>NC_136073.1:353350834-353950834 GCF_964261635.1 Lissotriton helveticus | reverse complement strand
AATGCAGGCCCCGGGCGTGTTTGCAGAGGGGGAACTAATTCCCCTTGCATACTGCGGATCCCTTGGGGCCAACTAGCCCACCTGAAACCTGCAGTATGCGCCAGGGGGCTGCATTGCAGAGAGGTGTAATGAGGCCACACCCTTTTTTACACCTCTCTGCAGCGCAGCCCCTGGCGTGTTTGCAGAATAGGAACTAATTCCCCTTGCATACTGGGGGTTCCTGGGGGCCAAGTAGCCCACCAGGAGCCTCCAGTATGCGCCAAGGGGCTGCATTGCTTTGTCCCGGGGGCGGCGCCCCCCGGGGCAGTGTGGGGGGTTGTGGACCCCCCACACTTCTTTATCATTATGCCGCCGCGATTTGGTCCCCCCGGGGGGTAATTTTTAAAAGAACAGACCAGAATTTGTTTTTACAAATGTTTGCCTTTTTTGTCCTTGTGGGACCACCTGGGCAGGCCTAGGGGGTCAGGGTGTATCTACCCTGCCCCCTTTTTGTGTTCTTTATGTTTGTTTTTCTGCTTTCTTGTGCCTCAGTCTATCTACACGCACACATATACACATATATATGTGCATATATTTGCATTTATATATATGTATGTGTATATATATACATACAGATATAAACAGATATAATCTGCATATCTATATAAATAAAAATATAAATGCATGCATACATATACATATATGAATACATATGCATGTTATTTACATGAAAGTTTGAAAAACACTATTAAAAGCAAAGCTAAAAAGCCACCTCATTACAAACAGAATGGCTTTAACTTAAACAACGGCGAGATCTATTGCATTTTCAATGCTTGTTTAATTTGGTTCCATCAAGAAGGCATTCAGATGTGTCACACATTTGCCATAAATTCTGAATGTTAGCACTCTAGTTGCTCATTATATCACTGTAGTAAAGCTACTGCTCACCAGGGAAGTCTGCTGCTGGTATGCAAAGTGCATGTTTCAGTCTACATGTCAGACTTTTTTTAATGAAATAGAAGAGGATTTGAGAAGTCACTCAAAATGTGCCCTAATTTTTCTTTCTGAAGCACTAATCATACTTTCTATGGCAAAATATACCTCCTCATTTTGTTCCTTTTTAAATTAAATGTTTTAAGCGTTACCACTTTATTCCAATCAAGATGGCTTCAGGTGTCCCATACCTTTGTAATAAGTAGGACTGTTAGCGCTCTAGTTGTTCTTTAGAACACTCTGGGAAGCTGCAGTAGAACACAAAGGAATCAACTGACAGTCTCTGTCCTTGTTGGATGTACATGTTTTACTGAGAATGTCAGACTTTATTCTCACATGACTGAGAAAGATAACGTGAATTTACAGAAAATATGCTTTCAGTTTAGCTTATAGATCCCCTTCCAAACCACTGTGGGAAAAGCATGAGATAATAGTTTTCTTTCAAACATGATTCATGATATCCCAGCAGAAGGCTTTTTCACATGGTAAAATCACCTTAGAACACACCACAATTCCTAAAATGAGTATGGTACCATCAACAAATGATTTATAATGTAACTAAATTCCTAAAACCTTCTATTAACTGGAATGCTTTTTAATGAGGTGCTATCATGTATATTGGTCCCAAGATGGCTGCCAACACTTCTTGGATGAAGTGCTGACAGCCAATCAGACCTTACGATGAGATGTGTGGTTAGGCTCCGCCCAGATATATATGTGTTTTTGAAGTTAATTTTCATAAAAACCACTGGAGCAATTTTCACCAAATATAGAAAAGGCACTTCTGCGTACCAGTCCCTACAATTTTGCCAAGTTTGGTGTAATTCCATTCAGTGGTTCAGGCTGTAGCCTTGTCTATTCGTCCTATGGAAATTAACATGGGGAAAACACGTTTTGGGACCCCCCTTTTTTCTCGGCCCCCGCATGACGAATCCCCCCGAAACTTCCAGGGAAGAAGCGGAGCGGAGCTGGCCTAAATTTTGGAAAATTACACGCAAATTCCTCAACCGGCGCCAAAGTTATTTCCAATAGAATGTTGCGGATTTCCCATGGTAGCTAGGTCCTAACTATATATACCTACTGGCTATCGCCAGTAGGTTATATATATATATATATATATATATATATATATATATATATATTGCAGTACTCTATCCACAACAATCCACTGCCACAACGGAACAGGATAGACACGCGGACCCAATTGTTTGTGCTTTTATTTATTTAAAGTTATTGCCCTGCATCTAATGCCGCCATGACGCGTTTCGGTCCGACCTGGACCTTGATCACATGACGCGTTACTCATGGATAGGCGCCACATTTAAAGTGAACAGTGCCAAAATTAACAACAGCTGTGTATAAACACGATAGAGCTGGAAAACAGACTATGGGGTACAGTTATTACATATAGTAACACAGATTAAGCAATATCGTGGTTGCTCAAATGTTTAAATCTGGAAAAGCACAAAATGTTAGAATATCCATTGTAACAATGAACCTAGTGCATAATAATTTACATATGCTACCAATTAATAACATAATGTTAATAAAAAGACGGTTCTAATAGTGCTATACAGAGTTTGAGTTAACCATATTAATCTTGTACCCCATGTACAGTCTGTATATCATTGAAGAGAAAAATTAAGCCCAAGTGGGCAAGCACTGCAAATAGGCAACCTGTATCCAAAAATTCAGTGGTCGAATGCATCAACTACAAAGGTGCCAATGGCATAAATTGTAAAGTGCATAACATAAAAAGTGTATTACAAATAGTGAACCCAGTGTTGGATCTAAGTAGATCCAAGATAAACTATACCAGTGTAAACAAAGTTTATAAGTATGTGAAATATGTTGTTAAAAACAAATGCATAGCTTCATATTAAAAGGAAAGGCGCTTCATCTCAATTCATTTGATAATGTGTTAAATGCTTGGTAAATCGTTTTCAAAATGTGTAAGATGGCAAATAGCAGAAAAACATTAACACATGTATACTTTGCAAACAGTTGACACTCTGTCATGGGTTACTTGGGAATCTCCCACCAAACTTAATGTACACAAGGAGTTGATTCATATACATGTGTGTAAGTCTTCCGTGGCATTCAGGCCTATCGGAGACTTGGTGTTCAGTTCCAGGATATATTTAGTTTCCAACAAGCGTAAGGCACTTTCTCTGTCCCCACCCTTACGTGTCGGCAATATACAGTCAATAGCAAAGTAGGAAAGAAGAGTATTGTCACTACCATGCTTGTGTTCAAAATGCCTGGCAACCGGATATGATTGATCTTTATTCCTGATTGCCCTGAGGTGTTGTAAAATCCTCATATGTACAGGTAACTTTGTGCTACCGATGTATCGGAGTGCACATGGGCATTCCAAAACGTAAACAACGTATTCAGTTTTACATGTGATACGGTGTTTGATTTTGACTGGCAGGAACGGAGTGGTGTATTCCTTAGTGTTTTTAGCATGTTTGCATGCTTTGCAAACAAAGCATTTGTAGAAACCCTTTTGTTTTGAAAGCCAGTTGGAAGGCTGCCTGATTTCAGAGTTACTTTTTACTAAACAGTTGCCCATGGATCTGGCTTTCCGAAAGGTCATTTGAGGAGTGCGATTGTTCTTAATTAATTCACCCCCAATGACCGGGTCCTTTAGTAATAGATCCCAGTGTTTCCTTAATATCTTCCTAATTGCACCTTGTTGTTTGCTGTAAGTGACAATAACTCTCACTTTGTTGGAAATGTCACTATATATATATATAAATTCGAACAGAATCAGCGTCATGCAGCCAAAAACGGGAGAGCACACAGGTATCCTTCCGATGATATTTTTATTGAAGACCCCTCACCCCCCCGACAGACGCATTTCGCCTTGCGGCTCCGTCAGTGTCGGTTTGTTTTGTGCAAAAAACAGCCATTTCTACTGTCAGCGCATTTTAGAATTTCATAAACATAGAAAAGGGGTGCATTGCACAAGTTACGAAAGCAACGGCCACGTTAAAACATGTATTATTCGATATGCATTTTGAGAGGAAAGGTTTAAAAATAAAGTGCTTTTGGGCTAATAATAAAAAAGACATTTACAACAAACAGTAAAGTGCAAAGTTTACGCAGGGGACAGTTAAGATTTTGATAATAGTAAACAGTTGATACCACTTTGCAACACGCATCATTGGACATGTGAATGTATAAATACATACATACAATATTAACTCAAACCTTTTGAGAGAAAGGTCATTGTACAAGGTTTACACTATATATTCATAACTTTATATTGGATTGTATATTGGGATGACCAATCGGTATCGCCCGACAGATATATATTTACAAGAATGTCCCCTAGCGGTTATGTAGCCCTGTATGGGCAAATGTCTCAGTACTGTACTGAATACATAGGAAAGGAAAGACTGTTTTTCTATAGTAGGACACAGTCTTTGTTTCAAACGTTCAGTTTTATCCTTTTCTACAAGAGCTTCCTATTGAGAGATGCTTGGTCATTACAGTTCTCATTTTCTAAATGTATGATCCCATACATTTAAAGATGTACCCATATTTCTTCGTCGTTGTTTAAACGCCAAAGGGCCCTGGTTTGGAGTTTGATAATGTATTTCGATTCCAAAATCCGGAGTGTCTTAGTTCTGTCTCCTCCCCTTTCTTTACGATCCACCCTATCTATGCAATAAAAGCCTAATAGGTCCCTGTTGCTCTGATGGAATTCAGCAAAATGGCGGGCTACAGGGTAGGTCTTATCCTTGTTAACTATTGCACGCATGTGCTCAAGTATGCGTTTCTTCGCAGGGTGGATCGTACTGCCTATGTAGCGTTTAGCTCATGGACATTCAAGGAAGTATATGGTGTATTCTGAGTTACAATTCGGACGTTTTTTAATTTCTCTGATAGCCTTAACATCATCTAATCTTCCTAGATAGCTTGATCTCTTTTTGCTATTCTTGCAGGCTTTACAGCGCAGACATGGAAAAAATCCCTTAGTATTAGCTATTCTGTAGGACTATATATATATATATACAATTTTACCCAGTAGGTAGTTATAGTTAGGACCTATTATCCATAGTAAATTTGTAACATTCTATTCCCAATAACTTTGGCGCCGGTTGACCAATCTTCGCGAAATTTTCAAAACTAGTGGGGCGCTCCGGTCCGCTCCTATCTTGAAAGTTTCAGGGTGATTCGGTAAGCGGGGGCCGAGAAAAAAGGGGGTCCCAAAACGTGGAATTCTCCATGTTAATTTCTATGGGAAACTTTAGACACGGCTACAGCCGAAACTGCTGAACGGAATTACACCAAATTTGGCAAAAAGTTAGCTCTTGGTGCAGAAAGAGACGTTTTTTTAAATGGTGTAAATCCTTTCAGTAGTTCCTTAGTTCCTGAGAAATTAAAGAAATAGAGGTGAAAAAATGCATTTGCCATAGGAAACTTTAGATACGGCTACAGCTGGAACTGCTGAACGGAATTACACCAAATGTGGTAGAAAGGTAGTGCTTGGTTCAGAAAGCCCGCTTTTTCTTAAATGGTGTAAATCCCTTCAGCAATTGCTGAGAAAATCAAAAACTACAAATATCGATATAAAGATGCGCGGTGGATCCGCGCACCCTGCTGATCATGAGCTGCATGCTAATTGGCTGTCAACACTTCAAACCAGTAAGTGTTGGCAGCCATCTTGTGCCTTGGTAGAACCGAGGCACAAGAAAACAGAAAAACTAAGGTGCAACAAACACCCTGACCCCCTAGGCCGGCTCAGGGGGTCCCACAAGTACCCCCAGGGCCAAAAAAGCATTTTTTTTCCAAAAATCGTGAGGTGCGCCCTCGATCCACGGATCCAGCCACAAAATGTTTTAAAAATGAAGCGTGGGCTCCTGTGCTTTGTTTAATTTGAGCCCCCGGGTGGGCCAGGTCCCAATCGCAGTTAAAAAATGTGGGGGCCCCAATCCCCACACACTGCCCCGGGGACCGCCACCCCCAGGGACTTTACAAAAATATTTGTGGGGGGCATATGGCCCCCCGCAGCCCCAGAGACCACCACCCCAGGGCTTCTTTTTTAATCTGTGGAGGCCTCCAAGGCCCCCCTAGCCCCGGGGACCACCACCCCAGGGGCTTTCATTAATTAATTAGCGGGGGCACACAGCCTCTTGTTTCCCTGGAGACCGCCAACCCGGGGCTTTTCAAAAAGAATAATACTCCTGTGTGGGGGGTTTGAACCCCCCACACGCGCCGGGGACCGCCACCTCTCCAGGGCACTAATATTCTAATTTTGGGGGCTGTGTATTGGTTGTGAGGGGGGAGCAAGTGATGGCCCTGGGGTCCTCCACCCCCCAGGGCTGGCTCCTACAGTGTCCCGGGGGGCCCACCCCCGGGACACTGCTGTTTGCATTGACAGGGCGTGAGCCTCGCAGCCCGCCCTGTCATTGCAAACTGCTTTGCTTCATTGAAGCGAGAGCAGGGAAACCTGCTCTTGCTTCAATGAGGCAAAGCAGATTGCTTTTCCACATGGGGAGCTGCATGTTAGAAGCTCCCTATGTGAAAAAGCAATGCCGGCCCCTGCAGGAGGGGGGAGCCGGCAGGACCGTGGGGGAATTGGGGACCCCCCCACAGTCCCCAACGGATAGGGACGGCCCCGGGGGATGAGGTCCCTGGGTCCATAAGTGGCCTGGGAGGGGGGCCACGCGTCCACAGTGCCCCATTATAAAAAAAAACACGGAAAGGCCGGCCCCGGGGGATGGGGTCCCCGGGGCCATAAATGGCCAGAGGAGGGGGGCGGCGCAGCCCCCTCCAATAATTTAACTATTTTTGTCGTTTGAGATGTCATCAGTGATGTCATGAGTGATATCACTGACCATGTCATGAGTGATGTAATATGTGACGTCATCAGCAGTACATTGCGGGCGTGCAAGTTATAGTTGGCTGAACTTACTATAACGGGGGAATTTCTATGGTTTTGTTCAAGTGAAATGTCCAACTAACTAGAACGCCCCTGAAACCTATGGTTTTTTCAATGAATTTCTAAGGTTTTTCAAATGCTAATTTTTAACTATAACGTACCTGAAACCTCAGTGAACATATATATATTACCTACTGGCGGTAGCCAGTAGGTATATATAGTTAGGACCGAGCTACCATAGGAAATCCGCAACATTCTATTGAGACTAACTTTGGCGCCGGTTGAGGAATTTGCGTGTAATTTTCCAAACATTTTGGCCAGCTCCGCTGCGCTCCTTCCCTGAAAGTTTCGGGGAGATTTGTGAAGTGGGGGCTGAGAAAAAAGGGGCGTCCCAAAACGTGTTTTCCCCATGTTATTTTCCATAAGACGTTCTGACAAGGCTACAGCCCGAACCGGTGAACGGAATTACACCAAACTTGGCAAAATTGTAGGGACTGGTACACAGAAGTGCCCTTGCTATATTATTGAAAATTGCTCCAGTGGTTTTTATGAAAATTAACTTCAAAAACACATATATCTGGGCGGAGCCTAACCACACATCTCATCTGATTGGCTGTCAGCACTTTATCCAAGAAGTGCTGGCAGCCATCTTGGGACCAATATACATGATAGCACCTCATTAAAAAGCATTGTAGTTAACAGAGGGTTTTAGGACGTTAGTTACATTATAAATCATTTGTTGATGGTACCATACTCATTTTAGGAATTGTGGTGTGTTCTAAGGTGATTTTACCATGTGAAAAAGCCTTCTGCTGGGATATCATGAATCATGTTTGAAAGAAAACTATTATCTCATGCTTTTCCCACAGTGGTTTGGAAGGGGATCTATAAGCTAAACTGAAAGCATATTTTCTGTAAATTCACATTATCTTTCTCAGTCATGTGAGAATGAAGTCTGACATTCTCAGTAAAACATGTACATCCAACAAGGACAGAGACTGTCAGTTGATTCCTTTGTGTTCTACTGCAGCCTCCTAGAGTGTTCTAAAGAACAACTAGAGCGCTAACAGTCCTACTTATTACAAAGGTATGGCACACCTGAAGCCATCTTGATTGGAATAAAGTGGTAACTCTTAAAACATTTAATTTAAAAAGGAACAAAATGAGGGGGTATATTTTGCCATAGAAAGTATGATTAGTGCTGCAGAAAGAAAAATTAGGGCACATTTTGAGTGACTTGCCAAATCCTCTTCTATTTCATAAAAAAATTCTGACATGCAGTCTCCCAAGATGGCTACCAGAGTCAAAAGAGCCCAAATGTAGCCCAAATATCACCCAGATGTAGCCCACGTATAGCCCAATGACAGAATGTCCCAGAGTGTTCTAAAGAACAACTAGAGCGCTAACAGTCTTACCTATGACAAAAGTATGGCACACCAGAAGCCATCTTGATTGGAACGAAGTGGTAAGTCTGAAAACATTTAATTTAAAAAGGAACAAAATGAGGGGGTTCATTTTGCCATAGAAAGTATGATTAGCAGCAGACTTCCCTGGTGAGCAGTAGCTTTACTACAGTGATCTAATGAGCAACTAGAGTGTTAACATTCAGAATTTATGGCAAATGTGTGACACATCTGAATGCCTTCTTGATGGAACCAAAGTAAACAAGCATTGAAAATGCAATAGATCTCGCCCTCGTTTAAGTTAAAGCCATTCTGTTTGTAATGAGGTGGCTTTTTAGCTTTGCTTTTATTAGTGTTTTTAAAACTTTCATGTAAATAACATGCATATGTATGCATATATGTATATGTATGCATGCATTTATATTTGTATTTATATAGATATGCAGATTATATATGTTTATATATGTATGTATATATATATATACACATACATAAATGCATATGCATATATATGCACATATATATATATATATGTGTATATGTGTGCTTGTAGAGAGAGGTAGAGAGGTAGAGGTGTAGAGGTAGAGAGGTAGAGGTAGAGAGGTAGAGGTTTAGAGGTAGAGACTAGTAGAGAAAGAAGTAGAGAGAGGTAGAGAGGTAGAGAGAAGAGAGTGAGTAATAGAGTAGAGAGTGAGTAGTAGAGAGTAGTAGAGAGCAGTAGAGAGAGTAGCAGAGAGTGAGTAGTAGAGAGTAGTAGAGTGAGTAGTAGAGTGAGTAGTAGAGAGTAGTAGAGAGTGAGTAGTAGAGAGTGAGTAGGATAGAGTAGTAGAGAGTAAGTAGTAGAGTGAGTAGTAGAGAGCATTAGAGAGTGAGTAGTAGAGAGTAGCAAAGAGTGAGTAGGAGAGAGTAGTAGAGAGTGAGTAGCAGAGAGAGAGAATAGTAGAGAGTAGTAGAGCGTGAGTAGTAGAGTGAGTAGTAGAGAGTAGTAGAGAGAGAGTAGTAGAGAGTGAGTAGTAGAGAGTAGTAGAGAGTGAGAAGTAGAGAGTGAGTAGTAGAGAGTAGTAGATAGTGAGTAGTAAAGAGTGAGTAGTAGAGAGAGAGTAGTAGAGAGTGAGTAGTAGAGAGTAGAGAGTAGTAGAGAGTGAGTAGTAGCGAGTAGTAGATAGTGAGTAGTAGGGAGTGAGTAGTAGAGAGAGAGTAATAGAGAGTAGTAGAGTAGTAGAGAATGAGTAGTAGAGAGTGAGTATTAGAGAGTAGTGGAGTAGTAGAGAGTAAGCAGTAGAGAGTAGTGGACTACATTCCAAAGTTTGGCACAGCACCATTTGCACAATAAGTCCAATCAAATCATATCACTTAGAGTCCCTATTGAAGCGCTGAATCTTGGTGTATATTCAAATGTTTTTATTTTCCTTAAGTTTATGTACCACAGCAAGCTGACGCGTTTCGTTCTGTACAACAGAACTTCTTCAGGGCGTTCTTATTCCCTTCAAGTTATGTCGGTATCCTGTTGTCATATAACTATTTCTTCCAAATGTTAGACGAGACGTAAGTACATTCCTATTCAAAGTGACTAGGTATCAATTTTACCCACACAATTCGGGCAGACTTGAGTAATTTAGAGCATCCACAAAGTCAGTCTTTCAAAAATTCCAAAGTATAGGACATGATAATCCAAATCAAAATGTTTCTCAAGAAAAGTAATTTTCAATCGTTCGGAATTTCAGCGTTTGGGCAGATATGACCCAGGGACCCCCAGTATGCAAGGGGAATTAGTCCCCCCTCTGCAAACGCGCCAGTGGCCTGCGTTGCAGAGAGGTGTAAAAAGAGGCATAGCCTCATTACACCTCTGTGCAATGCAGCTCCCTGGCACATACTGGAGGTTCCAGGTGGGCTAGTTGGCCCCCAGGGACCCCCAGTATGCAAGGGGAATTAGTTCCCTCTCTTCAAACATGCACGGGGGCTGCGTTGCAGAGAGGTGAAAAAAAGGGTGTGGCCTCATTACACCTCTCTGCAATGCAGTCCCCTGGCGCATACTGGAGGCTCCTGGTGGGCTAGTTGGCCCCCAGGGACCCCCAGTATGCAAGGGGAATTAGTTCCCCCTCTGCAAACGCGCCAGGGGGCTGCGTTGCAGAGAGGTGTAACAAGGGGCATAGCCTCATTTCACCTCTGCAATGCAGCCCCCTGGCTCATACTGGAGGTTCAAGGTGGGCTAGTTGGCCCCCAGGGGCCCCCAGTATGCAAGGGGAATTAGATCCCCCTCTTCAAACATGCACGGGGGCTGCGTTGCAGAGAGGTGTAAAAAGGGGCGTGGCTTCATTACACCTCTCTGCAATGCAGTCCCCTGGCGCATACTGGAGATTCCAGGTGGGCTTTCAGGTCTTATATAGTTAGGAATTAGCATTAAAAAAAACTTTGAAATTCACTGAAAAAAACATAGGTTTCAGGTCATATATAGTTAGGTATTAGCAATTAAAAAACCTTGGAAATTCACTGAAAAAACCATAGGTTTTAGGCTTTATATAGTTAGGAATTAGCATTTAAAAAACCTTTGAAATTCACTGAAAAAACCATAGGTTTCAGGCCTTATACAGTTAGGAATTAGCATTTAAAAAAACTTTAAATTTCACTCAAAAAACTATAAGTTTTAGGGGTGTTATAGTTAGCTGGACATTTCACTCATACAAAACCATTGAAATTGCTCCTATATAGTTAGTTGTACTAACTATATTTTGCGCACCCACAATCCACTGCTGATGATGTCACATATTACATCATTCATGACATGGTCAGTGACATCACTGATGACATCTCAAATGACATCACTGATGACATCATCCAGTGAATGTGGTTTGCTTCGTTATTTAAATATGCATTATATATATAGCAATTTGCATTGAAGAATGAGTGGATAACAAACGGATCTAGAGGATGAAATTGAAAAAATTAGCCAACGATTCAAGGAGAGGGGATACCAGGAGGAGGTTATCGCCACTGCAAGATCGAGGAGGGCTGTAAAGAAAAGAACAGATCTGCTAGTACCAAGGAACAGTAGAGTTGAAATCACCGATGATGAAACTGAACAGAAGAATGAAGTGACAAGATTGATCATTGCATTCGATAACCAAAGTGGAGAAATCAAAAGAGCACTACGAAAACATTGGAAAATCTTGCTCCTAGATGAAACATTAAAGAAAAATCTAACACCGTATCCAAGCATTGCATATCGTAAGACTTCATCACTTGGGGACATTTTAACACAGAGCCATTTGGAATTAAAAGAAGTAAACAAACCAACTTGGCTAACGACTCCAGGATTTTGGAAGTGCTTCAAATGTAAAGCCTGCGAACATGGCTTAAATATCAAGGAATACAGACTGCAAAATGGCAAAGTAGAAAAAATAAAGGATCACATCACGTGTGAATCAAAATGGGTGGTTTACAGACTACAATGCCCTTGTGGGAAATCATATATAGGGAGCACAATCAATACATTGAAACTAAGAATTTTACAACACCTACGGGCGATTAAAAACAAAGACCCTAGCTACCCTATGGCCATACATTTTGCTAAGTGTCATCAGAGCAACCCAGATCTAATGAGATATTCAGGGATTAAATTAAGCAAAATCTCAGAAAGGGGTGGAGATCAAACAATACAACTTCGAAAACTTGAGTCCAGAATGATACTGGGAATGAGGACAGAAGACCCATTTGGACACAATTTGGATCCCGAACTATTTGTACACCTATAGATGATGGAGATAGAATGGTGGGATAAATATTTCATGATCAGAGAAATGTAAATAGATGTAAATAGATGTGATGAGGCACTGAACTTGACAAACAAGAAGTAGTATAGCAGCCAGATTCAACGCAAAAGTAAGGTTGCATCCTAGGAGTAAGGAGTTCCCAATCATGAGTTATTGTTGTAGTTCTGAAATACAACACTGGAGTGGATGATTATGAAGTGAAATGGAATGAAGGATGTTAATAAGGGCATGAAAAAGAAATGAGATGAAATAATGTGTACTTTACAAATAATCATATAAGTTTATCATGTCGGAATTATCTCGAAAATGGAACCATTACGTGTGTACACAATTAGGAATTGACAATATTGTGCGGAAGAATTGGTGTAATTGTAAATAGTGTACATAGAATGATAATATGTCCAGTAATAAGGACTATGGTACATATAATTTGACATTGACCCCTTGGTATTCCAATCTGTGGTACATATAATTTGAGGTTGATCCCTTGGTATTCCAATCTAAAGTACTTTACGTAATATATTGGAAGGCGCTCTGTTCTTTAACCTAGGACAGTGTGTAAAACAGTGGTACTTTACTGTGATAGTAATAATAGATAATTAAAAAGACTCGTGATTGTACCCTTAGGGAATCTAACCCTGAATACATAAAGGATGAAAAAATGTTGAATAATGTATATAATGTATATACTTTGTTTTTGTTTTAAGTTTCTTTAGACATTTAGAGTACTTTACTGTGATGTTAAAGTGAAACAAGAAGTGAAAATGGCGGACTATACTAGCCAGTAAAACTGTGCAAGGTTGATGGTCTAGATGACTATGGAAAGGGAAGAGGGTACTAACCTTGAGCACTTTAAAGAAGGTCTAGACCACAGGGACTCTATGGTCTAGTGGAAGGCTAAGTATTTGCAAAAGGATATAATAAACCGGAACCTGTTACTATTCCTCCGTGTCAATTGATGTGTCTTACACCCAGATTGACTGGGGACTAGACCTGACCTCTCCTGGACCAGGCTCAGGTATTTATGAGGCCCCGCTCTGTCCGTTGTTGCCTCTGGCGGATCCTTTTGCAAATACTTTTGAGTTACTCACCAAATTTTAGATTAACTTTATACTTTGTGTAAATATCACTTGCAGTAGCATTAAAGTTTAGAACAGAGGCCCTGAAGAAAGCCGAGGGTCCTTTCCCTGAAGGCTGAAACATGTTGGCCCATATGCAGTTATTTTGTTCAAACTGCGTTGTTTTCACTGTTCTTGGTTTTAATTAGGAAAAGGTCAAGCTTTAATAAAATGTTCCTCCTTTTTGGACTTCTATCCTATTTTAAGTCACCACTTTTGTTTTTTGCACTGCACATGGTCCCATCTATATCAAGTTCGCATGATCTGTGAGGGATTGAGGGTCGGAACCCAACTCCGTCTTTGGGTATGGTATTTTGTCTCAATGATGTAGAGACACACTATCCCTGATGGATGACCAAGTGATAAAATTGATCATTACAAGACTTTGATGGGAATCCAATGTACGTTTATGGGTTTCACCTACATTCACTGATGGTCCTGTGTTCTGTGTTAATGCTCTACTTTTATGGTTAGATTACTTTGTCTGTTGGTCATCGCTGCACCGAGAGAGGCATCAATGTGGCCATGCGTTTTTAAATCTTTATGTTTATGAATTGTAAATCACTCCTATGAGAAATAAGTATACTAATGAAAAAAGACAAAAAAGTGTTATAAAAAGATAAAATATTTATACGATCTTTGAATAATAAATTGAATAATTCACTAACTACTTGGGTGGTGAGTCTACATAATGTTGAATGTCATTATTATAATATTGACCTGTGGTTTTTTCATATATATATCAATATTGTTTGGCAGTTCTTGATTTTTCTACTTTGCTATAGACCGTTCTAAAAGTAAAGTTTCCAGTTTTGTCCATGGAAGGATTTTGATTTTCAAAAGTGAATACTTCAGAAGGTACAACCTTGGGTTGGGACAAGGTGGCAAAATTATCCTATAACACTTTTCTCACATCTTTAGTGGGAGTTCGATTTCAAAGTATCTAACTTTGGCCATCATTACAATGTCTGTGGGCCCGCTACTGACAGGCCATGGGTGGCGGGCCCACTGACATCTACTGAAGCGGTCGGACGGCCAGATTATGACCTGGCAGTCAGAGGCATTGGGCAGAGGGACTGACCACTGCTTTTTCGACAGGCTCAAGGAGCCCGTTGGAGCAGCGGTGGTATCATAATCCCTACAATAGAGGCGGTTCCTGCTCAAATACTGCTGTAGGGATTACAATACCCGTTTCCGTCTGCTGTTTCATGGCGGTCCAACCCCCATGAAATGGCAGACAGAAAGGGACTTTGGGGGCCCCAAGCAAGGCCCCCATCCTCCCTCCTTTTCTGAATAAATGTTTGCATCTGCAGTTCACCTACTACTTATTATGGGACACTCCATGCTGTGACTGCCTTCTCGAATGTTGAATGCTCTGCAACTGAAGAATTTGCTATACTATGAATGACCCTATTCTTAAGTAATCATAGGTTGATAAGAACAGCTACAAACACTCTTGTGCTAGATTCAGATTCATCTCAGACTTGGTGAGTTGATATTATATGCCTCTACTCCCTACAGTATCTGGGAGAAGATTTACATAGCTTAGACCTTCTCCTACACTTTCAGTCTCTGAGTGTCCTCTGCCTGTCTCTGGTTGGTCTGAAGGTTGGCAGGCGTTTAATAGGGGCAAAGACATAATTCGCCACTTTCTTTCCTTTTTTCAAGGTCCCTTCTGTAAAACTTGCCAACATTTATTTATATAATATTAATTAAAGCTTTTAGATGTTTTTTATTGAGTGTTTTCTATAGTACAGATATTATCTAAAAGATTATCTGGGCACTTTACAGAAAGGGATGAGGTAACTGTGTGACCCGTCAGGCGGGAGATGGAAGCAGCACACAGCAGGTGATGGGAGCAGACACAGATCCTTTCAAAGATCGGGTTCTACTTCATGAAAGGGCCCCACTGACAGGCACTTGTTGGACATGGGGGAGCAATCCTTGGGTGATCTGCCATGGGGTAGCTGGTAACTGTGCCTTCTGGAGAGTGGGCAATGGTAGGCACATAAAATGAATACATTTTTAAAATAAAGTTCAAATAATAAAACAGTACTTATCATGCCGGCTGTGTCCTCCTCACTCCGGTCCCCTTCTTCCCTCAAGACGTGCAGGATGCCAGCCAACTCCCTTAACCAATCCTGGTGCTGCTAGAGCAGTGCCTGGATTGAAGGAAGCAGTCACTATCAGAGCTCACAAGGGCACTGGATGCTTTTGCTTTCTCTAACCCAGCTGTTTCACAAAGCTGGGTTAGAGAGATTTTAAGTGTGCATTTGTGGCTGGCAAAAGAGACACATGCAGTTTAAACTGGTGCACAGGCAGCACAACACCCCTCTCTGCTTCTGCTGCCATTCAACAGGCCCACCCAGTCTTGATACTCGATTTGGAGGGGTTGATGAAAACAACAACGGTAATGAATTACCTTCATTACTATTTTATTTTTGTCTCTGGGGCATTTAAGTGGGGCAACACTCCTCCGCTATGACAGAGCAGCTTCCCCTGGATCTGCCCTTACTCTGTGTGAAATAAGTGGCTCAGGTATGGAGACTTTAATATGAAGCACAATCTGAAATGGTTTGTGACTGAGTTATGCTTTACGTGATCCCAACTTATCCTCTCACACCTCATGCTACCAGAGACTTGTCTGAGATGAGGGAATGCAGATCTGAGTGTGAACAATAGGATCAAGAAAGATAGGTATCTCATATATATCCACCATGAAGTCATGCTACAGGCACATTTTCATGCCTTATACATATGTCATGAAAACACAATACAAGGCCCCTGGGTCTAGTTTAGAAATGCTGTGGTGGGGTATCCCTTTCTTAGGATGATCCCCTATGTTTCATCATAGGAGATCTCCTTGCAAACCTAGTGGTAGTGCAGGCTACAATCCCCTCTCTGAGAGGGAGGAACTCAGGGATGTTTTAAGTAGAGAGATAAGATATACTAAAGCAGGATGTAGGGAGGGCAGATGTGCAAAAATGAAGGTGACTAAAACTAGCTATATGATATGCCAAACAATTTGAATGGTGCACTCATAGGTTAGGATGAAAAGAAAAGATGCTCTGACAGAACGGAATTCAATCTGTCAAGATGATGAAAAGGTTGACACGGTTTCAGCCTAATGCCCCCTATGGATGCAGTGGCTTTCGTCAGGACCAACAAAGGTGCAAGAAGTGAAGTGTCAGTAACCACATGTACATCTTGAAAACAGTGGTAAAGTGTGTATACAAAACCAGTAGATGGAGTGTTATGTCACTCAGCCGTAAAGTATATTGGTCAGCAGATTCCCTAGAAAGAGAAACAAAATGGGTTCATTTCAGTATCAATAAAACACAAACCCCCCAATAGCATGATTCTGAATACATTGCATGTGAAAATATTATGCAGTGGTAATGTCATGTGACGCACCTACCTGAATCATCGGGTGAGTGCTTAGATACCTGTAACCTCGGTTTAGCATACTCAAGGTGGCATCTAATTCCTAACAAGAGATTTGTTGGTGGTGATCAAACACAACTCTAAATGGTACTTCAAAGAATCCACACAAGGTGTACAGTTGATTTAGCAGTTGACTATCACATACAAAAAAAACTATAAAAAGATAATAAGGTTGCAGTGCCATTCAAAACAGAAACGATGATAAGCAAAAAATGGTTAGGGGTTCTGCCCACTTAACCCTCCCGTACCTGAGCAGGAGACATCCAAGGATGAAAAAGTAGCAAAAATAGGGGTACTGAAGGGATTAATCCTTTTTTAATTTTCCAACAAGAAACATCTAATTATCTTGTGAAACACAAATAGAACATTATAAACATATATAGGTAAATTCATATACACACATATGAGCGGACATCTAGGGAGGCACGACAATCAACAATCTATATACAAAATATCACATATACATCATATACAAATATACAAACCATTTACAATATCAACAAACATTTATCTGTACCCTGAATTCAAAAGATATATACAAATATATATACACCAATTTAAGTAAATGCCTCCTCCTAATTTGCAATGGAGTGCACAACAAAGGGGTAGTCCCAAAGGGAAAGCACCAGGGGGTTAGAACATCAACCCAATCTCAAATTGTATAGGTGCAAAACAGAGACAAATCAAATCTTTTTAAGTTGTAACAGGGGACTCCATTCAAACAAAAGGCAGTCGCGGTCGCGTTTCAGCCAGATGATGTAGGCTTCATCAGGACATGGGTACTCTAATCTTGACGGTCCTGGCCGCGCCTAGGGCCGGTATACCCGGTAAGACCACCGGGCCACCCACACGGGTGGGGTGGGAGCCACTATCTTAGCCCAGGTATTGCAAATAATATCTTATATATATAATATGTCCGCTTGGAAAAGGGGTAGACTCCAAACAAGCGTGGCTTAAATCACACGGTCTCTCTCAATTATTCGGGTGACACGAACAAACAGTGTTCACCTCGGCGTTATTCACTCTACCCATTCAAAACAGAAACAACACGTGAATGAAAAAATTTTCTTTTGTAAATAATGGTAAATGCTCTGCCATATTTTAAATGGCCAAGAATGACTAATACCACAAACAGTAAGTCGCTTTGACATAGAAACCATCTGGCACACTCGGACCACCATTACGACCCAGAGTGTGCTACCATGGTAGATAGCGAATTGAAAAAACTAAGCGGCTTCATTACAATGGACTGGAACATGCCGGTGTAAAATTCTTTGTAAAGTTGAATGGGTCACAACAACAATGCCCATCTAGATTGGGGTGTTGTTTTACGGACATGAGCAAGAAAAGGAGAAGGAGAACATAAAACAGTACCTCTTAGAGCAGAAGACGCAGCCCAAACATAACCCTGTCCCCTTTTCTCTAAACAGGTTGGGAGAATGCCATGTAACCTATGTATGCCAATTAGCAATGCCCTTCAACTGGTGATGCGGCAGGAACAACGGCAAGGAGGGTGGATCCTTAGACGTATTGTGTGGAGTCAAGGGGGAAGTGGGAAATGTAGTCCACCTTGCAACTTCCGATTGCCAATAAGCAAAGCCCTCCAATTGGTGACGCAGCATGACCAGCAGAAAGGCGGATCCTTAGATATATTGTGCGAGGTCAAGGGAGAGGTGGGAAATGTAGCACATATGGCGCTAGCTGATTCAAATCTAGATCGGCTAGTGCAACTGCTATCAGATATTAGTACTAGCACCGTCTTCACAATCATAACTCATTGGCAAACAAGAGAGAAAACAAGGAAAAACAAGAAAAATGTGCTTGTGGCATTTGAGTGAAGAAACCAAAAGCCAGAAATGTGTGCCTAGTATTTTCATGTAGTTCATCATGTAACCTGTAACAATCTACCCACGGCTCAAACATCATTGATACTCATTGTAAAAAGAGGCGTAGAAAGGTGACATAGTATGATTGCAGATGGTTATAGTAAAGGCCATCTTCCTAATATTGTTACAGGTAATGCTCCTATGAACATGACTAGGCAAAACATGGAATCTCATCATTAAGATCTTGTCTGTCATTCTTGAGTCTTAAAACCCAGTGTGAGAAGTTGGCCAGGTATATGATGTCCACTAATTAAAGTGGGCACCTTGCACCAGTCCAAACAACCCTAATGGTGATTTAAGAGGTCAAAGATAGCCTTTGAAAGCTTTTCAAGTGGTAGCTGTGGAAAACAGCCTTCAGGCTTAGTCTTGAAGGAATGTTAGGCATCTTGTTTTATCAGAGGGCAACCTTATAGTATTGATTAAGTGAAAGGAGACCCACACAGTATTTATAAAAAAATATGTATTTAATAATATAATAATTTAACACTGTCTAGTACGACACAGTATGTCCTACACGGAGATAATCACACAATACACAATAATATAGAACAGAATCAACAGTAAGTAGCAACAATACACAGTGGGCCCCGGGGGGGGGAGACAAAACCATATACTAAAATAGTGGTATAAGAACCATGACTCAAGTCAAGACAGTGTCCGGGATACGTAGAATCGCTGGGACCTCAAGGAACCACCCAAGCTAAGTAAGAAGGGACCCCACAGAGGATGGGTGCAGTGGGGGAACACGACTGCATGATCCATAAAATTCTATGGGAAAGTTATGGTTGAAGTTTTAGTGTTTAAGGACCCTTCCCAGTGGATTACGAGGAAACCCTTTGGGTCATAGAAGGTTGGAGGACCACCCCACCTGTGGATACCAAAGTACCAGAGTTACCTATCCCATGGAAGCCGGGTGCATGAGGCTAAAGTGGTGTCGGAAACCGTTGTCGATCTCAATGGGAGACTTCAAAGAAATGCCACTGCGGGAAAGACGAAAAGTGTCTGGTGGGGAATACTGGCCCCAGAGTTGGTGAGAAGGCAGCTCAACTTCAAGAAACATAGGAACCCACCTCCTGTGTTGCTGGCGCCTTTGGAGTCCGCAGGAGCTTGGAGTCAGCAGATAGGTCAGTTGTATTTCTGTGCCTGCAAATGCAGGGGAGTGATTCCTTCACCCTAGGGGAGATAACTTCAGTTGTCCTTGATTCTCCACAGGTCCTGCACAGAGCCTGTATGGTGCATGGGCACAGACAATGCTTTGGAAGGAGAGGGAGATGAAGTCAGGCCCAGTCGAAGTCCAGAGTATCCAGACGGTCAAAGTTTGGTGGTTTCTTGTTCAGAAACTTGTCCAGATTAAATCTAGGGTTCTACAGCCAGGTAAGCCATTAGGTTCCCACGGGAGAGCGTTGGACAGATTCAGGGGAGGGTTTGGACAGTGGGGAGGTTACTCCCATGTCCTTTGTCCAGTTTCGTGCCAGAGCGGGAGCCAACGGCTCCCAGAACTGGTTTGAGCTGGACTATGCACAGGGACACCAAATGTGCCCCTCATGCAGACTTTCAGGCACTTTGGAAGTGCACCCACCCAGCCCAAAACACTAAAACCTGTCTGGAAGGTGGTCACACCTCCCTGTGACAGGATGCCTATTGTTCTGCCTTCCCTTGCTCGAGCTTGGCTCAGCAGCAGGAGGGCAGAAATGTGTCTTCGGTTGGCAGCAACCTTTTTGTGCTGTCGGGGTCAATAAGGCTGGTACCGGGAAGACCAGGGACCCATAAAGCTCACTTCAGAAGGGTGGAATTATACCTCCCACACCAGTTACCGGTGTGGAGGTATGATTCCAAGGTGTTTGATACCAAACATGACAGGTTTTGTTGCATCCGTTATGATGATAACATTTCACGGGAGCATATAGTGCTCCTCTACCTATATGTCTGGTTGTGTCATCAACAACCCGGGAGAATGGTCTCTGATAGCTGCAGGGGTGTTCTGCTCATGCAGGGGCACCCTCTCACATAAAACCCAGCACCCTGCCTTCAGGATTGTCAAGGCTTGCTAGAGGGGTGACTGATAGGTTTTAAGTGTAGTGACCTTTAGATATAGTAAACCTATGTCTTTTTTGTAAGTGGTGAAAGCAGCAGCTTACACAGGCTGCAAAGGCAGGCCTGTAGTTCCATTTTGCATGGTCTCTCATGGGTGGCATAATACATGCTGCAGCCCATGGTAGACCTCTGAGGTACCTATGCCCCGGGTACATGTGTACCATATACTAGGGACTGACAAGGCTATCTCAATATCCAATCTGGAGTGTACCTAGTACATATCATAACGGTTTTAGGGAGAAAGTAGAAAGGCTGGGGTCCTGATTAGCAGGATCCCAGTCGGACTAGTCAAAAACAGTATTACATTCAGCAAGAAGTGGAGGTAACCATAAGAAGATGATCCTACTTTCCTACACCCAGCGTTGTTCTTTTCTAAACAAAAATAGTGTCATGTTTGCAATTGGTTTAGAAATATTTGGTTTGTCCAAAACAGTCCATGCGAGTTAATCCGGGCCATGTCCCATGACATGAAAAGGTGTTGTCAATTTGGTTGTGATTTTATTGCAACAAATTTCATTGGTGTGATCTGCGATAGGGATCTTGATCTTCCGAGTAGTCATTCCCAGGTATCTCAGGCCACAATGACATGTGATAAGAAAAATCAAATGATCAGAGTCGCAATTTGTATGATGCTGTAGTGAGTAACCATGGTCGTTCCATTCCTATATCAATAGATGTTGTACATGCCGTCTGTGCACAAACACTACACGAACCACATGGGTAATAGACTCTAACTGGTTGTAAAACCCTCTGGACTTATTGTTACTAATGCACCCAGGCTCTACTTAGAAGATACACCATTTATAAAGGATTGGTCTTTGATTGCCTGGCATTACACAAGGGATTGGTTGATTTGAATATTTAGTACAGCAAAACGCATTGCGGATGCCATCTTGGTTGCGATTCAACTTTTAGAGGACCAAATTAAAACAAACATATCAGTGACATTGTTTAAGAAGAATATGATCGAAACAAATAAAACAGCTAAAGACCACAAGAAGAGCCTGTTAGCATCAAAAATCCAGAAGTTTCTGAAAGATCTGGCTAGATTTGCATTGGAAAAGTGTTATCCGTACACTTCAGATAAATATATACCACTGAGTTTAACCAACAAGGACGTAGTTATGATTCTGGATACTCCTACTCTGAATCTGGTCATTCAAACTCAGATCAAGGCTCATAGTCTTGATCTGACTTGATAGACTCGGAACTAGAATCTAATAACATTACTAGACCCACATCAAAAAAGAGGGGTTGGGGCAGTTGGCGAGGTAATACTAGTTATATCCACCAACAACAGTGGTGGTCACCTCCCCCTGGGGGTTTCCATTTACCACCACAACCATTGTTGTCACAATACCAACCACCACAACTATTTAGCAACCCTTCTTTTTTAGGCCAAGGACAAGGCAGCTCCAGAGGCAGAAGGAGACAGCAGACACATGTTCATTGAAACTTACCCCATCCGCACGAACCACACGCAGCATGAGCAAACTAACACTACAACCACGGACAAGCATTGAAACAACTTAATTTTTAACCTTAGCAACCATAGTCTATGTTTGAATGAAATGGCTTTACTAAATAAAGGACTCTGTTTTGTACCCTCATATTCAGGCGAACCTTTTGTGATCCATCAAGTACTAGATCAGTTCTTCAGGAAAATACACCTTAACTTCTTTTTTGCTAATAAAGAGAACAATATATTAACATACCAATTTTCAAACACTACTTTGTGCAAGAAATCAACATTCATACCGTCTCCACATATTATACCTTCGGAGGTGACCGTCTTTGAGAAGGCTGTGTTGCATGATGTCATTCAAGGCCTCTCTTTGTCACAACTTCCATTTCGAAATCTGTCCAAAAAACTCCAAATGGCACACATTATTCTCAGCACTCACACATCCATTACGATAAAGCCAGCTGATTGTTATCATGGACACAATTTCCTACAGAGATGAGTGCCTTAGACAGCTATCAGTAAATAGCGCTTATCGCCCCCTCAAGGCTGACCCTAGCAAACAACTTATGAAAACTATAATTGCAGCTGTTATGGAGGCACAAGAACAGGGTTGGATTACTAAACAAGAACAGACTTTTTGGTCAATAAAGATCCAGTTATCCCATATTTTTATGTTCTCCCCAAAATTCATAAAGTTCAGAGACCCCCTTTAGGGAATCCAATTATTTCAGGAATAGGCTCGCTTTTAGAGCCTCTCTCTCAATTTGTTGATTTCTTCCTTCATCCACTTGTTCATGCCATAGAAACTTTTTTACAGCACACTAAAGCTGACCTGAATATGCTCCAGGATGTTGCGTTTGATAAAGATACCGATTTTCTTATGTCCTTCGATGTTGAGTCATTGTTCACTTTTATCCCTCAACATCAAACACTCACCACGATTGAATACCTTTTAAGATCACAGGGCTTGGACTCAATAACACCCATTTCATTCATCATGAGTTGTGCAACACTAGCCATGAAAGAAAAAAAAACAATTTTAAAATGAGCTATTCCTCAAGATTTCTGGGACTTGAATGTGCAGTATATTTGCTCCTAGTCTAGCGAATTTGTTCGTCCATTCCGTTGAGACTGATGTGATTCTGACATCCCCCAGTCCAATATCCACCTGTGGAGGCGATATATAGATGATGTACTAGTCATCTGGATAAGGCACAGCTGAAGGAATAACTGAATTTCATCAATGGCTTAATAATTGCAATGACTACCTCAAATTTACCTGTGACCACAGTTAAGATAAATTACCCTTTCTTGATTTATTGATCTATTCTACACCCGTTGGTCTACAGACAGAACTCTATAAAAAACAATGGCAAAAAATTCACTCTTACCAGTAACTAGTTTCCATCCTAAATCACTGAGAAATAATTTACCATTTGGCCAATTTTAATGTCTTAGACGTAATTGTGCAGATATTGAGAAGTTCAAAACTCACGCACAGATACTAGAATGTCAACTTCTGGACCGGAAATATCCATGAACGCTGATCAAGAAATCAATCAAACGACCAAAAATAGTAATCGTGAGGTGCTCTTAGAAGAATGCTCTTAAAAGAACGCCCTGAGAAATAATCTTCTGATCCTCTGATAAGTGTAAGCCCATTCAACAACAGAGGAAGTCTAATACAAAAGTCTATCAACAAATACTGGAATATTTTGAAAAAAGGAGAACGTCTACTCCCCAGACCTATGTTTGCTCTTAAATGTAATATGAACCTGAGAGACAAAATGGTGCATACTAGATTACAAACAACGGGTGCCACACATCAGAACACACTCTGGGATTCACAACCTGTTAGAGGCCATTACCCATGTGGGCCATGTAGTGTTTGTGCACAGACGACATGTACAACATTAATTTATATAGGCAGGGAATGACCATGGCTACTACAGCATCATACAAATTGCAACTCTGATAATTTGATTTATCTAATCACATGTTTTTGTGGCCTGAGATATATGGGAATGACTACTAGGAAGATCAAGGTCTGCATTGCAGAACACAAGAGTGCAATTCATTGCAATAAAATCCCAACCAAATTAACAACACATTTTCATGACGTGGGACATGAGCCAAACAAACTCACATGGACTGTTTTGGAGAAAGCAAATATTTCTAAACCAATTTCAAACATGACACAATTTTTATTTAGAAAAGAACAACGCTGGGTATTTAGACTCAAGAGTGACAGTGAAGGTCTTATGAGATTCTGTGGTTCGCCTTGTCATGTCCATAGGAGCATTACCTGTAACAACATTAGGAACATGGCCTTTACAATAACCATCTGCATTCACACTATGTCATCTTTCTACGCCTCTTTTTGCAATGAGCATCTATGATGTTTGAGCCGTGCGTAGATTGTTACAGTTACATGATCACAACCTGGCACTGTACTACATTAAAGCTAGACAGGAAGGCACATGTTTCTGGCTTTTGCTTTCTTCACTCACATGCCACAATCACTTTTTGCTTGTTTTTTCTTGTTTCCTCACTTGTTTCTTAATGAGTTATGATTGTGATGGTGGTGCTAGTAATAATACCTGATTAGCCGATCAAGATTGGGATTGGCTAGCGTCAAATGTACAGACCAACAAAGGAGTACCAGAGGGTCTAAGGAAAAGAGGTTACAAGTGTGTGTGAAACAGACGAACGACCTAGGACTCTTAAACTAAACCAATAAAAAGTGTTATACAATGACAACCCAAAAGATGGTCAGAGGTACCCATCAGTCACCACTCGGAACCGCCCTTCATCATTTGGGATTTTTTTCAAAACCATCTATGCAGTTGTGTTATGTTTAGACATCTTGACAGATTGAATCCCCTTCTGTCACAGCTTCTTTTCTTCCAATCCAAGCCTATGAGGCACAATTAAAATTGTTTGGCCTATCACATAGCTAGTTTTAGTCACCTTCACTTCTTCAAATCCCTCCCTCGCTACATCTTGTTCATCTAGAGGTTTTAACATACCTCATATCCTCTACTTAAAACATTCCAGAGCTCCTCCCTCTCAGAGAGGGGGTCGTAGCCCACACTACACCTAGGTTTGTAGTGTCCGGATATCCCCTACGATGAATCAAGCCACCCTCTGGAGGGTAAGGGGAATCATCCTAAGAAAGGGATACCCCACCACCGCATTTCTAAACTAGACCAACGGGCCTTGTATTATGTTTTTATTATGTTTAATGGGGAAGCGGTATCTGTTGGTCTGCAAAATTCCTCTGGTCCTCCTTTGTGTATATTATTGTTATATATACGTCATCTAGAGGTTTAAATAAGACTTTCATAAGACAAATAATGTAAACTAAAACATAGATTCAATTTGTTTGTCCAGAGGTAATATTTCAAATATTAAAATGTTCATCAGTAAAATTAACATTCTATAAAACCTCGACCGTTCACTCAAAACCAGGACTCAAAACAGAAGCTAAATCAGAGGTTAGTTACATCTTATACATGCTCTACAAAGTTAATACTTTCTCAAACTTTTTCTCTGCACAGTGGATAGCCATTGAGCCAACAAACATTCTCGTTAAACCTATTTAGTCTAAAAAAATGAATGAACTGCAAAATGCTGTAGCTTTAAAATATCTCTGCACAAATTTGTTTCTGTGGAAAATCCTGATTGGGTATTCTGTTGAATCTCCATGACCAGCCTGCAATTGTTTGCAACAGTTCTCAAGTATCTATCAAATTCTGATAAAAGCTTTTTTCTCTGCAGTAAAACGATATTCAATAGCCTCAGTCCTCACACCAAGAGTGAGAAAAATAATTGTTTACTAAAGAGTCTCTTTTCATACATCAGAGCCGGACAAAGTCAAAGAAAATGAGACAGTTTACATCAACTTAAATTGTGCAAAATGGTGACAAACTGAACAGCTCAAAACGAATTACAGAAAAACATTTTGTTTTTCAAGACACAATAAAATGCCACAATGCTCTAAAATTGCTCCATTTCAAAATCCTTCAATGCAGAATTCAGGCATGAAGACCAGGTATAACACTTATCGATTTGGGAGCTAATTCTTCTCATAAAGTGGCTTTTATTGTACCATCCCTGACAATTTTGTTCCTGTACCAACAACTTCTTAGCACCGCCTTTCTGACCCATTGTTGATTTTGTAGGCTGAATTCCAATCTTTTCTAGCCCTGCAATGTTGAATGCGGAAGACTAAGGGCCCCATTTATCATGGGGTAGTGTTGCTTTTGCACCATGCAATGACATAAATGTGCAACTGTTACACCTGCCATCATTTGGTGTGTTTCCTGTCTTTTTCCTTCTGACCTCCTTGTCTTGACTCTATTTTTACGCACTTTCTTACTGCTGTTCAGGGTTAAAGTGCAAGTGCTCCTACAGTAAATTATGTTGTAGATTGATGTTTCCATGATTGGCATGTTCGATTTAATGATAAATGCCTAGTAAAGTGCACCGAGAGTACCAGGGCCTGTAAATCAAAATGCTACTAGTGGGCCTGAAGCACTGATTGTACCACCCACAGAAGTAGCCCAGTAAAGTAATCTCAGACCTGCCACTGCAGTGTCTGCACGCAGTTTTTAGTGCCATGTCGACTTGGCAAGTGCACCCACTTGGTACAATAGATAAACAATTTTTTTTAATCAACAACATAATCATTTAATTTATTGTGTTCTTTTTTATGATTTACACAACATTATTCGTTCTCTTTGTATCAAACAAAGTGTGAAACTGAATGCAAATTTAAAAGTGTAAACTTAAAACTTCAGTTCGTGTGCAGATCATATGCTCAATTTCAATTTTTTGAACTGATAACAAATTTGAACAAAGACCCAATGCATTTCGGGTGCAACCTTTTGTCAGGGGCATGGCATTACAAAATCATAAGTTTCTATACATGTGATTCCAAATCTTTTCCTGTAGCGACCGGCTGGAACAAATCAAAACAAGTAAGTCAGTACAGGTAGATTACTACACATATTGGTTCTTGCTGCCACTATCACCCGAGCATGATAAGTTTTAGGAACCTTATAATCAAAACTGAGTGGGTGTGAAAAGAAAGAGAAAGAGAAAAGAAATGTGCATGAACTAGCGCACCCTAGGGCCAGGGTTATGTCAGAGTAAGAGGGAAATGGAAGGAACGAGGATATAAAGCCTCCTCATCGTAAGTGCGAGAATAAATCCAAAGTTTTAAAAATGTGAGCGTGAAAATTAACAGAGACCATCAGGTCCGTGTAGAAAGGTTGGTTAATAAAGGTCTGTGCTTAACGTGACGAATATGATAAAAGACATGCTCATTCGTGCACGAAATGCATTGGGTCTTTGTTAAAATATGTTATCAGTTCAAGCAATTGAAATTGAGCATATGATCTGCATAAGAAAAGAAGTTTTAAGTTTGCACTTTTTAGTTTGCATTCAGTTTCACACTTTGTTTGATACAAAGAGTCTGAAGAATGTTGTGTAACTCATGAAAAAGAACACAATGAATTAAATGATTATGTTGTTGATAAAAAAGAAAAAGTTGTTTATTTATTGAACCGCAATATAATTTGGTAGAAGCCTTAGGGACTTCACAACAGTGTGCTGAGTGACAGGTACGGAGTTTTATGTACCTCATTTGACATTATAGTACCACAGGTCTATTTAGGTTGGACCTTAAGCACACAGCAGCACACTTTGAATACATTGATTACATTAGTATATTCTGTTTACACATTGTATCACAGGTGTGCAGGTTGGTACCCCAATTTCTTGCATCAAAGTGCATCCACTTGCCAAGCCCTAACCTCCCCTTTTATGACATGTAAGTCACCCCTAAGGTAGGCCCAAGGTACCCGTATGGGCAGGGTGCAGTGTATGTGAAAGGTAGGACATGTTCTGGTGTGTGTGACATGTCCTGATTGTGAAATACAGTGTAATTCGTTTTTCACTATTGAAAAGCTATAATACCCATAGAATAGAATGGGAGATACTTTCTGATATCTTACAAGTATAACTTCTCACAGTGACAAGATAGAGAAATGGAGTTTGGTATGATTTTTATGTTGTCTGCTTTATAAAATACCTCTTTTAGAAAGTGGGTATTTTCTTGCTTGGCCTTCCTATGTGCTTCTGCTCGGTGGTGGATTGACTGTCTGGCTTTAGAGTAACAGAGGCTGGGAATGTGCATTCTCATCAGACAGCCACTATGAGGGGGGGGGGGGGTTGAGGTATGTCCTGCCTCTCCGGGATGATTCAGGCTGGGCTGAATAGGCCTGGGCTGCATTTAGAGTAGTGGGAGATTTCCTTGCACATGAATGGGTCTGGTCTGCCTTGGACAATGCTGCCTGCACCTCCTGCCAGGAATATGGCCCAGAGAGGACATAACTGGTTTGGACTGAGCACAGACACTCTCTGCCACAAATTAACAAAGAGAAATGTGCTATAAACATTGGGGGCTTACCTCTGCCGCCCTAGTCTCACCAGCAATGCTGTTGCCAGCTGGCATCTCCACCGTGGTCTGGGGGCACTACTCGTAAGCTGCACAAACCACTGCCTCTCTCACACAGCAGCTGTGGCCCACCAACGCCAGCCACATCGACCACCAATCTTCGACAGACACCACCGCTTGCACCTTTACTGTCAGCACCACGACGAGAATCACCCTGCTTTGCACCATAGTCTCACCCACGCTATTAGATGACCACCAGTAAGCCACTGCCTGCACCAGGACCTTGGGGCAGCGCAGGCCGCACTGCTGCGCTTCACACTGCAACCTCAACAACCACCTCCGCTGGCCCACACCATCGCGAATGGCTCGAATAAAAGGTACTGTTCACAAGTCTTCAGACACTGACGCTGGTCTGCACACATGCAGTCAACCAAAACTGATTGAGTTGGTTGTTTTCAGCACCGCGTTTTCACCAGACCGAGCTACCAACTTCAAGGAACTTCATTTGTAAGTTTATTCTTGCAAAGTGCATATTTTCTTTATTGTATGTTGAATTTTTATCGATTTGGTCTTGTTTTGCACAGCTAAATATTGGCTATTTTTATAACACTGTTGTGGTGTCCTTTTGTAGTCTTTTCACTGTATTACTGTTGGTTATGTGCAAATACTTCACACAATGCCTCTGAGAAGGACCTGACTGGTCGTGCCAAGCTACCAAGGTGGTGAGCAGGGGTTAGTTCAGTAGTGTATCCTGTCTTATCCTGATCAGGAAGAAGGGTCCCTTCTTAGACAGGGTAACCTCCTGCCAACTTGGGACCCCCCCATTTATAACAGTGACGCAACCCCAAAATGTGATTTATCAAGCCATGCCATGCCAGGCCACTTTGCGTGGCCTCGTGGCCTGAGTGACTTGTTAAATCAGGAGAAATGCAGCGTAAATCGCTGTGTTGGGTTACTCTGCAAAACACATTAGGAGGAGTAGTTCCTCAGGATTGGAAAAGTCCACAGGGAGGTGGAATAATGAAGCCCACCACTGGGATCTCACGGAATCCACAAGGTCAGATCTTAATGCCCCCACACACCTGGTAGGGTGTCATGCTTCATCATTGGGGACTGCTTGTCAAGCAGATGCTGCAATGCCTGATGGGCCTGTGGGCTCTTCATCAGATATCTTTTGATCTGTCACTGTTAGATGAATGCATGCAAAGGGGGCTTGTGTGAAAGATAGGGTGGTGTTAGGAGTGTGTGTAAAATAGTCTAAGGTAACCACAGGTTACTTACATTATTGAGATCGTAACTTGGCAAAACAATTTGGAGAAAAAAACTGACTTTGGCCCTGATGAAGTCATGAATGTAACGAAACACATGTTGGCTAAAGTCTGCAGTTAAAGTTGGATCAACAGATCCCCTGAATGAAGCCACTCACAATTGTTGTAGAATGTGTACGACACTTGAAGACTGGACTTATTTTTTTTAGGGTGTGCATTAGGCTGTGTTTAGGTTTGTTGGTAACCTAGGTTGCATTAGTGGATGTTGGGTGGGTATCCCTCCTTATGATTGCACTGCATTATCTATAAGTATTCAGTGAACTTAGTGTGCATTTCAATGAGAGCACCATGGAACCTTAAATCACCCATTCCTTTCTTTTCTAATTGAGAGAAAGTCTTTGTTGAGCTCCAGCTTTGGAAATGCACAGGTCTATGCATGGTATTGTGCATAGACCTGTGGCATTATTTTTAGCTACTCTTTATCCTGTAGCTGCTACCTTGCCTTAAAGCTGTTGCTGCGGCTTGTGTGAGCGTGGAACAGAGTGAGGGTATTGTGATGGGACATTTACTGAAAGTGCACAAGTTGCCAAGTTGTTTGCTTTGTCACAAGTATGCAACTTATCTGACAAATTGAGAGTTACAGTATTCACCGATAGTCAGTACGGTTTTGGCGTCGTACATGACTTTGGACAGTGGTAGTCACTGTGTGGGTTCATAGCTTCGTCAGTATCCCCCATTAGTAATGGGGTAAGCCTGAGGAACCTTCTGCTGTCATTACAACTGCCTGCTTGAATTGCTGTGGTGAAGTGCAGTGCCCATTGGCAGGGTAATGATTATGTCACAGTCAGCAACTGCTATACGGATAAGACTGCAACCTATTGTGCTTTAAATTCTCACACTGCCAATGGAGATCCCCTTTGAGAGAACTGTGATGTCACCGATTGTAGACTATTGTCAACAGTAGAGAACTAATAGGAAGTGAAGGCATTTCAAGATGAGGTACCAGAGCAGAGAGACATGAATGGATAACAGCAGGTTGTACAAATGGGTAGGAAGATGAGGTTTGATTATACACAGATGGGAGACCAGTACTGCCAGATAATTTGCTGATGCCCATGGCTCGCCACTATCCTGGTCCTGCACATGTTGTAAGGGATGCCATGATGCGTCTCTTTTACCAGACATGGTTTAATCCCCAAATCAGAGCTGTAGTAGAGGCTTTGTGTCAATGTTGCATAATATGTCAACAACAAAATGTAGGCAAAAGAACACCAGTTGTAATGAGTCATGTAGGAAGATCTGGAGGACTGCTTAACAGGATGCAGCTTGATTTCATTAAAATGCCTATATGCAATTAAATGAGGTACATTCTTGTAATTGTATGTATAGACTCCTGGTGAGTAGAAGCTTACCCCACATGCAGGAATGACAGTTTGAATGTGGCAAGTTGCTCCTTAGGGAGTTATACCGCGTTTTGGATTCCTCACTTATTTGGAATCAGACCGAGGGACGCATTTTAATAATGAGGTCCTAAAGATGTTATGTGCAGCATTACAAATTGATCAAAAGCTACATTGTGCTTACCGTCCAGAAACCTCAGGCTTATTGGCGCTAGTGAATAGAACATTAAAATCCAAATCCAAGTTGGCAAAGGTGTGTACTTAAACATCTCTGAAATGGCCTGAAGATTTGCCTCTTGTGTTGATGAGTTTGAGATATACTCCAGACAGAATAACAGGACTGTTCTCCCATGAAGTTTTTATGGGGAGGGCTATGAGACAGCCTGCCATTCCCGCGACTAGATTGGTGAATATTACAGACGATTTGGTGCTTGATTTTTGCAAATGACTGGCTGAGGTGGTACGTTCTGTAACTCAGCAGGTTGAGGAAGCTGAAAATCCACATGAGCAGTGCCACAACCTCAGTAGTAGAGGCTGGGTCCTGGTGAAGAAGCACACACGCAAGCCATGCCTAGAACCTTGTTGGCATGGGCCATTCCAAGTGATTCTGGTAACCACTACTGCTGTTAAATGTGGTGGTCTTCCAATTTGTGTACATGCTGCCCACAGGCACCAAGTACCATGTCCCATTGAAGATACCGTGCCTTTTTCGGATACTCCGGAGGTTACTATGAGACAGCCATCTCAGGTTACACAAACTGTAGAGGAGGCTCCACCTACTGGGACTCTTAGCACTGGTTCTGAATATGGTCCTAAAGAGTCAGCTTTTGTGGGTACAGAGGAGTCATGAGAAGAAGAGCTGACTGGGCGAGATATACACCCAAGCAAAGGAAGCAGTGCAGCTGAAACACGAGCGGTAAATGTGGACCATTGGCCCAAAAGAACAGGCAGATTGAGATGCATTCTAACTGAATGTTGTGTACCACACACCATCACCAAAGCCTCTTGTAAGTCTGAGCAAAGCAACAAATGGTGATGAGGGCTTGTTAGTAAGAAGGTCAGAAAGAGCAAAGATACCAAGTTGCAAATAGACCTCACTAGAGTGGACTTACTTAGTATAAGAAGATTGAAAAAATGCATAATACACATTTTTGCTTAACATTCCAAGCTCCTACAAACTGCCATGAGAGACTATTGTGTTCAAACTGAACTTTGCAACATAGAATGTAAATTGAAACCAATACAAAGGAGACTGGAATATAAGCATCTATAAGATACATGATCTGAAATAACCAAAGATAAGTGGATGCACGTTGTGATAAAAATAAATTAACGCAACTGAAGCAATAGCCTAAACTTTTTTTATTTCTTCTGCAATGCTAATGACATCTAATCCAAATTTCAACAAAGTCGTGAGGTCTGGTTCTATAGAAGTCATAGTTCCAAATTCAGTGTAGTTGAAATGCAAACATGTAAGTGCATGTCTATGTGCTGCATTTGCTATCACTCTTGTGGTATTTCTAATCATTCTAAGTGTGCCTCATCATGTGTATTTAGCAAGGATTAAACCTACTTTTTTTTGGTTTATTAAGATTTTATTAGTTGTTACATAACATGTAACATGCAGTATCAAGCATGTTGGGTAGAATACAAGAAGAAATTGTACACCACATATCATATGATAATGATCAGCATATCAACTATACGACAGCACATCAATATTCCAATAATAGATCAACTGCACGTATTATGTATCGGGTTTAAATAGGTCAGGGTTTTCATGCAAATAAATAGTAAGAGGTTTCCAAAGGTTAGAAGGCTTGGCGGCTGTGGGTAGCTCCTTGGCATATATCAGGAAATTGTCTCTACAATAGATGGAATCTATTACCCTGTGGGCCACAGTGGGTGTTTGTGTACTGTCCCAGTGCATTGCCACTCTTCGTTTTGCCAAGAGTAGTGCTATGACAGCAAATTTTTTCTTAGCAGATTTCAGATGGATGAGGTGGCCTAGTAGACATAACTGTGGCATGAAGTTTATTTTGCAATTCAGGATTTATCCCCAGAGTTGCACTACTTGCTCCCAATACAGTTTCACCTTACTGCAATACCATGCCAGGTGTCCAAAATCAGCCTGATCAAGCCCACATCACTTACATTGTGCATCTTCATGCAAACCAAATGTGTGTAACTTAAGTGGGGTATGATAGGCCTGGTGTAAGTATTTGTAGTGTATGATACGGAGATTTCTGTTGGGTGTAAGCAATTCGGTAAGTGCACAACAAGATTTCCAGTCTTCTACACTCAGAGGCGTCTCCAGTAGTGTGTTCCATTTGTCGTGGGCCTTTTGCACTAATTTCTGTCTGTATAGCCTTGTAGAGCCTTGTAGAGTCTCGCTACTATGTGAGTAATGTCTGGGGTGGTAATTAGTAACTGTAGCGATTCTAGTGTGTGAGGTTCATTCGGGTAGGTGGGGTATAATACTTTAATCGCTGCCCGTAGTCTATGATATTGAATTTGAATAACATTGACTGATTACTCACATATGATAGGTCATCAGGGGTGATGAATGTGCCATTAGTGTATAGGCCACCCATCTTTGTGATGCCTTCTTGTTCTAGTAACTCCATACTGCCTTTTTCTTGTGTAACTGATAGAGCGGAATGTTGAGCTAGAGGCACATTTGGGGCCTAAAGTGGAGCTTTTTCAGTTGAGTGGCTAATACGCTTTCATGCCATTGAAGTGGTTTGTACCGTGTTCATTTCTTGTTTGGACAGAGATTTCGCTGATGTGGTAGTATATTTGCTAGATCAATAGGGTTGGCATCGCCATCCTCCACTGCAAGGTGTGGCATATAGCGTACCGGGTGGTACCAGTAGGACGAATATTGCGCTAGAGCACATAAATAATAGAAATTTAGATCAGGAACTGTGAATCCGTTAGATGTGTATGGCAATATCAATGTGTGAAGGCTTATCCGTGCCTGCTTACCAGCCCATATTTATTTAGTGAGGTTCGCACATAGTCGTGTTAAGGTTGGGACTGGGGGAGGTATCGTAATGTTGGTGTGGAGGTAAAGTAATTTAGGTAGGATCACCATTTTTATAAGGGATATCCTGTCGGCTAGGGCTAGGGGAAGAGTGATCCATCTGGCGATTTGTGTTTCTATGTTGTCAATTGTACTGCCATAATTAACTTGGAGCACTAAATCAGGGTCGCGATAAATCCAAATTATTTAATTGGCTCTACCTGCCAGACAAGGGGAGACTCCATTTGTGAGGATTTCATACTTTCCGTTAGCTGCAGTACCACCGATTTACTCCAGTTTATCTGGAGACCTGACTTTCATCCAAATTGTATATATTCTCTGAGTATCTGTGATAGGTTCTTATTTGGGTCTCTAATCTACAGCACCGTATCGTCCGCATTCAATTGATATGCCATTAGGTTGTAGGTTAAAATGTAATGCCATATGTGTATGTTGTTGGCATATTTTAGAGGCCAAGGGTTCCAGTGCAATAGAAAATAGCAGGGGGGATAGTGGGCATCCCTGCCGTGTACCTCTTTGTGTTTGTATAACCTCTGATATGTACCCGTTTACCTTAATGCGGGCAGTGAGTTCAGTATGAGGAAGTTTAATTCAGTTTAGTAACATGGGTTGCACCCACCTTCTACCACTGCAGGGTTAGGCAAGATCGGGCGATCCATACTGTCACAAAGCCCCAGGATCGATTGTCAGCAGGCCTCCACAGCAATCGGCATTAGCTCTGATGGCTTTTTTACTTGCAGGTAGTGGGCCGTGTGTGCGCTCCCTAGGCCGCACCTCAACAGTATTTCCACTATCTTATTTTCTCAGGATCTGGGTCACTACAGGTCGCAAAAAGCGGTGCAACAGGACGGTGCACTATTTTGGTGCTTTATACATGCATATTTAATGCATCAAAGCAAACACAAGGAGATGATGGATGGAGTGCTGAAACTTTTCAGACACTCACCACCAGTCACAGATCTGGGTTGAGTCCATCATTATTCTTTAGCTCACTTCGCCACCTCAGTTCAGACCCCGCTATATGCAAATCAGTCTTGACCCTGCGCCTCATGGGAACAGTCCAGGCCGTAGTGACCAGCCAGGTTTTCCCTGAACAGGAAACAAGCATCCTTGGGCTGGACTGTTCCCATTGGGCACAGGGTCAAGACTGATTTGTATATGGCTGGGTTCAAACTGGAATGGCATGGTGAGAAAAAAAACAATGGATTCAGGCTCAGATCTCTGTACTGGGGTGCATGTATGACAATGTTCTGCATTCTGCCCAGATCTCTGTACGGACGTGAATGAATGGCATTGTTCTGCATTCTGTCCATCAATTGTTGTTTTTTGCATTTGTCACCCAGAGGGGGACGGGTATGCCCAGACGTGGATCCCGTGCTCGCCATGCCACTGGAGTCAAGCTATCCTGGCTGATGAGGGGTGAAACCCCAGAACCGGTCCTAGGATGCTTTTTTCCAGTCCAGGGAGGACCTGGCCTGGCAGTTTGGGCTGGACTGTTCCCATTAGATATTGCATATGCACACCAACATATTCTAACATTCCTCTTAGATAAGGTAGAAAAAGAATTGATAGAACGAGTTGAGGATAGAGTTAGAGCTATCATGAGTAAAGTTGCAAATCAAAATACAATTCTATCATGGGCTCTTAGAGAACCTGAGCCTATACAGTCAGGGACGTCAGATGCAATTGCTTTAGATTGGCAACATAGAGAAAGGCTCTGCATATTACGGTGCACAACTGACCACAGTACAACTTTGTGGGTTTCACCGAATGTGCCCACACTTTCTAACTTATAGGTGGTTGGGGACTGTATCAGGGAGGTATAGATCCTGTGTTTCCAGGAATTCTTTACACTTGTGGGGAAAACAGCCCATTGAAAAATGGTATGGATATTGTTACATGGGAATTGTTTTGTCAAAAAATGTATCATGTTGACCAATCTGATTAAACCAATCAAGCAAACCACACCCGACTAAAAAGGGGTGCTAATGCTGCTGAAATTACAGGAGATATATTTGGTGCAATAATTCTATCAGCTGAGGTGAGACTAAATTCTCACAAAATTCAGAAACTCTCTACTGTGGTTGACAGACTGTCAACTGACCCTGACGGAGGGTTCTTAGCCATAGATATTAAAACGATTGCTATGAGATCTATGCTGCTTCCAAACCGACTTGAAATAGACTTCCTCCTTGCAAAAGAAGGCCGAGTCTACCGAGTGCTGAAGGTTCAACAATGTTGTACCCATATCCCTGACAAGACTAAAGATTTGAAGGGATGTATTGATAGAGCATGGGCTCACCTGCTCAACATACTCACCTGGGCCCATATATCTATATATACATTAAACAGGTAAACCTACACTCAATCAATTGGGATTTTACTATTCAGGATTTATATCACTTTGTCTTACCAATCCAAGCTTATCCTATAGACCTAAAGGATCAAGGGAGTTAGCAAGAAAATAGGAAGAAAAATAACATTTAGCATTTTATAAATAACCACAAACTCGGGAAAAGTTTAAGTTCTTTTATCTAAGAAAAATCTTTGGAGAGTTTTGAAAACACTAATTCAATTAATTTCTTATTCTGTTTAGGATGATGCAGATTTAAACATGAACATATGCAAATAATTTGGAGAGAAAATATCGATAAGCATTTAAACAAAGGGTGGGTAAAGAAATGGAAAACAAATACAATGACAAACCCACACTTTATAGTTACCTAGAATGGTGTAATGACCAACCCTGGCCACGTACTAAGTCAAGGAGTAAGAATCCCAAAGTACAGGTGCGAGCAGGAAAGAACAGGTGCAGATCAGTTTCAGAACCAGGACAGGTTAGGGCCAAATTGAATCAGGACAGGACAACCACAGGATAAGACCAGCACCACAGCTAAAGTTCAAACGCCAGCGTTGTAAACCGTCTCTGTAGCTAACAGTCGAACCCTGATTGGGTTATCGAATCTTCTGACAGAGTGTTCCGCCAGCAACTCTGCTCCAGATCACCTATTGAGTGCATTGGGTCAGTGACAGGTCAGCTATTCGGACAAGTCGGACAAACTAACCAGCTAAGGCTACCCTAGTTATACTATTTTTAAGGTCAGTGTACCACTCCCAAATAATGCAAATATGTGAATCCCACAATTTTATTGGACAAAGAACGAGGAATAGTCATCACACCATATTACGATGAGGTAACTTGTCAATCATATATTCAAAATGTTCCCTCCCATAACTTTATCTTCCCATGTACTTTTATTCCGCCCGGTAGTGAAATGTAACAATAAGATATAAAAAGCATTTTATTCAATTCAGCTTTCTCTGGCAGGGTAAGGAGTTCACTCTTCTCATAGTTCTTGCCATCCACGTCTGATTGGCTTGAGTTCAAGGCTACAGCTTCAGTGGCTCAGGACTTTTGTCGCACAGGCGCAGTTTCTCCAAAGATGGAGTTCAACAGAGTCATTAGGCCCAAAATTCGTAACACGTAAAAATAGAAAAGAAACAGTTTTAGAGACACAGAATAAATGAATGCACTGTATACCACTTCTTTCTACTCTATTCCCATTTATTTTATTTAAACTATTGCATTAGATATTAGGCAAAAACCAACAGCTTAGCAAAGCAGCGATGCAAGCTTCTTGCACGTTATCACATAGAACAGCCATCTTAGTTCTAGTGCGCAGAAGCAAAAGTTTTCCCACCAAGCATATCACTTGAGCATGACAGAGGCATGCGCAGTAGAAAATCCTGCATAGCAGCAGCCATTTTAATGCCAGAGGATTATAGTTAGTAAAAGCACATAGACAAGCTTCCCCTAGATGTCTAATATGTTGTGTAATGCAATATTAATAGACAAAACATGTTAGTTAGTACATTAATAATATTTCGAGAGAGTTCAGTATAAGCAAGTCACTTTACGTGTGAAACCTTGCTCCATCAATCCCCTCTTTGATGATATTTTATATCATCACTAATTAGTGAAACAGATGCCAACTTTTACACTTCACCCAACTCAATTTCTTCAAACTTTCTGTTAATATTCTTTTCATTTTTCATGTAAAGATCTTTCACTTTTATTGTACAAATGTCCATTATACTCTTCTAATTCTATTTCGTTAATATTTCTTTTCTTTTCTCTCTTATTCACTGTATATGTCCTTTTATGCCTGCAACATTTGCAACAAGTCATTATCCCTAAAATCATTAGGGCTATTCCCACCATTGGCATTAGTTTTTTACCTACAAAACTTTTCCCTACGTTAGAAACTCAACTACCTACAGAGAAGAGACCATCTGTTAGTCTCGTCCATACACTATCAACCTCCAGTGGTTTGAGTTCCTTTTCTAAATGTGTAAGATTCCTTACATACCCTTTCAGTTCTACACTTTTGTTAGGTATGTGTGTACAACAATGTTGTGCTTTCAGCATTTGCAGACTCCGCCCTCTTTTGCCAACAATGTATCAAGAGCAAGTCGATTTTGTAAAACCATTGACCTTATCGCAACTAATTCGGTATTGATCATTAAAAATCCTCCAGCAGTGTCAGTCGATAAGCGATCCACCACTGTTGACAATTTGCAAATTCTTTGAGTATTTAAAACCACTCCCACTGAAGGTATCAATGCACTAAATATATCACCTACAATTTCTGAAAATCTAGCTCTTTTACTACGTACTAGTCCATTAGTTTCTTCATTGCTTCCAGTGATTTTATTTACATGGTATACCTTTGGGAATACTATTCCAAAATAGCAACTCCCATACCAATGATCAGGTAATTTATAGTATGCTTTGTTCCCACAGATATAATAAATTCCAGGAAACACCGGTTCAGTTCCATCTTTGAAACCCCAACCCCCAATTACTTTATAATTTTGTTTGCATTCACTAGAACCAATAAATGTATTGTTATAACTAGCAGCCCGTCCCAACGTTGTCCGGGTATGAAATAGAATGTGTGTAATGTGTGTATTTAGAAAGGGCAATTTATTTTAAAATCTCGCGGTAGACAACATTTTTTGTTTCATTAGAATAGGGACGGCGAAGGGCCAGCTGCAGCCCTGGTTGATGTTAGCAGGCGCGTGTAATTGGTGTAGTGATCCGCCGCCTGTGCCCGGCTACAGCCCTGGTTGATGTTAGCAGGCGCGTGTAATGTCGTTGAATGAGAGAGTTATCAACCGCGGGTAAATCCGTTTCATGAGAGAGTTCAGTGACAGAGAGTAGGAGAGGCTGCAGTAATTGTCCCCGCAGACACGCTCATTTGCGTGTTGTCCCGCTTGAGGCCCAGCTGCAGCCCTGGTTGATGTAATCAGGTGCGTTTAATTAGTGTACTGATCCGCCGCCTAAGCCCGGCTAGTGCCCTGGTTGATGGTAGCAGGTGCGTCTAATTTCGTCGAATGAGAGAGTTCAGTATCAGCGCGCAGAGAGGCTGCAGTAATGTTACTTACCAGGCCTCCAGCTGAACGCGTTTGTCATGCCCCCAGCACACGGCCACAGCAGACGATCTTCTGAATAATGTACAACCCACATGGCATGAAGGGCAGAAAGTAGCACACGCCCCCAGCGTTTCTCATGCCCCCAGCATGCCCCTTGATGCGCCGCAATTGCGTTCACATGGCATGGAGGCAGAACACACGCCCCCAGCGTTTCTCACGCCCTCAGCGTGTCATGCCCCACGCGTGCCCCTTGATGCTGCGCAGCAACGTAATTGACGCTTGTATGTACGACTCACATGGCATGAAGGGCGGACACACGCCCCCAGCGTTTGTCACGCCCCCAGCGTTTGTCAGGCCCCCAGGACACGCCCACAGCCCACGATGTGAGGGCCGTACCACATGCCCCCAGCCCACGCTCACAGCACAACGCAGACACGCCCACAAGGGACTACTTTGCTGGCACAGTTCTTTTACCTTTTAAATGTATATGGTGTCCTTCGGTACAATTGCATGTCTTGCACTGTATGATTGTGATGAACACCACTGTTTCTTGAAAGGTTAATAAAAACAATTTTAAAAAAGAAATATAAAAAAATGTATTTGGTGGCCGTCTGCATAGCCTATGTCCTTCTGCTGCAACTGCCTTTTCCAACGCTGTATTGGGTGTTGTGATTGGGGCTGTGGTTACTGAGATTACCCGCCTCAAAGGTTTGGGCTCTCTCTTTATAATATTAGTATGGATTACTAGTTCTTTCCCTGCGGAGTCAGAGTTTCCCTTTCTTTTCAAAGACCAGTAACATAGCAGCATGAGTTTACCCATTCAAGGAGTACTGTTTATTTTCTGCCCATTTAGGAATTTTACGTTTCTGTTCTGTAGCTTCTTTCTGGAAATCCTCTCTCCTCTTTTCAACAAAATTTAAAAATATCTTCTCTTCTTCATGTGAAATGCATGTTAAATTATTCTTGTGTGCTTCAGCTATATCTATTGTACCTATTGTTAGAAAATATTCTCTCATATAATGAGCTATGTTACCTGTAGTATGTACAGGATTCAGGTTACTATGAATTGGAAGTTCAGAGAAAATCACATCTAAATTAGAATAATAATATAGTAAAGGACCTTTCTTGTAAAATAAACTAGTTAAAATACTACATGAAATACCCTAAGTCAGGGGCAAATGGTGATAAGTGACGCCTTCTGCAACAGATAATTGTAGCTTCATACAAACATAGCAATCACTTATTTCCATTGCCTCTACATAATGTACTAACAGATTTGCGAATACATTCAGGTGTGTTCTATTTCTAACTTTATCATAATGTAATTTTTCCTCATCTGATGCTTCTAATTCTACTCTTTGTTACTTAACATTATCTATTCTTCCATGAATATCTAACTTTTCAAGTACATCTACTTTCTCATGAATGTGAGTGTCATTCTCCCCACTTCTATCCATAAGATAAGGAATAGCTGCTGTCAGTCCTAACCATACTATGAGTACTATTACTACACTACATGTGCATATTCTACAGCATGTTTTAAGCAGTTTCTTTTTGGTTTACCATTAACAATATTATCAGCCATTTTTTCGATTAAGGAGACTTAGACCCTCTTTGAGACTTTCACAGAACTTTAACCTGTGAAATTTTCAAATTGGTCTTACTTCTTCGTCCTTTGGTTCATCAATTAATTCGTCATCATCTTCATCACTCAGTTCTAGTTTTCTTAGATCTTCAAGGATGACATAAGTCCATTCAAGGCCTCTGAACTTATTATTCAGTCTTTTCAATCGCAGACTTTTTCTTTTTGGTTGTTCTGTGGACAAAACCAGGCCAAGTATCTCCCTTTCTGAGTCTTTTAGCTGGCACTGTGCTTTGTTTTTCTTCAATTGTTCTTTTATTCTCATTCAGTTGTGGCACAATTTGTATATCTTCGTCATCTGTATCCCTCTCTATTTGACTTGGTCCAGGTCTTGCTTCAGTTTCTTCTGCCTGGATGCTGATCTGGATGTATGACGTTACAACGCAGGCTATTACAATGCCTGCCTTTACAACGCGGTTTTTACATCGCAAACCTTTACAACGCATAGCGCTTAGAGGTGCTGGATAGAGAAAAGTTTAATTTTCTATTCCAACTCCAGTCCCCGTGGACACTAGGGAAGGGGTTGGATAGAAAATTAAACTTATTCCCTATCCTAGAGCGCCCCCCAGCGCAATGCGTTGTAATGGTTTGCGTTGTAATGACCGCGTTGTAATGGTAGTGCGTTGTAAAAGTTTTGTTGTAAAGGTTGTTCACCCTAATCTGGCCTTGTTCAGGTGTGTGCTGCAATTGACTTTGAGTTGATTTGTTTTCTTCTTCCTGAACACGCTTTTCTACATCTATCTGATCCTGCTCAGGTATCCCGATCTCTTCTTCTTCTTCCTGAGCCTTCACCCTTTTACCTATCTGACCCTTCTCAGAATCTGTTCCTCCTCAGAATTACTACTGGCTTTAGTTTCTGTAATCTGAGTACATTCTTCTATTCCTGACTCCTCCTCACTATCACTCTGTCTATCTAAATAGGTCTGGCTTCTAGTTCTCACAACATCTGCACGAATGTCAATCACTGGAATCCATTCATCCTGACTGATGCTCGGTTGTTCATCATCAACTACTTCGGAATCACTTTCTCGAGACCCCTCAGCTGCACAACCTTCAGCTTCAGTTTTATCAGGTTCAGCCAATCGTTTTGTATGACTTGCATGGATCCAGTTCAGAATTCCTTTACATTTTACTGCTGTAGTGTTAACCAATATCACTTGTGTTGGCTTTCCCCACCTTGGAGCTAGACAAGATTCTCGTGTATGTTCTTTTATTACAACACAGTCACCTGGAATCAGATCGTGTGCTGGAGTTATCTGCCTGGTGACAGCGTCTTCTCCAACCTGGTGAGAGATAGAATGCACTTGGTCAGCCAGTTCTCTGCAGTACTCTAGTACTAAGTCATCAGATATATTTATCAGCTTATGTCCTGGCACCCATGCCTGCCTCATTGCTCTTCCCATGAGTATTTCATTAGGACTCGAGCCTGTTTTTCTGTCTGGAATACTTCTGAGTCCCATCAGAACAAGAGGTAAAGCATCTGGCCATTCTAATTGAGTTGATTCATAGATCGTTCCCAATCTTGACTTGATTGTGCCATTCAGTAGTTCTACCAATCCAGAGGCCTCTGGGCGGTATGCACAGTGCAGCTTTTGCTCAATTTTAAATGCTTTACAGATTAGACCAATTATTTCATTATTAAAATGTCTTCCTTGGTCTGATTCAATCGTTACTGGAAAACCGAAACGTGGTATGAGCTAAGTAGTAATTTTGCTACTGTGATGCTATCAATCCTACGTGTAGGGTAAGCTTCCACACATTTTGAAAATAGGCAGACAATGACAAGAACATACTTCATTCCTCTGCAAGGGGGTAACTGAATGAAATCAATCTGAAGTCAAATAAAATGAGCTTCTGCCTTTCCAATCTTTCTGGACAACACTACAGTTCTTTTCCCAGGATTCATTTGTTGACAGACCAAACACCTATGGCAAAGACTCTCTGCAACGTTCCTGAACTTTGCATTGAACCAAGTTTGTCTGAATAGTCTTATCATAGCATCTCACCCTAGATGAGAATCACCATGATACATCCTAGCCATTGGAGCAAGCATACAGTTTGGCAACACAGGCCTTCCATCAAGGTAAACAATGACACCATCTCCAGCCCTTCTCTGACATCATGTTTTCGCCCATTCTTCCTTTTCTTTCTCTTCTGTATCATTTTGTAAATCTTTCACTTCTTCCCACGTTTTCACTTTCTCAAGCAACATAAGTTGGCAGCTGTTTCCTTTTGGTTCAATTTTCTTGTTTATTGCCATTTTATTTTTGGCACAATATTCAGCTAATTGGTCATCATATTGGTTACCTGCTGTCACTCTGTCGTTGCCAGATTGGTGAGCAACACACTTGACTACAGCTACTGTTTCTGGTAATTGGATTGCTTTTAGCAAATCTTTCACAAAATGTCAATTTTTAATAGGAGTGCCTGATGATGTCAGAAACTCCCTTTGCATCCAGAGTTGGCCAAAATCATGCACAACTCCATAGCCATATTGGCTATCAGTATAAATAATCACTTTCAGATTTTTCCCAAATGTACAAGCTTTCGTCAATGCAATTAGTTCAGCTACCTGTGCAGACTTTACTCCAGGTAAATATGATGCTTCGACTGGACCCCATAGAGTACAAACAGCATAGGTAGGACTCAAACCTCCTTCCTCATGGTGCATACATGAACCATCTACAAATAGCTCATGTTCTGAATTTATTAGTGGCTCTTCTCTTATGTCTGGACGTGGTTTAGTGCAGTATTCTGTAAGATCAATGCAATTATGTTCGATTTTCATTTTTTACTTCTGCAAAGTGCGATTCAGGCAGCAATGTTGCTGGGTTCAGAATATTACACCTAGCATTAGTCACATTTTCTGCACCTACAAGAATTCGTTCATACTTAGTCAGCCGACTAGGTGTTAGGTACTGAGTTTTGGTCCTGGTTAATAAAATCATAACTGCATGTGGGACTTATACTGTTACTGGATGTCCCATAATAATGGACTCACTTTTCTCAAGACTCATGCAAGTTGCTGCTACTGCTTTTAGACATCCTGGCAATGCTGCTGCCACTGGATCCAGTGTAGAAGAAAAATATGCAACAGGACATCTCATCAGACCATGGATCTGAGTCAGAACTGAAAGTGCACAATTGTCTTGTGTATCACAAAACAATGCAAAATCTTTTGAATAGTTAGGCATTCCTAATGCTGGAGCTAAACATAGACAATCTCGTAATTTCAGGAAAGATGACATGTTTTCATCATCTCATTCTACTGGGTCTTTTGCTCTTTTCTTTGTCATTTGTATCAATGGTTTTGCTAGGACTGCAAATTCCACAATCCATTGCCTGCAGTATTACAACTCCAAGAAACATTCTGATTTCTTTCTGCATTTGAGGTAGATTCATGTTTTGAATTATTCTGATTCTTTCAGAAGTAACCCTTCTGACACTCTTTCTATCTGGTGCCCCAGATATTTCACTGATGTGGTACAATATTGCAGTTTCTCAGGTGATACTTTGTGTCCTCCTTTACCTAAATGATTCAGTAAATGCATGGCAAAGGTCTATCACAGTGAATCAGCCTGCTGCCCATGGTATTTGATACAGAATCACAGCAGGGTTTGGCACAACTGGACAACATGGGGCGACAATTTAATAAATTTTGCGGAGGTCCTGTACGACCCTGTATTTTCCGCTTGGTTTCTTGATGCCAAATATGGGTGAATTACATGGACTGCTCATTATCTCCTGTAACATTCCTGCTTCAACCAGTCGTTTTATTTCTAGTGCAACTCCTGCTTTTATTTTTGGGCTCATTTTGTACTGTTGAATATTTGGATAAACTGCACCTTCTTATACTGTCACTTTTACCGGGTCAACATTTGCCATTAATCCTACATCTTTTCTTGTGAAATCCCACACTTTAAGTTCTACTGTATGTTGTAATTCTTTTGGCAAATCCTGTATGATAACATTTTGTTTTTCAGTTTCCTGTTTTGCTAACATAATTTTATAAATTCCATCTTCATCTGGGGTTTGAATTTCAACACCATTCAGTGTACAAAAGATAGTAGTTCATTTTGCACAACAAACCCCCAACTAACAGGTTTACTGGACGTTAGTCGCATACAAAAAACTTGTGCATTTCTTTAAAATTACCTATTTTGACTTCCATTGGTTCTGTAACTGGGGTACTAATTTGTTTATTAGAAACTCCCACTACTTGGATCGCTTCTCCCGAGAGGGGTAGGTTTGGAATGTCTGCTGTTCTCACAGTAGAACGGGTAGCGCCAGTATCCAACAGAAAGGTAACATCATTTCCTTCAACCTTTCCCTCAATATATGGACCTGACTGATCTACCTGCAAGGATGCGCCAAGTACGCACTCCTCATCCTCCCCCCCTCAGGCACCGTCAGAAACTATCTTCATCAAAGTATGAGTCACTCAAAAGAAATTGGGGTGTCACTGTGTCCCTTTTACCACTTCCTTCCCAACTTGCGGCATCTACACTGTATGTAGGCTGACTCCCAGGGTTTGGCATAGGAGCCATTGGTAACTGGTTTTGTATTACCTGCTGTTGCTGCTTTTTTGATACCTCATTCTGCGTCTGTGAATTCAAATTATTATTGTGCACGCTAGTATTTAATACAGCCTTACACTCGTTCTTCCAATGCCCCAACTTGCCGCACCCATGATAAGGACATTTCTTTTTAGCCTCCTCTCGATTAAACTTTCCCCTAGGTTTATTACTATTTCCATCTCCTTGGGTCTGAATATTTTTCATTTGGAGTTCTTTTTGCTCTGCTAATTTTACCTGTGCCCACATTACTTTTTCTTCTAAATTCTTTCATTTATTGTCCAATTCATCTTCACAATATTTTGCATATTTTAGTATTTCATCTACAGGTTTGGTCTGCCAGCAGATTTTATGATCTTTAATCCATTGTAAAATTTCTGATTTTAGCCCAGACACAAACGGATAGATAAAATGTGTCATATCTTTGGTGTCAATATTTTCTAAACCACTGTAGTGTTTAAAAACTTGTAAAAGTCGTTCATAATATGCACGTACAGATTCAGCTTTATTCTGGGTAGTTCTGTCTATTCTGATCCAGTCTGCCTCGTTTGGAGGTACCTTTCCTTTTAAGTACAGTATTACCTGATTATATTTACTCATCACCTCATCTGATGGTGCTCCTGTTTTTGGGTCTCTAGGATACTCATCATTTGACCAGTTTCCTGCAATTATGCATTCTGTCCATAAATCAACAGGAACAACAATGTCGAATAACTCATCTAGATCTTTTAACAATACTTTTGAGACCTGCCTGTACCATTCTACAGGTTTCTCTCTAAATTTCGGGAAATCATTTGTAAAGGACAAAATATCTTGTCGGGACCATGGGACAAGTACATACCCTCTACCTGGTACTTCTCTCATTGGACCCAACCTTTCCACGTTCTCTGTTTCTTTCAACATATATTCTGTTTCAGTGTTTTTACCTTGAGCTTCTTCTTTTTTCTTTAACCATTTAGCTTTCCATCTGTCTATATCACCTCATTTCTGCAATAATGATAACAATTCCTTAATCTATAATTTTCGACCTAACACATTCATGTTTTCTAAATATTTGTCAGAAAATTCAGCTCGATGTAGTTTCTGTAACACTTTTGATTTACCAATGTCAATCCCCATTTCATTTGCCAAACTCGTCAATTTTTCATTAAAAGTTTTTGTATTTCGGGTGATGCTTCGACATATAAACAACAATTCATCTTCATTTAATGCATTCAATTGGTCTAATCCCACATTTCCAGCAATCATTTCTTAATTTAACAATATCCAATGTCTTTGACTGTGATTTTGGTTTTTCTATTTCTCTGGACCATCTTTCAATTTCTTCTGGAGTAACTACAGTGGCACTCCTAGTACCTGAAGAAGTTTCTATTTGTACTTCTCTAGAATTTACAGGTGTAGTTTTCCTAGCTGAACTACTTTCTGGTTCCCTTATAGGTAAATCCATCAAAGAAATTTCCGTCTGACTCAAATTCACTTGCTTGGTCATCCACTATCAATGTTTCTTTTCTTGGCTGCACTACAGGTGTAGTTAGAAAAGGAGGTCTAGAACTAGTTTGTTTATCTCCATATAAAGGAACAACTGGACCTGTAGTCATAGGAATCGACAAAGCTTCAGGACTGATATTTAACTGTGTAATTTTCGGAATTAACTAATTCCTTTGCTTAATTATTGCTTCTCGTTCTTTTTTCTGTAAAACTTTTTCTAATGATGCCTCATGTAACACTTGTGGAACTAAAGGTGGCTTTAAGAATGGAGCACTAGGATTTGTCTGATTCTGCTCTTCATTATAAGGTGGCGGATTTTTCATTAATAAATCCTCCAAATAATCATCTTCTGGATCAGCACTTGTCATTACATTTTTAGTTTTCTCAGTGCTTTTACTCCCTGTTTGTTCTTCTAATGCTCGGACAGGATATACTCTTTCCACTAGCATAGACTGTCTTCATTGTTTCATCTGCTTATCTCTCATTTCTTTAGGAAATTTAGGATAAAATGTACTTATACTTTTATCACTTCTAGATCTGTCTCGCTCAAAAGCCTCTGTTTCCCATTCCTGCAATGCCTCATATGGGTTAATCTAGGTCTTGGATCTAATTCATTCATGCGTGCTCTTAAATTGTACAAAACTCTACCATTAAAGGTACAATTTTCTGGAAATGCCAGAATTCCATCATCTTTTATATATTCTATCCAGTTTTCTAACCAAATACAAGTGTGATAGCCCCTTTCAACCATCATGTATGATGCGGGCGTATTCGGTGGTGGAATAATAATCCCTTCTCTGGTTTTTATTGGCTTATCCTTTTTAAAGAAATGTTCAACATTCTTGACAAATAACATTTTTCTTTTATCTCCGTACATGATATAAGGTCTCCCTCTTATCATCTGTTCTTTAGCAAAACCTAGATATCTTCTATCAGGTCTATTTCCTATGACTCCTGGATCTAAATACCACATATATTTTATGCCGCTTTACTTCATGATGACACTTAGCTTGTTTACAAGAAACTTCCAATACCAAAGTGTTTCTTATTTTCCATGACCAATCAACTATTAGAATTCAAAATATATTCAACCAATGGTTGCGCTGCTTTTCACATGAGACAAGTTCTCATGCTCCTGTACTCACCCCTCCTTTACAATATTACCTCAGCTACACACCCGCTGTCGCAAACAATACCAGCCACTCTGAGTGACGTCAGCGCAGCTCCACAACTGACTCCCTCCTTTGCAAGGTAATGCGAGAGATTTATGTTAAATGCTAATTTTTCATTAATTAACAACGTAAAACATTTGCCACTGTGTCTGAGTAACTATTTCAAAAGAAAAGAGTTATATTCACTGCGAGTAACTCCCTTCTGTTTACTCTTCATACACTACAAGTAGATCCCTTCTGTCTACCATTCACACAAGCATCAGAGAAACTGTTACTTCCTCGGGCTTACCCTTTCTAGGTTATGTAAGGCCAAAGTTTCACCAACGAACCCCTTTGCTGTCAATCAAACTCAGAAGAACCTGCTACTCCTCCAGTGTGACCCTTTCTAGGTGATATCACACCAATGTTTTACTAGCAAACCCTTTGCTATCAATTATTCACACATTTATACGGAAAAAATTCCTAAACAGTGCTTCCGGTTTACCTAACCATGCACTTACTTCCTCGGACAAGTGACCTCACTACAGAGTGGCTTCCATTTACCACCTGTTATTCTGCCCCCGGGGTTTCCAGACAAAACATAAAACAGGTACGAACAATTTTGGTTTATGCATAGAATCAATAAAATCAATAATTAATTGTCGATCAATAATCAATACTAAACTAACTACCTATCTACACTAATCCCTAACCATCCTCTGCTACCAAAATAACTGATAGAGCGTGGGCTCACCTGCTCAACATACTCACCTGGGCCCATATATCTATATATACATTAAACAGGCAAACCTACACTCAATCAATTGGGATTTTACTATTCGGGATTTATACCATTTTGTCTCACCAATCCAAGCTTACCCTATAGACCTGAAGGATCAAGGGAGTTAGCAAGAAAATAGGTAGAAAAATAACATTTAGCATTTTATAAATAACCACAAACTCGGGAAAAGTTTAAGTTCTTTTATCTAAGAAAAATCTTTGGAGAGTTTTGAAAACATGAATTCAAATAATTTCTTATTCTATTTAGAATGATGCAGATTTAAACATGAACATATGCAAATAATTTGGAGAGAAAATTTTGATAAGCATTTAAACAAAGGGTAGGTAAAGAAAGGGAAAACAAATACAATGACAAACCGACACGTTATAGTTACCGAGAATGGTGTGATGACCAACCCTGACCACGGACTAAGTAAAGAAGTAAGAATCCCAAAGTACAGGTGCCAGCAGGAGAGAACAGGTGCAGATCAGTTTCAGAATCAGAACCAGGGCAGGTTACGGCCAAATTGAATCAGGACAGGACGACCACAGGCTAAGACCAGCACCACAGCTAAAGTTCAAACGCCAGCGTTGTAATCCCTCTCTGTAGCTAACAGTCGAACCCCGATTGGGTTATCGAATCTTCTGACAGAGTGTTCTGCCAGCAACTCTGCTCCCGATCACCTATTGAGTGTGTTTGGTCAGTGATAGGTCAGCTATTCGGACAAGTCGGACAAACTAACTAGCTAAGCCTACCCTAGTTATACTATTTTTCAGGTCAGTACCACCCCCAAATGTTGCAAATGTGTGAATCCCACAATTTTATTGGACAAAGAACGAGGAATAGTCATCACACCATATTACAATGAGGTAACTTGTCAGTCATATATTCAAAATGTTCCCTCCCATAACTTTATCTTCCACCCGGTAGTGAAATGTAACAATAAGATATACATATTTTTTTATTCAATTCAGCTTCTTCTGGCAGGGTAAGGAGTTCACTCTTCTCATAGTTCTTGCCATCCATGTCTGATTGGCTTGAGTTCAAGGCTACAGCTTCAGTGGCTCAGGACCTTTGTCGCACAGGCGCAGTTTCTCCAAAGATCGAGTTCAACAGAGTATTTAGGTCCAAAATTCGTAACATGTAAAAATAGAAAAGAAACAGTTTTAGAGACACAGAATAAATGAATGCACTGTATACCACTTCTTTCTACTATATTCCCATTTATTTTATTTAAACTTATGCACTAGATATTAAGCAAAAACAAACAGCTTAGCAAGGCAGCGATGCAAGCTTCTTGCATGTTAAGGTAAAGAACATCCATCTTAGTTGTAGTGCGCAGAAGCAAAAGTTATCCCACCAAGCATATCACGTGAGCATGACAGACGCATGCGCAGTAGAAAATCCCGCTTAGCAGCAGCCCTTTTAATGCAAGCGGAATATAGTTAGTAAAAGCACATAGACAAGCTTCCTCTAGAGGCTAATATGTTGTGTAATTCAATATTAATAAGACAAAACATGTTAGTAAGTACATTAAAATTATTTCGAGAGAGTTGAGTACAAGCAAGTCACTTTACCTGTGAAACCTTGCTCCATCAGTATTACGAACATTACACACCTACAAAAGGATTTGAGTGAGTTAAAAGCTGATGGTGCATGGGAATTAATTGGTAAGAGATTTTCAGCAATTGAATATGATTTACTAACCTGGAAAGTGGATTAGTGGGACAAATTAAGGCCTGTTCTAATAATTTCTGCTTGCATACTAATATTAATGATTGCCATCAAGATATGCAGACGCATAAAAACTAAGAAAGAAACCACAGGAGTGAAAAGGGGAAGAGATGAGATAGAATTGGAAGATAGACAATATGGTTATTATGACAACATGAAAACTCTTGAACAGTCTACATTAAAATTGATGAGACAACAGAACGATAAGGTGACATCAGATGGGATAAATAAAACGAGTGTGAAAGCTTGATTCGCCATCAAAGGGGGAATTGTTGGAGAGGCAATCACATTTAATCTTTAGAGACCTGAGAAAACCGATCATGACACTTTCTGAGATAAAAATTGTTAGCATGCACCAACTACACGTAATAGAAAAGATGATGAGAACAAAGAATTTGACTTACTGCATCGTAAAAGCATGCTGAAAAATTTAGCTTAGATTATATCTTTTGTATACATTTTATAGATTGTGATTTACTAAAATAAAAGAATAATATTTTATTAACTTGTGCTAGAAAACATGTGAAATGTTGATCTCTCAAGTTATGGAGTTTATCTCAAATCATACTTTATTATCATTTATATGTGTATACAACTAATAAAAACGAGTTAACCATCAAGATATTACCGAAATATGATGATGAATTCAGTATATATATATTTTTCTCATTTAAACGTATGTACCAAAATGACAAAATAAAAGTAGGTGCCACAGATTCCTAAATAATGATACCTTCATGAGACATTTATAGGTTGAATTTCAAATATGTACTAAAGCAGTACACTCAGAATTAATTTAAAAATTCACTAATGTTTTGATGTAATTACACATCAATACATTCGAAAAGATAGAAGTCCATCATACTGATACGTATTATTTGTGAACCATACTGAACGATTTCATGTGCATCAAAAGTCAGACTAGAATCATGAAATCGTATTACCTCTTATAAACCTATGCTAGACAATTCTATATTTTTCAAGTTATATTAGCACGATTTAATATAGGCCAAACTGAATATGTGAAGTTTCTTAACATGCCGGATCCACTGCTCATGAGAGAATTCCTCAGTATAACAAATAACATGAACACTGTTTTTTTCCTGAGTTCTCATGTTCTGTACGAGACACTTTGCTACAATATTCATTACAATCTAAACCAGCTGCCTGGGAAACTGTCCTCTTGAACATGCCTATAGTGTCTTTGCTAAAGGAGCATTGTTCTAATGTTTCTCACACTGGATTGCTGAAGGACTGTACCCATCCTATACGAACGACATTGGACTGAGTGGTTTGATTATATGAGGTGATCCCAGGAGGTGTCACCCCCTAGAACATTAAGAATATAATATTGCTAGATTTAACGGACAATGTGTGATTGGAGCAGAGCAGTTGTTGGAGCTGGAAGCAGACGGATTGGCTGCTCTCTATTTCCTTACTTACAGAATTCTTTGTAGAACGTACCTTGGCAAAGCCTGATTTGCCCAATGCTGACTCACCTGGCCTCTTTTGAGAACTGACACATATGCTCTGTGTGCCTTGTGGTCTCTTCCTTTTCGACAGACTTCTTGAACTTGCATGCTTCATGTCCTTTTCTGAACTCTTGAGCTTTGGTATCTTATTCTAACTTTAGTATTAGATTTTAACCATACTTGTTTATAATTCGAATTATTGATGCACTTGCTCACTTTAAACTTGGTAAACTAAACTAGTTACCTTACCAACTCAGTTAACATGATTGTTTCTTCTTCAATTTGGTGTGCATTCCTAACTTGTGACAAATGACCAGAGGTGATCATATTAGTGAGACCAACATCAAATACTAATGTTGTTATTTTGCATTGCTTTAACGGAACTCCTAGTGTGTATGATTTTGGCTTGCCTCCGTTTCTTCAGGAGATTTGAGCTGGCGGTGATAATCTTCTATGTTTATATTATTGTATTGAGAGTAATCTTTGGTTGACTGCTGAAACCGTTTATATTCAACCCCTCTCGGCACAAAACGAGATTCATCGGAGGGCCAAGGGTAAGAGAGAGCTGAAACCTAGACAGGGAAATAAAATACGATATCTGATATGGGCCCAGTAACTCTAGAACAGATTCTAAAGGAGGGGAGCCAACGTGAAAAATTCTGGCCCTCTGTAGGGATTTGATAGATCATGTTTGAGAGAAGCAATTTTCTCTCATGATTTTCTCGTAGAGGTTATGGAAGGTGCTGCAGAAGATAAAATGAGAGCACATTTGTTATAAGTACACATTATCTTCCTCAGTCTGATATTCTGAGTAAAACATACACTTTCAACTGCAGCCACTGGTTAGTTGATTTCCAGGGGAAAAAGCAAAGGTTACAGAGCTGATATGGGGGCCGGAACCAAGCGGACATACGCCGTGAGGGTAACGGTCAGCTCTAACCTTACCTGCTCCTTATCCAGGGACGCTAGCTCTTCCACAGCGCCGCGTGGGCAGCGGCGGCTGTCTCCATCCCACGCCAGACCGGGAAGCGGGTAGTGGGAAGACTACATATCCCAGCTGCCCCGGGGACCGGCGCTCCTCCAGTGACGCGAGCTCTGCGCCCGGAGGCGCTTCAAAGCACCGGGTTTACCTGCCGCCCACGCGGGACGTGCCCGGGGACAAGCACGGGAGAAGCCCGGGACAAAGGCGGGACAGTCTGCGACAGTCCGGGACTGTCCGAGGCTGGGCTGGGCCATCCCTCTTTGACTTGAGCTTCAGCCCGAGGTACTTTGTTGCACTAAGTATAAATAACAATTTATCACTGCTCAGGAACTGTGACTGTTTTTCCTTTTATATTAAGGACTTTTTATTAATTCATTACTGTTAACTATTTTAACCTAGTTCGGTTGTAATACATGAAAGCTTTATCTCCTAGATAACTGTTTTTTATATTTTATATTGCATTTGATCGTATTTTTAGTTGGTCTTTTTGAGCATCCTAATATATAATGTCTAAACAAAAGGCTCCTAAAAACCCCTTTACAACAGCCACTTTGGATAACTACCTAGTGAAAGTGGTTAGGCAAATCAATAAGGAGCGAAGGATGTCGTTAGGGAAGGAGAACCCTCCTATTGATTGCCCTACCCTCCCTGATCCTAATATTATAGCACCTACGGATGATCATCCAGATCTTGTCACCCTTGATATTTCTGAGGGAACTATAGCTCACCCCGAAAATGGTTCCAATATCTCTGTTCTTTCATCTATATCCCCCAGTGTTTCGCCTACCCACAGCCCACCGGCCCCTAGACAAATAAGAGCCTGCAGGAAAGCTCCCATCACACGAGGGGGTTACTGTACTCGTAACAAAAAAAGAGGAGAGACTGCATCAAAAACCTCTTCTGGGGCTGAGGAATCGACTTCTAAGAGCGCCGCATCCTTTATGAGTTCTGACCAGTTTGATCTTCTAATGAGTACTTTTGTTTCTAAGGTTGATAAGATTATCAAACCTTTGGTGGACAAACTAGATCAGCTCTCATTGGAAGTAAATAGATTAGGTGGGTTACTTGATGCGCACATAGCTTTGGCCGGAAAGTCGAGGCCCATCAATGCTGACCTAGCTTCCCCCATATTATCTGTAAACCCTATAACTGGGTGCGGAATATTTAAAGAAGCGGTATTGCCGGCCCCATTACCTACAAATCCACCCTCCATCCCCCTTCTGTGTAAGACTAATGCTAGTGAGCAGGGTCCACCGAAACCAACCAGACGGAAATGCCCTGTGAATTTACCACCAGCCTGTGCCCCTTATGTGGCCGTTTTGACTAATGTCCCCATCTATGAGACCGATCCAGCTAGACCCCAACTTGAATCTCATGATTCATTAAAAAACAGAACGGTCTCATGGCTACATAATAACTGTGGCTTTCCAATCACCTATGCAGACCAAATTCTAACTACTAGAAGGGTTGACTGGATAGGTACGTCTAGTAAAACATGTAGGGGTGATTGTGTCATCATTAACTTTAAACACCCCCAACATGCGGCCACAGCATTATTAAGGGCTGGATCGTTAATCCCCGGGGAAATTGGTTTTTTCTATAGCCACCTAATCAAAAACCCCCCTCATAAATTAGGAAATAGAACTCCCCTGCCAAATCATTTTTCGGGGTTTGGGATCCTTGTCCAGAACAGATTCCAGGCACTAAGCTCCCTGGACTCTAACGATTGACGTACCTATTGTCTTATATGTATTTAAATTCAATTATCTTAACTATTGGATCACTTTGGTTTAATAAGTTTTTAACTGTATATATTGTTATGTATTCTTTTATGATCAGTGATCGAAATAAAGATTTTGAAATGAAAATGATTGACTTACTTGGACAGGGGTTAGTGTCCCGTGCCAGCCGACTATTGCCCAGGCTCCCGTCACGTGTGTTCTACCACCTGACTCCGAATCCAATACGGTGGAGAACCAGAGTGAAGAAAGATGTATTGGCGCTGGAGTTTTAGAGGACTGTATCAATGAGATAGCTGAGGTATCTGCAGGTAATACTGTCCCTATGATCGATCGCAGCATGAATATATTGACCGGCATCTCTATTGTAAGTTGGAATGTTGCCGGACTCAAGGCCAAACAGGACACCTTGTGTTGGAAGGACTTTATTAACTCCCATGATATTTTGTGTTTCCAGGAAACGTGGTGCCAGGAAGACGTATATTTTGAGGTGTTTGTAACGTTCAACCTACGGGCAGTTAGCTCTAGATCAGGGAGAGCAAAAGGTGGTCTTGCAATCTTGGTCTCGATTAGTAAAAATATTAGGACTGTGAAATACTTAAATGTGGGACCTCACGCGCAGTTACTGTGGCTCCAGAATGATCAAGGACGACAAGTCCTCTTAATTAACTACTACAATAATATATTTGATGATAGTAGGATATCCGTTGTAAAACATTTAGCCAGTGCTATTGAGGAATTAATGGACCAATGTGATGTTTCTTTTGATTTTAGTTGGCTAGGAGATTTTAATATTTCTTTATGCGAATTGACCTTTCAGAAAGCATGTGGGGTTGTTAATAATGCTGGTGATGTGGACCTCCATTTCAAGCATAATAGCTATGGAGAAATACTGTATAAATGTATTAGTAATTATGACCTTGAAATTCTGGATTTTGCCAAAGATGTTAATGGGAGGACCATCCCTACCTTTAAAAACTGGAGGACAAGCTTGGTAATAGACCATGTCGTTGTGTCTTCGACTATTACCCCATTATGTGAAACCCCCAGGATTGAAGTTACATCTTTGAGCGACCATAACTATATTGTTTTAGAATGTGCCCTATGGAGTAAGAGCCCTGTAGCTGTGGGCCATACCATCGCCAACGTAGAACCCCATAGACCCAATGGTGTTAGAGTCAAATGGGTTGGGGATAGAGCAGAAGAACTAATTGGTTACATCGTTTCTGATTGTTTAGCTGATATCTCATCAATCCTTGAAAATAACACTGGGTCAGAATGTGTTTTAACTGCTTTTAATAACATTAACATATTAATAGATGCAAGGTTTACCAGACCAATTAGAGTTAATAGTAGCCATGGACATGGTTGGTTTGACCATACCTGCACCAGGCTACTAACAGAGCTAAAGAAGGTCCTGGCCATAAAACCTAGGAACACTGCTTTAATATTCGAACGAAGAGCAGAATACCAATCAGCATTAAAAAAGAGGAAAAGAGAGTTACAGCAGGAAGCGTGGGAATTATTAAATCAAGCGGCTGAGATCCATAATAATACTTTATTCTGGGCTATGGTTAATTCTCCCTTCCTGAGAGATGACAACTCCCCGGTATTGAGCTCTAACGTTCCTAGTGATTCCTTGGTAACGCATTTCTCCAATATATTTGGTTCAAACAATGGTTCAGCCACCACCCAATGTAATTGGCCTATATTACCTTTAAACTTTACCGTAGCCGAGGTCGATTCAGGAATTCGTGCAAGCAAGGGGGGGAAGGCCCAAGGACCCGATGGGGTCCCAATTGACGTTTATAAAGCAGTCCCAGAGATCTGGAGCCCCCTCCTTGCGAATGTGTTTAATGCAGCAGTATGCACTGAGGCTCCGATAACCTGGGGGGAATCGATCATCATTCCTATATTTAAAAAAGGCAATCGGTCAGAAGCAAAGAATTATCGCCCTATCTCCCTTCTGGACTCCTCTGTAAAGGTTATGAGCAGAGTTATGCTAGCTAGGCTCGAGGAGTGGGTTGAAGATAAGGCAATTTTGTCCGAAAGCCAGTTTGGTTTTAGGAAAGGTAGGGGTACTCTGGACCAATGTTTGAACCTTGACCTCATAATTGGGAAATATGTTGAAGCCAAAGGTAGCTCTCTGTATTTATGTTTTGCTGATCTAAGCAGCGCCTTTGATATGGTTGATCACGGAATTTTATGGCCTACTCTGCTGCAGATGGGTGCCCCTGAGGGTATTATTTTCTTCCTTGCCAGGCTGTACCAAAGACTGCAAACTTGTGTGCGCTTTGGAATCAAGGGAGAATGCACCCCCAAATTCAGTGTACGACGTGGCATAAGACAAGGCTGTGTTTTAGCTTCGTTATTGTTTATTTTATTCATCAATGAGATAGATGTGATTTTAAAAGGTGTCCAAGCAGATGCTCCCAGTCATAAAGGTGTCTCATTGCCGGTGTTATTATATGCTGATGACGGCGTGCTTCTTTCTAGGACCCCCCTGGGATTGCAAAAATTGATGGATAGATTTTCACTGTTTATCAAGGACAGGAAACTACTCATCAATAAGGATAAGACTGATACCATGACATGTGGGGCAAAAAATAGGAAACACACTGCTTTTTTTATCGATGGTAATAAGGTGCAATCAGTTAACTCTTTTTGTTATCTTGGAATAACCTTTTCCCATGATAGAAGGTGGTCTAATGAATTTAATAATGTTAGTAATAAAATGGCAAAAAGTGCCCATGGAATTTTCAAATTTGCGGCTAAAATTGGGGATAGACGAACAAGGGATATGCTGCAAATTTACCACGCAAGATGTGCCAGTATTGCATTATATGGGGCGGCCATCTGGGGCCATAGTTGTGCCCATAAATTGCAGCTCGAGGAGAACTCCTTTCTAAAAAAACTCTTATGTCTGCCCTCCTCAGCCGCTACTGTATTGACCCATTGGGAACTAAACATCAATTATTTGAGTGATTTTTTAGCATTAAGACCACTAATGTTATGGCGTTCGATCTGGCTCCAGGACGAAAAGACTTTAAACAGATCTATTATTGAAGACTGTCTCTCATTAGACATGTATAAGAAGATCCCGTGGATAAGATATGTTGTAGATTGTTACTCACAAATCTTTAAACTTGATGTTCTGACTAATCCAAAGGCTGCATTGGATATACCGAAATCAGAACTGAAAGCAATCTTCATGGAGAACATGGCAACCAAGAGGACTTCTTTTAGCCGGTCTTTGACAACAGTCTCCTTTTACAACAAATATTCTTACATCGAAGGTTTTCCATCTTACCTTGTGCGGGTAACAAGGCCCTCGCACAAATTTGTTCTTACCAGACTCAGGTTTGGAATTGTGCATGAGTTAGTGGCACTGCCTAACATCAAGCAACACCCCACAGGACCGTGTCAGTGTGTCGGCATATCGAAACAGAGCACCCTGCACTTTTTACTGTTATGTAAACTGTATCAGAATTATCGAATTCTTTATTTAAAGCCTCTATTTGTCAAATATGGGGTACGTACAGTGGATGCGGCAATGAGTCTTATTTTTAATATGAATTCTGTTGACATTTGTTTTTATACAGCAACGTTTTTAATCAAATCTATCAGTGTACGCAAAAGTATGATTTTTTTTAGCAAATTGGTCTGTACTGTTTTACACCTTTTTATAAACGCTTTTATTGTTTCTGTATATGTATTGTCAATATGTGCTTTTATGGTCAAATTTTTTTGTACCGAATAAAGCTTCATGAACTGAACTGAACTGATTAGGAAATAGGATTAAAAAACCTTAGATATTCACTTAAAAAAATCAAATGTTATAGGGACACTATAGTTAGGCTCAGATGTCACATGTACAAAACCTGAGAAATTCAGCAGTTATAGTTAGCTGAGCTAACTATAACCTGCACCCCCGCGATGCACTGCTTATGACCTCACATATTACATCACTCATGACATGGTCAGTGACATCAATGATGACATCACTGATAACATCATTCAGTGACAGTGAGTGTTTCCAAAAAGTTTATGAGTGTTAAATATATATGCACCTAGGTGTACTGATGACTCAGTGGGTGCATTAGTGCCTGTATTTATGATTTGGTGGGTGCGTGATTGACAGTATAAGTGAGTGATTAGGTCTGTCATTGATTGTATGGGTGAGTGACTTGTTGCATGAATCTCTGTATAGATTTCTCAGCTAACTATAACTGCTGGATTCTCTGGTTTTGTGCATGTGAAATCTGAGCCTAATTTTAACGCCCCTGTAACCTTTGTTTTTTTTAGTGAATTTGTATTTTTTTAAATCATATTTCCTAACTATACCAGCCCTGTAGCCTTTGTTTTTTTCAGTGAATTTCTAAGGTTTTTTAAATGCTAATCCTAACTATAACTTACCTGTAACCTTTGTTTTTTTAAGTGAATTCCCATTTTTTGAGTAACAATGGTTCTTGCAGAATTGTGTGGAAAGAGGGTGGGGCCTCTGACCAGCTCTCAGGAATCACATGGAGTAGGACTTACAGAAAGTACCAAGAGGGTTTCTTGATCCCCAAGGTCCTTTAGTATCCAAGAGAACTTTATTCCCCAACCAGTAGTGTGCCAGGAGATGAGTTTACAGAGTGGTGCAGAAAGGGGCCTTGGCCTCCAAAGACTTCTTAGCAAACTGACTGTGTGGAGCTAGCTGGAGGTAACAAGAGGGATAGTTGACCTCCAAATTCCCTCAATAGCCAAGGGTACTTCATACCCCAACTAGTACTATGCCAGGAGGCACGTTTGCAGAGTGGTGGAGAAAGGACCTCCTTGATGATTGCACAGGTAGTGCCTGTATGATTCTATGAGTGCCATTGCCAAGGATACACTGGGAATACCAGGTGTTTTAACAAATTGCAAAACTCATATATATATATAGACAAGTTTTTTCGTGTTTTTTAACTTTATTTACCGTTTTCATAGCAATGCACAACAAAGCATTGATTTTGTGATTACTCATTCTAACACTACAAAGATTAGTGATTTGAGAAAGCATATTTTACATAAGGTTTCAGAGTACCTATTTAGTTAGATACAAATGTTTTCCCCTTTGTATTCATTTGTTGAAATAACTAAATACAAAATGCATTTGCTTTCTTCCCAGCAACATCAGAGGTCGAAATAACATCAGTAGTCATGAATACAAATGGAAACAATTAAAAAATATGTACAAACATATTTTACACAAAGTTTGAGTCTAGCTGTTAGTAACATATTGTTTAACTTCATTTTAACAACACATTTACAAAAAAAAGAACTATTTAAAAAAATTACTTTCAACATCAAAGCTAACAAATAGAACATAACTACCAAACACTCATCAAACTAAGGATTGTCATCCAAACTGATTTTAAAAATTGTGCTGGTATTTAACTATTTCCACAAAAATAAAGTGGAAAGAGAAGAACCAGAGGGATGACGTTCATGTTATATCATCTTAAAACGTATCATAGAAAACGTCTCCAACTGCTGATCAAGTAGAGGGAAGCTGAAGGGCCATCTACATCAGTGGCAGCAGCAATGATTCCTAGCCAGAAAGTCCCTTCAGGGGTGCAAACTACTACAACAGATATGGCTCCAGAGTTATCAAGAATGGCCAAGTATTGCATGGTCAGTTGTGATGTTATAACAGCTAACAGCTATTCGCAATGCTGCTAAAATTATATTTTTTGCACATTTCACAAGAGGAGTTCTTAGTGATCAGCAAGGAATTAACGCATAGCTGAAGGACCCTTGACTTCAATAGCAGCACAACAGCACCAAAGCAAAAATACAATCTAAACTCCAAGATTTGGCGCCACAGTTTTCCCTGATGACACCCTACTGCATGGATTATGGAGTTGTAGTGAGTGCTGGAGAGCAGTCCATAACAGCCCTTCGCAATGCTGTAAAGAAGAATAAATGTTGATTTTTCTATTTTATTGGCCCTATCTTACAAAATGGGTATCTACTATCTATGTGCTGTTCATTTTATTATCTACAAATTTATTGTGACACTACTTAGATATAACTTGCTGTGTAGACAAGTCAAACCGTCCCTCTAAAAATAAATACACAGGTACCTTTTGGCAGTTATCATTATTTACTTTTTCACACTTTAAATATAAGGCAAAAGGCTGTGTTTAAATCTCCTAGCAAGTGCATCAAAAACATATACAAACATACTCTGTTTTTTTAGACAACACTGTGTTACATTTTGTAATCTCTTCTTTAAAACTATCAACTGTAACGGATGTACGTCATTACAAAGCGATGTTTTACATCGCAGTACTTTACGACGCATGTTTTACAACGCAAGTCGTTACCACGACTTGCGTTGTTGGGGGCTGGATAGTGAATAGTTTAATTTACTATTCCAACTCCAGTCCCCATGGATAGTAGGGAAGGAGTTGGATAGTAAATTAAACTATCTACTATCCTGGAGCGCCCCCCAGCGCAATTCGTTGTTACAACTTGCGTTGTAAAAGTTGCGTCGTAAGGGAACTGCGGTGTAACACCCGCGTTGTAAAGGATGTTCCCCCAACTGTAATATATGTGTCTTGTTCTGCAACTCCTCCTCTTAAGCACTCTTCATTTTCCCTAGAAAATCCTCAGGACCAAAGAAACTAAACTGCACATCACCACAAACCTTTTCTATGTCTGCCACACTACCATGCAAACGTGTTCTATTAATTTCTCCTTAACATAAGGCAGGAGTTTTCACATGATATCACCTCCTAACTAAAGTTAACATTGTTGAGTGTTTTACCTTATTTTGTGTTATAAACTTTGCCTTGGAAAGATATGTTGGAATTATTTTACTATATCAAAGGGTTGCTGTCTAGTACTAGAAACACTACTACAATTCCATTTGTATACAGGAGTACCTCTTCTGCAATAACTTTTTCTATATTTCTTGGCATCATCACCTCTTTTGCTACAGGACTACTATTTTTCATTTCATAACATTTTCCTCTTTATACAATACCCTGAACTAATCTGTTATCTTGGAGATAGTTTTCTTCATTTAAGAAAGGCTCTGTACAAGAACTATGTTTCCATTTTCCAGTAAAATCTGTACAACAGTTTCTTCTATTCACTAACCATTTCTTCTGGTTGTGTCTCCTAATGCACAACTCTATTTTGTCAAGAGTCTTTGTTCTATTTAGAATCAAAATGAAAAGCTTCCTCTTTATAGCAAAGGCCTTTTCAACTACTCTCTCAACTCTTTCTTTCTGTTTCACTGCATGTCTCCTTCTTCTAAACTTTTTTTAATGTATCACGAAATTTACAACCACTTTACAACGAAACATCCTGGCTCTGATTTCCTTCAACTGCTTCTGTCTACTGGTTATGTTGTGTTCATGTTTGTTACAATCTTTTCTTTTCTTCCAATGTACACTTTGTCCACTCTTGTTGTTTCTCATAGTCATAATTGTATTTTCTTTATTTTGTAATCTTTGCAAATGTCCACAAATATTTCCAAGAAATGACTTTGTCCTCTTACCAGTTGCTCTTTTTTCTTTCAGCACTTTTTCAGCATGTTGCCCCTTTTGTAACTCATTTTTGCAGAGATACTGTAGTTGCTTCTGTTGCTTTTTCGTCCTAGCTTTTGTAGGCATTCTAATTGTGTGTACTTATGTATATCTTGTTCTGTTAAAAAAAAAAACAAGTATATGTAAATGTTTACCTTAACCAACATACAAACTATTTTAGTACTGTCTTACACAATACAAAAACAATTTTTAAAGATATGTTGCAGTTTTAAATCTACAGATGAACCTAGCTATATTATCACATACACTTACCTCAATATATCAACCACAAAGCAAAACACAAAACTTTATTTATTGTTACCTTTTACCATTTTAGCACCCTGTCCTTCAACACAGCTGTAGCATATCTCACTTCTAACTTATACATGGTGAACGCCCAGTTTATCCTTTCTGTAGTGAATTTTAAACTGAACATCAAGTCAATGGAGGGTATTTATCAAGCCCCATGCGCCAACATGTCACTTTTTTCACCATTGGCATTGTGTGATGCTCCATATTTACAAGGCCATGTAAAGCCACTCTGCGTAGCTTTTTGTTGCCTTGTAAAGAGGGCCCTTTTCATGCAGAACTTTGCGTGAAAGGAGCATGCCATGGATGTTGCAGTGGGTGTTCCGACACAACACCCATGCATTTTCCCACCTTCCCAGATTGACAATGATTTGCACACCTGGGAATACCTCAGAATTCAACACCTCCCTAGGGAAGGTGTAGGGAGGCACAACAACAAGAAATACTTGTATTTCTCCTCATTTTTTCGTCTTTCTATGGGTGCTGCAGAATATCAACAACTCTCATGATTGTTTTTGTGCAAGAAGGTGTGACTGCCTGCACAAAAACAATCATCCCTGCAACAAGGGCACCCTTGCACCATGCTGCAAGGGTGTCTCCATTGGAGCATGATAGCCAGTTGTGAACCAGCGCAGGGGAGAGAACAGGGATCCATCATATTGTAAATATGACACATCAATGTGCTCTGAAAGTAATGCAGCACGACACAGCAAAATGGCTTTCATCTCTGCGCCACATTACCCAAGTGTAGAAGTACATACAATGTCTTAACACTGCAAATCCAGAAACACACCCTAAGAGCTATTTTTTTTCTCTCTATCACTGTGTCTCTGATGTTTTTAGTATCTCAGTTCATTTCTACTTAAATGTATCAGAATTCAATTTTGGGAAATGCTGCATATAAAAATCTGCACATTAATCTATATCCAACCATATATCTTACTAATTCTTCCGAGTACTTGCAAAGACTGTGTGATAGGTTTCACATATAATTCCCTACATGGTTCTAAAAGACTACATATTCCTCAGTAAAACTTGTAAATACATGGGTTTCTGGTTTAATACATCAGTACTGCCTGGATGATTGAATGAGTGCATAGGTAGTGCCTAGGGGATTCCCTGAGGATACAAGTAGTGCCTAGATGAATCCCTAACTATGTCATAACTCCATGGGTCATTCCATATCTGCAAACTTACTGCCTGCCTGTTTACATGAGTATACGACTAGTATTTGGGTGTTTGGATGAGTGCATGAGTAGAGCCTGAATGATTAGACAAGTGCATGACTAATGCTTCAATAATTCAGTATATGAATAGATACTGATGGGATGATTAAATGAGGACAATTCGAGTGCCTGAATGATTGCAAGAGTGCATACATAGTATATAGGTGATGCATGCAGTGCTAGGATAGTACATACATGATTGTTTGAGCCCATGCATAGCCTATTAGATGAGTGGATGAACAGTGTTTCAGCGATTGGATGTTTCCCATTTGTTTTTGGTTGAATGAATAGGTAGTCCCTGGATGTTTAGATGACTACATGGGTAGTGCCTGGAGAATTGAATAAATGCATCAGTAGTGCCTGGCTAATTAGATGAGTGCATAACTAGTGTCTGAGTGGCTGCATGATTCCATTGTTAAAACTTGAGAGATTGGATGAAAGTAAGTGTACTGCTGGGGTGACTGTATTAGTGCAAAACTATTGCCTCAGTAATTAAATGACTGCATACGTACTGGATGGGTGATAGATTTACTACAATTGTACTCTCTAAATATTTAGATGAGAGCAAGAGTAGAGCCTGAGTGTTTCATCAGGGCATGTGTGTGCCTCAGTATTTGAATGACTGCATGGGTTGTAAGTGGATGTTAGATGGCTGCATAGGTTGTGCACAAATGCTATAATGATTGCATAATAACAGCCTTGTTAATTGCATAAGTCAATAGTTAATACCTAGGTGATAAGATGAATGTATGGGTAGTGCCTGCATAGTTCAATGACTACATCATTTCTGCCTGCCTGATTTCAAGAGTACATGTGTAGTGTCTGGGTAATTAAATAACTCCATGAATAGTGAATCACTGATTTGATGACTGCCTGAGTTGTGCCTGGATATTACCTGACTAAGAAAGCACCTTCATTGCTGTTAGATACATAACAGTTGTCACTATATCTCTGACTCATTGGTTATCTCCTTCTGGCAGTATCAAACTACCTGTTTTACTGTATATATGCTTTTCTTCTTAGCTATGTGTGAGTGAAATCTAGGTATCACACTTGATATATAATTGAATGCATGGCTCTCTAGAAACATACATAGCTTTGTTACTGAGCGCACACATGAATCAGTAAATTTCTAACATGGAAAACAACATTTTGAAAATTTTCAAAGCACAAAACCTTTTGCGAATGGCACACCTACATCTTTCTCAAATACTTATTTTGCTTCTAAAACATATATTCAGCATATCTCAAACAAAAGTTACACTCAAAATGAAGCTAGCACAAGAACTCTCGAGCCATTCTGCACTATTAATCCTTCTCAATTTTAAACAAAACATGTTTAAAAAAAAACACTACCCTTACCATATACATGACATTTTTATCAGCGTTACTGAACATAGATTACCATGTAAACAAATATTTGATTTCCTAGTAGATGTACACCTCCAAGCCACATTACCCAAAATATACACTACTCTGCATCTTTAAGTAAAGTCAAAAGTCCCACTATATATATATATAGGTATGTACAAGCACAAAAACCATATCTCACCATCTAAGCATATGCAAAGAGGTCATATAAGTTAAAAAACACATTGACAAAAACGTCCCAATACATACTTAACAAGTATTACTTCTTTCTAATTCATATACATGCAGACAATATGTTCTCATCATTTATTTCTCACTACACTATTCCTGTTTAATAATGCTACTAAAAGGACTACAACTCACAGAATGTAAATATTATATGCATCTATTCTGCACCTGATGTTTGGATATTTAAAACATTCTTAGTTCCTCATTGCAACTTTTCACAAGACTATACTGTTATTTTTCAATAAAATACACAATGTAATAAAGAGGCACTAATTCATGTTTCTCTTACTTCCCAAAACATTTACAACTAACCTCTTAAACACATACCCTTTAATAGATACAGTTCATCTCATATATATTGTTTCAAATCACTGTAATACTCCTTTGTATCAAACTCCCATATACATCTTCATTCCTAATGTACATTTTTTAAATAATTACAAAGAAGTGCTATACATCCAGTGAATTGAGATTGTAGATTATATTGTTGTTTTAGCTCTTTCTGGATAGTTTTCACACTGTTAAGATTTGTAAAAACGAAACACAAGTATGGTACAGTACTCGCATACAAAGCAACTCTAAAATGGCAACTTCTTCAACTTCCCACTCTCTCATCTTGAGAAAGGCAGCAAATGAAATCATGTCTTTCATTTTAGACTTCTGCATCTACACTTGTTAATGATTAGCATTTGTTAACTCTTTCCCTCTCTTTCAAAACCAGGTTCCTGTTGGCACATTATGCAATGTTTCTGCGATCATCACAGAGAAATTGCAAAACATATTGAAGTTCAACCCTATATCTAGCTTTATTTTTCTGAAATTTAAATACAATACAACAGTTTATTATATAGTCCTGAGTTGGAAATTAAAGCTTGCCATTACTTGCATTGTGTCATCATTTATTAACTTTTCAAAAAAAGGTTCTGTCTCTTTAACAACCATCCCCCAATATAGTCTTAGCTCAATATATTTAGCAGCAACAGTGGAACCAGTAGGTCACAATTTCACAGCATGTTTTAGAAGGAACATGCTGCTTCCAAATAAGACACAGCAGGTGTGCTTTACTCCACAGATTCAAAAGCATATCCATGTCTGTATTTCATTTCTTTCCTTAAAGAATAGCCAATAATAATACATGCTAAGGCATCTAAAACACTACATAATTTCACAGCATCCAATGAAATATTTCTTTTTTCTTTCTTACTCCATTTTTTTTTATGTTCAAATCATATTTTATTTTATTAAACAATAACAGAAATGATAACAGAGATGATGGCGGCAAGAAGGCATCAGAAGAATTACAATCGTGTTACAAAAATACCGCAATCAGACATGGATTATTACACAAAACAATACGTATACAGTGAAGGAAAATAAAGTACCATTTTCTTACTCCATTTTAACTGCTTTTCCTTGGAAAAACTACCTCATTGAGCTCCAGCCTTCTCCTGATACTGTTACTACTTCACTTCAAGATAATTAGATTATGGATTCTCGGACGCAGCTATATTTATTGGGCTAAAGAAGCTGCAAAAAAGTGGGGAATCGACAGGGACTTAGGTTTACCAAATGTGCGGATTACTTAATTTGGCCAAATAGGGTTAAAGTTTCATCAGTTTCTGGCTTTGGTTAAATCCATTTTGGATTCCCAAGCTCCTCACCTCATGATTGTACACTGTGGTGACAAAGCCCTAGGCATATTGACTGGGGTAGAGCTTGAAAACCTAATGAAGGAGACCTTTGCAAACCTGACAACACTTTTCCCTCACACTGTCTTTGTGTACTCTAATATATGCCAAAGACAGAAATGGAAGTGGTCAAATCAATTCTGTCGAACAGATTGACAAAGCCAGAAAACATGTTAATAACACTTTTTCTGCATTCCTCAGAGACCAACGAATGGGCTGTATCTATAACAACAATCTGCGTTTTGACCTGCATGGAGTTTGCAGAAATGATGGAGTGCACTTTACAGATGAAAGCAACAGGGTGTTTTGTAAGTAACCTGAAAATCTGCATCCGGTCTTTTGTATAGCAGCCATATACGCACAACCACCACAACAGCTTTTTTCAGAGCTACCCTAGTACCCGAATTATTGTGATTTTTTTCTAAAAGGTATTTTATTTGTTTAGTTTTTGGGGATCTTCGCAATGACATCGTGATCCATGCTGACACATAGCGAAAATAGAAAACAAAAGCAGACATTCACCCTTGTGTCCAAAATTGGATGTGAGCATGCATTTTGCACTAAGAAATAGTGCTGCCAAATAACATATGCTCTCACAGTGAAAACCCCTTGGTGCCGTTACTTACTCTCCAGTGATTACTGTGGTGTACGTAAGGGCATGAGGTGTATGCACTGCTATGCCTCAGCACACTTACGTACTCTGTAGTAATCACTGCAGAGTATGTAAGGGCACCGAGGAGTATGCAATGTAGAGCATACCACTTGGTGCACTTACATACTTAAGAATATATAAACCTTACATATTCTGAGTATGTAAGGGTCCTGATCGGTATGTACAGTAGTGCAGTGAGTGGAGGAACAGTAAATGGTGTGATCCTTTGTGCTCATACTGCCTGTCATAATTTCTACCAAATAGAGATATGATTTTACTACCTCAAGATTCTCTGAACCCAAAACCCAGACATAATTACAGGTCTTCATTCATTTTCTACCTTTAAAATCAGTACCATCATTTTTGTCACGTTATTTTCAAAAATGAAAAGTAGCAAACTGCTGTGAAGAGGCCAACCTATTGTTCAAATCCTTGGAAGTTAAATCTAGAATAACAATATCATCTGCATACATCAGGCATGACAAAGTGTGGCCATCAATACTAAGGGCATCCCCCTTAATATTCAATTAGGTGTAAGAAACCCCTCCTGACAAACCTTTTTAGACCTTGGTACTCCTTACCATTGACAATCATAAACGCCCCCAATTCCCACGGCAAATAATTTTTACGATGGGGAAATAATAATATGCACTGTATTCTCTCAGTTCTTTTTAGGTCTTCCACCATTAAGTAGCCACATGTAAAATAACAGCCAGCTTAAATGAAAAATTAACAGAAAAAAAATGTTACTCTGTGGGAAATGCACAGTAGTACATTATGAAACCTCTATTAGTTAATGCACTCCGGAGGTCTGTGTGCAACCAGAGAGCTACAGAATTAATTCACGGTTAGTACAGTGGAGAATAGTGATTTTTGTTTTTAGTGCTACAAGGTCACAGCCTGTGACAGAAATGACTGTGAATATGTTGTATACCTGCATTACCCACAGTATCAGACGGACTGCTACAAAATGCACAAAATGTGTTATGATAAAGATGTTCTTCCAGAATACAGATTTTAGTAATACCCAGGCTGTACTTAAGGCACTTTTTCTATTAACATAACTGTTCCTTCAACCTCCTCAGCTGTAATAAGCGCTATGTAATACAATTACAAATAAAAGCACACACTTCACAGCACAGTTGTTAACTCTTTGCACACCACTCAAAAATAATAAATCTTTGTCATCACAAAGCTTCAAGTGATTCAATCAATTAAAGTCAGTACCGGCTCCCGACCATCCATTACATTTGCAGATTACCCTTTACATTTGCAGATTAACTCTTAATGCACATTTGCATTTTATTCAAGCAACCAGGCACCCTGGAAAGAAGGCTTGTTTTGCTGTCTTTCCGGTTTCACAGCACAGGGCACTCCCTGAATGACACTCAAGTTGAAGAACTGTAACTATCAGAATTAACCATCCCAGGACAGTTGTCTTTTTGCAAAAAGTAAGGAACAGTTTTTCATAAGTCTTTTGTGTCGACAATAAGACTGGGGAATGCGTATCCCCATTTCCATGACGGCACGGCCCCTCTATGGGTTTTGTCCCACATATTGAAGACCTCTGTTCTATACGAAGAATCTTTTTCTCTTCAATTCACACAGAAAGGTGTTCCAAGATGCTCTTAGCAAATATTTTCCGTACCATAAAAAGCAAGGCAATTTGATGGTAATTAGAGGTGAGATTTCTAGGGCCCATATTGTGTAGTGGTATTAGGATATTTCCAGACCAGGAAAGAGTGGTTTCTCCATATTGATAGCAATAGGTGTGAGGAGTGTGGCCCATAGAGAAGACTCCCTCTTAATTACAGTGACCGAAATTTCATATGACCTGGTTGTCCTGGAAGATCTAATTCCCATAATTATGGCCTCAATCTCCTTTATACAAAGAGCAAGACATACTGAAGAAGGGAGATGAAGGTCTAAGCCTGAGGTTTCTGGGAAAAGTAGGGACCTCTTGTGGGGGAGCGAAAAGTGGGGCAGGGTTAGTATCTTCCGTTTACGAGTATGACAGTAAACCTGGAAACAGTTGTGAGAAGGATGTTACTACCCTTTCCTCTCTTTTAAGCCATTCTCACAACTCTCCACTGTCACTTCCAGGTCAGAGTTTAGGTCAAAGCAGTGTTTTTTTGCACATTTTGGGAGAGGAATTGGCCTAACGGCTAGGGCGGTCGACCTCTAATCTGGGGAACCGGGGTTGAGTCTCGGTAATGACGCTGAACATCCTGTGATTCTGGGCATATCACTTAATCTCACCATGCCGAACAAAAAAAATTAACGTGTCCTCATGTAACGCAACTGGTGCTATGTAAAGCACTCTGATATCCGATACCTTGGGTCAAGTTCGCGCTATATAAACCTCCGTAAAAAAATAAAAAGTCTACAATGGTTCTTCCTCCCCATGGCATTTTTTATTTATTGCTTTCATTGCTCTTCTTACTTTTCCTACAATTAGGACTTAGGAATGTAGGAACTCCTTTACTTTGAAAGACTGGAAAAGGCGTATTCATTTTATGCTTGCTAGCAGGGGCAAAGTAAATTCTCCGTTAGATTTTGTTTCAAACATATTTTGCAGGGAAAAAAATCAGCAAATTCTCTAACAGACTCTGGAATTCATTATTTATTTTCCTACAATGTGGAAAGAGAACTTGTGTTTATGAAACCCTGCAGCAATGATCATATAGAAGAACCCCACTAGGATTACCTTGAAGTGCCTCAGCCGAAGATCCCCTCCCACTTTCCCTACTCAAGGGTAGGGGAGAAGTTGTAGTGTAGTTCCTATTATCCCAATAGGCTCTGTGCATTGAAATAATATCTTCAATAGTATAGACGTAGGACAGAGGTTAACTAGGTCTTCTACTGTCGATATTAGACTTAAAGTTTTGTGTGTGCCAGCTAGCTCAGAGTTCACTAGAAACTTTCTCGAATATGCAAGGAGGAGTTTAACCTCCCTGGATAGACAAGAAGGGATTTAGTTTCTGACAACCATAGAACATGACAACTTTGCTCTCCCTAATCAAGAGTATATCTCTAGAGTCGTGTGAAAACAAAAGACAATCATTTTACTCAGTCAGTACGTGCATTCTTAGTTCCACCAGTATGTAGAGAAAAGAAGAGACGGGCGTGTTCAATAAAAAGGTGTTATTTATTGATCAGTCTCTTTTCTCGTACAAGAGAAATGAATCGCTATTATTGCAATACTTATAGTTAAGTAAAGTGCATACAGTAAAAGCAGGAGTATAAAATAATACCGTAAAAGCATTGATATGGTTTCTTAGCCATATGATACTTTAAAATGGATAAAAGTTATACATACATATATACATTGACTAATCGTACTCAACTGGTGCTTCTAACTACGCCTACCCCGGTGTACCTGACCTAAGCCTAATACGTGGGCGGGAGTAAATAAGTAGCAGTTTAAGTTAAGTTTGCTTTGCCAAGAACCTGACTCAAGAATTCTCTGTAAGGGGTTAGTCAGTTCAGTACCTGGGATTTAGAAGGCAGGAGGGCTGGTATCTCTTTCTCAGGACACGGTATCCCAGTTACCCGCGAGGGCAAGCCGGAAACGCCAGAGGCTGGATTTCTCGGCAGGAGAAAAGACAGCGTCTCTCTCAGCGCGTCAAAAGGGAGAGGCAGCGTCCGTGGGCTTCCTGCATCAGCTGGGCTCTCCGGCAAGTAGCGCTGCTCCAAGCTCATCACCACCGTGTCTTTGCTTAGGGCAGCGTCGGTATATTTATACCTGAAAGGTGCCGAGTTTGACGTAAGGATGGACATAAGACGTCAGTAAGAGTGTCATGAGGACTGGTCGTTCTTACATTCTTTTCAGGAGTTCTCGAGCGAAATCAAAACAACAGCTGCGGGGGATTTCCCAGGTCTGCTGGAGGTTTGGTTTGTTTTGAGAACTTGGTGTGCTTTCTAGGGGGCTGGAGGAATAGTGCTTGCTTAATGTGACAGCATGCGCTATGACTTAATCTGAAAACGGGTTTCTGTGCCGTTGTATGGACACATGTGAATTAATATCCGGACAAGGGTCAGAAATAGGAGTATCAATATAGGTACCTAGATAAACACACTTCACCCACTCCCCGATTTTATGTACATATTTACTAACCTAAGCAATAGTAAACATAACTAACAGTGCATGTGTATACCGAACCACCCCAAAATAAATTTTTGTATTTTAAAACGGCGTATGCGAAATACACGAAATGAGTATAGGTACTGTATGCATTCAAGCAGTGTAATCATTCAAAAAGGAGATGCACATTTTATATCAGCATGAATGATTTGTGAAATTACACATGAAATGGCTCTTAATACAGAAGAAAAAATTGCGAGACCATCTCATCACATATAAATACAATTACTTGCATATAAGCTAGAGTTTAAGGTAATGTAATGTCTCTAGAGTCCCTAAGAATAGAAGTTCTGTTCTCTAGGAATAGTTTTACTTTAAGCAGAAGATAAGTGCCAAAAAGGTAAATATTTTGGATTTGGAAAAAGTTTTCGCTTTTCCGGGGAGAAATAGAAAAAAATAGTTCACAGTCACTTTGTTTTCAAAAAGCTGAAGGCCAAATCCAGAGTTCAGGGAACGCTGTGTGCAATTTTGTTTAAAGTTATTCTCTCTGTTCTGGTGAAAACATCATTTCAGACAGACTCTCGAAAAAACAGTCTACAGCTTCTGCTGAAAGTTCGACTAGGTTGGAAAATGTCGCTACCATGCAGTCATGCGCGTGCTCGCTTTCAAGGATTGTTTGATCAGAACTGCTTACAGAAGGTCGTACCTGGTCGATGCTGCTCTCATCCTGTACTTCACTACCCTTCAATCGTAGTGGTGAAGTCTCCACGAATGCCGTCATCAGGATAGGTAGCCGCTGGGGACAGCACAATGCATGAGCCTTTACTGGACCCAACAAAGTATCTGCATCCAATGGTACTTCTGATTGTAGTGTAAGACAGGTGTCCAACACGCATTCCTCGCCGCATAGCATGCATCTCAGTACAGGCATAACACAATTCTGCCATATGGGTCTGAACGAAAGAAACCAGGTCATATTTAGATCTCTTAGCCGGGCTAATCCAAGGACTTTAGTTATGCGGTCCCGGTAGCGTATAGCTAGGATTGTTTCTTCCATTGTTGCTGGAGTCTTGTCTGTGACACGGCTTGCCATAACGAAGCAAGAGTAGCAAAAATAAAATGCCTGCTACGAGTCCCAACAGGAGTGGAAGTCCGCCAAAGATGGAATGGACGAAATTTGGAAAAATACCCAGGACTGCTTTGAATGGGGTTAACAGTCCCGAAAAAACTGTCTTAAATACACTCGCGATACCACTTGTATCAGAAATGTTTAAGATTTCGTTTAGCATTTCTGCGAAGTGTAGGGGGCAATTTGTTGATAACAATGCATGTATCTCTCCCGTTGTCCTTGCAACTTGGAGATCATACGTTTCTTTTGATGACGTCAAATGGGTTGGCGTCTGTAGGAGCACAGTCTTCATTCTGCTTAAAGTATCAATTCGAATAGAAGAGATTTTCAAACTGGGCCATAACCTTCCCTCCCTGTCTGGTGTGTCATTCGGGAACAATACTCGCTCACAGCAAATGACCATGGAAGTCACGCTTACCAGATAAGGTTTTCCTGGCAGCAAGCCACAACATCTGTGATCTACAATTAGAATGTAACTACGGTTAGAAAGTCTTTCAAAGAATGGTTCTATTTGTGTTGCAGGTGTGCCGAGCTGGTGACATGAAAGGTTATTTGAAGTTCCTTCACAGGCCCCATGCAAACTTAGACCTTTACACAGAAGTATACCACTTAGTGATGTCTCACAATTATTACCACTAAGAAATACACTCTGTCCTTTATTACTATAACATGTGTGTGTATAAGGTAAGTTCCATGTTGACTTAATGTATCCTTTACCCAACCTTTCATACTGGCCTGCCTGTATATATTTTTGGCAGTACCGAAACTGGAAAGTCGTTATTGGAATAGTTATGATTCCGTGTATTATCCATTCAATGACATGTCGTTTTGACATTATCAATGGTAATCACTCAAGTTTTTCAATGCTCAGAATTGTATAATCAGCACCCTTTTGTGCCAAGCTGATTTGTGTATCAGTAAGGTTAAAGATACTGAATAATGATGTTGTGTTGATTAAACCCCAATGCACATAGCCTGAACGCAGATTTTGTAACGTCCAGCCAAGCTGTACAATAGAACGTAATTGGGACTGACCGTGTTGCAACATCAGTAAGTCTTGCTCTATTATATCGATTGCAGAAGATACAATACTGTCCAGTGAATATATTCTGGAAGACAGAGTCATTAACCCATTGTCCACAACAGAAAGTGATTTTTCCAAATTACCACGGTCAATTTCCCGTATTTTCTCTGCTGTTTCAATTTGAGTTACTTTCCAAGCTTCGTTGTAAGCTGCATATGTAGAGGCCGCTATGAAACGTTTTTGACGCTGTTTGCGTGGTCCCATAATGAAATCACGCAAGTCAGCACCTTCTTTAAGTAAAGTCAAGTGTTGCTTAATTTCTGCCAGTGTGGATGTTTGTTGCCATTCGAGGCAGAGTTTCCCTACACTGTAAGTAGTTACTATCCCTGGATGTTGTCTTTGGGAGTATCTAGGGTCTGGCCTGGTCAATGTGAACCCCTGTATTTTGTTCAGGAATCTATCTTGACAGTTATTTGTGTCTGTGGGCCAGATCAACCATTTTTTCCATTCAGGATGTGTTCTGTTTTGGTTTAAAATATGGGATACGTCTATCTCAACATCTGTAGTGCTATTACTGTCAGGTGTTGGCTTTGGAATAGACGGTTTGTTTAAATCTTTAATTTTGGCTAGGCCAAGACAAGTTGTCTGTTGAATTGTATCATTCAAGAATATAATTTGTTCTGGGATCATGCAGGCTCTAAATAATGATTCTATACCTTGCACCTGCCACTCTCTTGTACCCCAGATTGTCTTTGGATCAATATTTTTGTTCCAGAAATCAAAACCGAATGTTTTCATATTTTCAAAAAATGTCTCTGAATAGAATAATTTTGTATTTGTAAGCATCATTTTCATTCCTGTCTTATTTGATAATTTAAAATAAAATGTTTCTGCATTGCTTGTGTTGAACCCTGAAAAGTATGAATATTTGTCATAAAATGTTTTCGAACTGCCTTTTGGTGGAGTTGCACAATGTTCCCATGGATTATAATTTAAAACATTTCTAGGTTGAGCAGATTTATGCAGATAATGGTTACCATAGTGGTTAAAACAATACATCTGGTCATAATTAGATGAACCCTGTAAATAATCATGTTCTGTAAATTTAGCTGACATCACTAGATCAGACATCATATCATTAATACTTTCAAAGTCCCAATCATCAGCGAATGTGCTTGGTTTTACAAAGTCACTCAATGAAATCTTGAATTGATGAGGATACTTCAGGAGCTCAACCGGACCATAGATTTCGTAATCAGTTTTGTCCCATGCTACCCCACTGGGTATAGGATTGGCTGTGAAGTTCACTGAAGAAAGTTCTCTTTTCTCGATGTGTGAAGATTTGTGTGGTTTCAGGACCAAGTTGATATTCTGACTTGCTGTGTCCATTGTAACATATTTTCCCTCAATGAAATGTCCCAAGCATAGTACCATGACGAGCCAAAGTCTGAGGATGAATACTCCTAGTGCCACCCAAAGTTCAATCCATGGAGAAATCAGATAGGTTTCTTTTAGTTGGTGAAAGAGTTCCTGTGTTTTGTCTTTAAAAGTTTTTGGTGTTGGCTGTTCCCCAGGTTCACTTGGATCCTCAGAAAAATCATCGAAGTTGATGAAGTAGCCTGATGCTGTTCTGTCAATTGTTTCAATTGCTTCTGGATTCCTTTTCGCTTTTGGAATTTGCTTTGTTTCATTGGCATAGTCAATGGTTACATCATTGTAGATTGGTGTTTCTTGATGTAAGATTTTGATTTGGGTTTCAAGAGGTTTAAGTTCCATGGCTTTGTTGCATAGTCCTTGTTGATTCACTGTAGGTTTATCAATTGTGATTAGTCTCTCAGTTTGAACCTCTGTATATGTAGCAAACTTTGGTGTTCTACTACTTCTTGGGAGTCCACTTGGCCTACTACTTGTTATCGGCCACATGATTGTGGTTTAACCAGGTGGATGGATACAACTCGGTTCTCCTTTTTACCAGCAAGGGGCGGTAATACTACTGATCTTGTCCCGTTGACAGACAAGACAGGTACTGCTTTTCTGTAAGAAGGCCCAAATTCCTTCTATACCGCGATCTTCTCTCTGACCAGATCCCCGATTTTTGGAATCCAGACAGGCCTTGCTGGGACAGGTGGTTTCTCTTCAGTGGTTGTTGGCTGTTGTTTCAACTTTATGTTGCTCAGGTCTTTTCTCTTTTCGTTTAAGTCCTGTAAAATAGCCAAATGATTTTTGATATCAAAGCATTTTTCTTTAACCACTGAAGTTTGACTATCGAGGTCCTGGATTAACATTCTAGTCCCAAACAATAGTTTGTACGGACTGAGACCTCTCAGAGAATTTCTTGGCAGATTATTAAGTCTACGTTGGACACTTATTAAATGTTTGACCCACCCAGCTCCCGAACCTAATACCTTTGCCGTTATAGATTGCTTTATGCCTGGTTTTTTTCTTTACACCATCCCATTTCCCTCAGGAAGGAAGTGACAAGAGTCCCGCAATGCAGTGCCCATGCTGGCCATGTCCCCCATAAGCTCGAGAGCTAAAAGCAGGACATTGGTCAGAATGTAGCATGCTCCATGCGTATATGCCATTTTAGACTCCCAAATCTTTATATAACAGTTCAGACGTCAGCCGAGAGCTGGGGTCTACATTTTAGGTGTTGATAGTCTCTATATGTTAATTTGACGCATTAATCATACTGGGTTTTATATATTTATTGTTCAATCCCGTCTTGAGCGAAACGCCATGGTAAAACACCGTCTCGGTCGCCACTGCGATCTCTGTTGCAGTTTGGACAGTTTTTTGCAAATATGTGATGTTGCAGACTCATTCCTGGCCACCAGTATGTGGATTGCAATTCTTCTAGAGAATCTTTAAGCTTGAGGTGTCTAAGACCCTCACCCATATGTGCGTCTGCTATTAACAAGCCTCTCCTGTTCGTGTTTGGAATTACTCTATCCCCCACTCCAGGGATTTGAGCAAAAGGAACGGAGTTTGCATCGATTATGTATGTATAATTGAGTGGATATGTGATGGGTAGCGCTGAGCAGTTGCCTTTTGATGACGTTTTCACCGCCAGCATTGTTTCCCCATCAATGTATTTTTCCGAACGCTTTTTTGTAGCTACGGAAGCCGATTTAGTTGCTTCCGCTGTGGCTGTCTCAGCCAATGAATTCCCTGCAGCGTGAACGCCATCACGCTGATGACTCAGTGAGAGTATCACGTGAGTCTTTGGTAGTTCTTTCTGTAAAAGAACTACTTGTTCCCAAAGCGATTTTTGCTTTATTGTGGCACCTGTGTCATCTTTGTAATCGTTTTGAATCCATTTCTGTAAATCGTTATTGTATGATTTGACGCAGTAATATGAATCGCACACTATTAGTGTTGGGAATTCGCGATCGGCATTATCTAACGCCATTCTTAACGCTATTATTTCAGTCTGTTGTTCTGAATTATTTTCTACCGAGTGTGATTTTGTCACCAGAGGTCTCAATTTACCTCCGCGCCACACATTTTTTACAATCTCGCATGTGGCGTTGTATGCTTGCTCTCCCCAAACCGAGGGTTGAGCATGTCCGTCTGTATATATTACACAGGCGTACTGTTGTATGGGCAGAATGTCGATTGGCAGAGGGTATTCTCTTTCATATTCAAGATATTTTAATTTTTTCATGTTCGGTCCAAAGTAGTAATTTACTTTGTCTCTATCAAGGGAATTTTCCCATTGTAACCATTTTGGATTTAATGCCATATTAGGTAAATTACATGGGCTTGTTAACGCCTCAAAAGCTGATTCTGCTGTTACAACAGTAATCCGTCTGCCGTCAGCTTGGTCTTTTTCTCTTGCTACAGCTGTTTGAACCGCATGAACAATGTTTTCCTTAATGCTGAATGTTTTTTCAGCTTTTGTGTACAAATGAGATTTATATGCTATTGGTACCGTTTCTCCCTCATTAGAGGTTAGGTATGTGAATCTGCATCTTCCTGGGATGACTCGAATCACAAGGTTGCGTGTGTTATCGCGTTTTTGCAATTTTGTTTTAACTAACATGTCTGTTTGTAAAGATCTCAAAATTTCTGTGTGTTTTTGAGTCCAATTGATTCTTTTAAAATCTGGTCTTATTAGGTCATAGAGAGGTTTAACCCTCTCCGCGTAATTTATAATGTAAGTTCTTCCAAAATTCAGGAAACCTAGAATTGATTGTAAGTTTTTCAGCGTTCTTGGTGCTTGGATTACAGCACATTTCTCTAGGAAATCGTCAGCCAGGCTTTTGCCTTCACTTGATAATTCATATCCTAAAAACAGGACAGTTAGATGGGCAATTCTTGACTTTTTGAAGTTGAATTTGTAACCCTCTGCTGCGAAGCCAAGTATTATGGTGTTCACTCTTTTCAAGTGAGTATCCAAGTCATCATCTGTTAGATAGATGTCGTCGACATAAGATTATGCCTCATCATCATACATTTGTAGTAGCTCTGTTACTCTCGCTGAGAATAATCCTGGGCTGTTCTTGAACCCCTGTGGCAAACAACAGAAATTTTCTGCGAGCCGTTTATTGAGAAAGCAGGCAAATATCTGCTTTCAGGTGCTATATTTTGACAAAAGAATCCATTAGAAATGTCTAATGTTGTTTTGTATTTTTTGCGCACTATGCTATTCATTAGTGCTGCACTGTGTGAGTTTTGTACTGCAAAGGTCTTGCAACATGAGTTTAAGTGTCTGTAGTCCAAAACAAGACGATATGAATCATCTGGCTTGGAGACAGGAAACAAAGGATTGTTCATTTGTGAGGGGCAAGTTTCAATCACCCCCTGGTATTCAAGTTGATCTAAGATCTCCCTGACCTGTTTTTTAGCTTCTTGCTTAATTGGGTACTGCCTCTGTGCAGTTGGTTGAGATTTTAACTGGATTTTGTGAGGAGGTGAGTCCTCATCCTATCCTACATGGTTTTTGTATAATGCAGGAGCCTGGGCTACTGCCCACTTTCTTGCAAGTGTATATTTCTTATGTATTGGAATTTGATTTGAGAAGGCAGGCATAATCATTTCTTCGCCATGAGGGCACTCCCTGACAAACTCCGGTGGCCAGTCTTTTTCAGCTAGAAGGATGTCATAACCCTTGGAGAGATTATCCCAAAATAGACCCCTCATTTTCCTACGTAATGTTATTTCATATATTTTATGAGGTTTGCTAACTCTGGTATCTGCAGTTTCCACCTGAATGTATTCATTCGTGTCCACTGTCTCCAGATGATTCATCAGGATCTTGCGAGCTATGCTCACTTCTGCTGCGCTGTCTGGCATTGTCTGAGCCCACTCTCCGTTTTTCAGCTGAGTCCTCAGGATCCTCGGCATGTTTGATTACTTTGATGCTGGCTAGCTTTTTCTTTGGAAATTGTAACTTTTTATTTTGATGAGCAGGTTCTTTGTCTTTGGACTTGACGTGCTCTTCCCTGTGTTCTGACCGTCCTCTTCTTTCCGATTTCTGCGAGGAAGTCTGAAAAGATCGAGATAGACGTGTATCAATATCTTGATATCTATCAGGTTTCTTCAAATTATCCCTATTTCTAAGGTTGTATTTTTTCTCAGAAGGCTCCCTCTGGGGAGACTTGTGTCCTTGATCCGGAGATATTTCTCTCCGCCGAGGAGATCTTCCTCTGGTTTGGAATATTTTTTCTTTGGGAGTGGATTGTTTATTTCCATCCCAGCTCTTTTTTGAAGTGTTTAGATTATTTTTAATAAATACCTTTTCAGGATTTTCAATTAGTTGGGGTTTCACTGGTTTCCCACCCAAACTATCTCTTCATAGTTCTTCATAGGATTTTTCTATGATTCTGGCAAGTTCAAATGGTTGGTCTGCTATATCTGTCTCTTTCAACCTTTGGCGGATTGCCACATTTGCTGCTTCCCCCTTTATGTTGGCTAGTAATATTGCCGAGACCTGCTTGAAGTCTTTCAGTAATTTCATACCCAGAGTTAAAGCAGGTTCTGGACCGTATTCATTTTGAATTTGTTTTAGCACCTCTGGTATTACCGCCATGGACGGAACACCATGTGTTTTTGTGTAAATGGAAGCAAAGACTGTACTCCAAGTGTCACGGTCCTCCACATGTGGTGCGATCCCCATTGGAAGACAGATAGTCAGAATTCTGTGTTTCTCAATAGGGGCAGTATCTGGAAATACCGCCTCTATTTGAGTGATTTATTGTGCTAACCAGAATGGAATTTGTTCCAGTTTAATAGGTACCTTACCTAGACAGGACTGTATGTTCTGTGGTGTGATTTTATTTGTGTTCCCCTGATGAGGGGTCAGCTGTGGAATTTTAATAGCTGGTTGGACTGTTGAAGTCCGCATTACATATTGGACTAATTGTCTGTGTATTTTAATCAGTTGTTTTAACTGTGTTAAAAGTTCTGGTTTTTTGACATTTTTTCAATGTCTGGATGTGGTGTGTAGCTGGCTAGAACCGGCCACGTTGCTCCTGGTCTACCTAGTGGACCGAGCCTGGTGATGTGATCATTATGTTTTAGGGCGCCATTAAACCAGAGCAGGTGCTCTTGGTATTTTAGTGGTATTTCCACCTCCTCGAAAGGGGAGTACTCATCCGGAGGTTCCTCTATCTTGTAATAGTGGAATTCCTTTGTTACAGCATTTGCTGCTGGAAAGTTTATCCATGAATAGAATACCTCTGTCTGCCGATATTCATGTGCCTTAATTACGAATATGACTGTACCACCTCTTGATGTCAGTCCATTTTCTATAAGTTTTAAAGTTATAGTTTTTCTTATGCTGACCGGGATGATTATTGCACCTGGGTCAGTTTGCAGGAGACTTGTGTCTTCCTTTAGGAGTTGAGCTGCTATTCTAGTCGCCTCCCTTTCTCCTTCGCTGTCTGACATTTTACTGACAGGAAGGTTTTTTGTTGCAGATCAGGTTTCCACGGAAACAAAGACTAGGTGCACAATATTTTGGAACAGTGTATCCTTCAACGTTGAATAAACCAAAAACTATACATAGGAGTCTCCTCCTACTAAGTTTGGCGGATTTAACCTTTTACCCACTCCAGACGTCTTTGGAGTATTTATGGGAGAAAGGGTCTGTGTGGAATAGCACGACTGAGTTACTCTAATGCCTTGCGTTAGATTTATCGCCTTACCAAACGTTGGGCGCCATGTAGTGTAGTTCCTATTATCCCAATAGGCTCTGCGCATTGGAATAATATCTTCAATAGTATAGACGTAGGACAGAGGTTAACTAGGTCTTCTACTGTCGATATTAGACTTAAAGTTTTGTGTGTGCCAGCTAGCTCAGAGTTCACTAGAAACTTTCTCGAATAGGCAAGGAGGAGTTTAACCTCCCTGGATAGACAAGAAGGGATTTAGTTTCTGACAACCATAGAACATGACAACTTTGCTCTCCCTAATCAAGAGTATATCTTTAGAGTCGTGTCAAAACAAAAGACAATCATTTTACTCAGTCAGTACGTGCATTCTTAGTTCCACCAGTTTGTAGAGAAAAGAAGAGACGGGCGTGTTCAATAAAAAGATGTTATTTATTGATCAGTCTCTTTTTTCGTACAAGAGAAATGAATCGCTATTATTGCAATACTTATAGTTAAGTAAAGTGCATACAGTAAAAGCAGGATTATAAAATAATACTGTAAAAGCATTGATATGGTTTCTTAGCCATATGATACTTTAAAATGGATAAAAGTTATACATACATATATACATTGACTAATCGTACTCAACTGGTGCTTCTAACTACGCCTACCCCGGTGTACCTGACCTAAGCCTAATACGTGGGCGGGAGTAAATAAGTAGCAGTTTAAGTTAAGTTTGCTTTGCCAAGAATCTGACTCAAGAATTCTCTGTAAGGGGTTAGTCAGTTCAGTACCTGGGATTTAGAAGGCAGGAGGGCTGGTATCTCTTTCTCAGGACTCGGTATCCCAGTTACCCGCGAGGGCAAGCCGGAAACGCCAGAGGCTGGATTTCTCGGCAGGAGAAAAGACAGCGTCTCTCTCAGCGCGTCAAAAGGGAGGGGCAACGTCCTTGGGCTTCCTGCATCAGCTGGGCTCTCCGGCAAGTAGCGCTGCTCCAAGCTCATCACCACCGTGTCTTTGCTTAGGGCAGCGTCGGTATATTTATACCTGAAAGGTGCCGAGTTTGACGTAAGGATGGACATAAGACGTCAGTAAGAGTGTCATAAGGACTGGTCGTTCTTACATTCTTTTCAGTAGTTCTCGAGCAAAATCAAAACAATAGCTGCGGGGGATTTCCCAGGTCTGCTGGAGGTTTGGTTTGTTTTGAGAACTCGGTGTGCTTTCTAGGGGGCTGGAGGAATAGTGCTTGCTTAATGTGACAGCATGCGCTATGACTTAATCTGAAAACGGGTTTCTGTGCCATTGTATGGACACTAGTGAATTAATATCCGGACAAGGGTCAGAAATAGGAGTATCAATATAGGTACCTAGATAAACACACTACAAAGTAGCCTTTCCCAATAGAGGTCTTTTATCCAAGATCCGTGATTTATACATGGTTAAGAGAGAATCGAAAATATTATCATAATAATTAACTGATTTTTCCAACAGAGAAAACATAGAGGACACAATTCTGTCATTACTCTGTAGGGATTCAGAATACTGAACCTTATTCCCATTTCCGGTTACACAATGACTGTGGATTTAAATGCAACTCTAGAGTAACAGATGACTGGTAAATTGCAGAGAAATTCTCACTGGGAGTACTACTAAAAAGCTGCATCCTAGGATGTGAGCTGGAACCCAAGTGGGTGCCCAAAATGCCTTTCCCTGACTAACAGGACAAAGGGGGTTCAGGAGATACTCTTTGATATTGCCTAGGATCGATGTCCATATTAGGGAGAGTGAAATCTTCCACGAGAGGTGATTTTTCAATAGTTTTTGGAATCATGAAATCCATACATTCATCCAAGCCATCAGACAGTAAAGGTTTAGGCCATTATTATGATGTTGGGCTGAAAGTCATCCCACAGCTTGTCGGAGGCTTGCCTCCGACGTCATAGTTTTCTGTCCAACCACTGTATTATGATACTGGCGGTCTGAGGGAAACCCATGAGGGAATTCTGCTCTGCTTCCGATGGGCTCACTGAACCTGTCGGGCGGTGGGCAGAATAGTAATCCCAAAATGGCAGCTGTGCCAGCATCGGCTTCACAGTCCGTATTACAATGTCACATACCGCAGGCACTTTTATGGCACTCTGCCCGCCATGAAAAGTCAGGCAGAAAGTGAAATTAGGGGTCTTAGCTGGGCCACCTTCTCACCTGGCCCTCTGCTATGGAGCCTGGGGGGTATCTATGGTGCCCCCTAAGCATCCCTGCACCATGTGGCAGGCACCACATGCTGCCTGCCACACGGTGCTGGGATATTTTTAAAGATCCACTTTTCAATTGTTTTCAACCGCCTACAGGGCAGTTGCATCATAATGCTGTGGATAGAACCATCGAGGAATAGTTGGGGAGTTCCATTCCGTTACGGTGTCGGTCGGATGAATCAGGCCCTTAGAGGCACATTGGCTAGTTAGATTCTAGTGCAACCTCCAAAACCTACTCTGTTAAAACCAGTCCAAATGTTGAGATTGATTAAAAAAACAATGTAAAAAAATAACAAATAACCTGGGAATACCCTCAAAATGTTATCCCTGTAAGACGAGCTCAAGATATATAATTTCAATTGGGTTGGGCTTACTAAAACCATAAAATCACTTCCACAATTCAGATTTAATACTAGATATAATGTTTAGAGACTACATAGACCTTGCCTCCATACCATACAATGCTACAGGAGGAACATTTGCTAGAAAAACCTTAAACAGCGATTGCACATCTCTCTTTCCGTCTATTTTAAAACATCTATGGACTTGGTTTTAGAAAACTAAAGTTTATCTTGATTTGCCTACAGGCGATTGTTAGAGATACACATTCCTAAATAAGCGTACTCTTCAACATCCTCCAATTTACTCCCAATAGCAAACCAGGACTATGGGGATTTAAGCCCTCCTGCTCCTATTATCATAATTTTAGTTTTCATCTCATTAACTGAGAGATACTGAATTGATGCAATGGAGGCTAAAATGTCCTGGTGTTTCTGCAGACCAATCGGACTGGATGACTTAAAACCAGATAAACAGCATGCAACCGGGTAGAAGCATTGCTCGATTCTAATTTTGGAGGTTCAGTAACAACTTTGCTCAATAATACCGGTAAGTCAGACAAATATAAGAAAAATATCAGAGGTGCCAATATACAGCCCTGTTTTAAACCCTTATTTACTCAGATTTGAACTGAGTATTTGTTTTTGGTACCCAATAGTACCTTTAGCCAGTTATCTGAGTATAGGACTTTCAACGGACACAGCAGTTCACTCAGAATTCCCAATTTGTTAAGTTTATGCTATATCTATAGTGGTACATGCCTTAAAAAATCCTGAATGCATGATGGACAAAAAGAGCTGCATCCACGTAATCAATTATTTATTTTACCAAACATTTTGCAACAATCTTCCCTGTGACAACCAAAGATGCAGTTGACTTATAGTTTTTTCTGGATTTCAATTATCTTTTTTATAAAGAGAATGACATTCATGCCAGGACTGTGGAACCATATCTACATGACCACTGTAGAATGTCAACACATCATGTGTAGTCTGCTTTAACAAGATAAGCAGGATTTCAATCTGGTACCTGTACTACACTATTGTTAAATGCTACGGCTTTTTTTTACAATGTCTTCCTGGGAGAACTATAGTCACAAAGAATTAAGAATGTAGGAGAGCAATATCTGGGTATTCAGATAAAATATCAAAGTTAAAATATAATTATACCAAAATATTGTCACCAAAATATTGTGATATAGAAATATCATCTGTAAGAATATCTTTGTCAAGACTATCGATTTTAACGTAACAATATCAATTTTTAAAGTATTGAAGTCATTAATATTGTTCACAAAATGTGTTTATATTATTGTTTTTTTAATAATTGTTATGTATTTTAGTATATATTTTTTATAGTTTAAATGCACCTGATGTGAATTTTTTGTAGAAATATTGTTGGTTTTAAAAAAAATAGTTGTTACATTTTTAGTAGTTGTGAAATGTAATTTATTTATTATTTTTTGTGATTTTTATTACCATAGCTGGTTGTAGGTTAAAGGGGTACAGTGTCTAAAGTAATTTATTTACCATAAATTATCAATTTGGGCTTCATTACACCTGTTACAGTCTTCTGACTGCCGCACTCAAGGTGCCTGTCACTTCAAAAATCATTCCCTGGTGGTGGCGGGGCCACAATGTAACATGCTCAGCAGGACTGGCACAGTCCTGCTAAGCATATTATGAGTTCCGCCAGCCATTTCATGGCTGGAGCCCGGTCATGAAAAGGCTGGCGGTGCAGGAACAAAGGGGTCCTACAGGATCGCCATGTGCCCCCCTGTCTGTATTCTCCCAAAGTTCCAGCACAGCATGGAAGTCACCATCCATGCTGTACTGGAACCTTTTTGCCGTTTTCATTGTAGTACCTGCTCTCCAGGCACCACCATGGGAAATGCGAAGGACCGTCTGCCTCACATGAGTGCAACTCATTATAAGGAGGGCGGTCCGTGTACGGCTTTGGCACAGCCATGCCGGCGGAAAGTGGGTGCAACAGCACCAAAGTCATAATCAGTGCTTAGTTTTTTATTAATATTATTTATTTATTGGTAATTAATTATGTTCATTTTGCACTTCATTTTTTTATTTACATTTTATGCATTGGTTGTGGGGTTTATGTGGATACTGGGTGGGAACTAATACAAATGTAATTAATTAATAATATGTTTGTAATTAATATTATTTATTTAATTGATAATTAATTATGTTCATTGCATAAATATATATTTTTTATTTTAGGTGGGGTTGTGGGGTTTATAGAGGTACAGGATGGGAAGTAAATTAATTCTAAATAGTTAATTATTAGTTGTTAATTGATAATGAATAATGTTAATTGTAATTCATTTTTTTTATTCTTAACTTTAGGTGAGCGTTGTGGGGTTTATTGGGGTAAAGGGTCGGAAGTAAATTAATATTTAGTTTTTAATTAATAAGCATTTAATTGATGATTAATTATATTCGCTCTGCATTAATTTTTTATTTCAATCTATGGTGTGGGTTGTGGGTTTTATAGAAGTATAGGGTTGCAAGTAAATCAATGTATTTTAAGTTATAATTAATTGTTTAATTGATATTAATTATTACATTGATAGTTAAATATGTTAATTGCGCAATTCAATTTTTGTTAAGGTACATTTTTGGAATATGGTGTGTGTTTTGTAAGGGGTATATTTTGGGAAGCAAATTAATTATAAGTAAGACAGAATTAATTTTGTATTAATTAAAATTAGTTTATTGATAAATATCTATGTTAATAGTGGTAATGATTTGTTTTTTAAAGTTAAGTGTTAGGTGTGGGTTGTGGGTTTTGTAGGGGTATAGGGTGGGAAGTAACTAAAATAAAACTATTTAACAAATATTTGTTGTTAATAAATAACTTTTAAATAACATTATGTATTTAAATGATTTTTTTCATTTTTAATGTAATAATGTTTGTAGTTATTTATGATATGTATTTAGCATTGTCATATGTATTTATTTTATTTCATTTGTAATATAAAATATTTTAGTATTTTTTTTATTTTACATATTTATATATGTTTACTTTTTTAGATTTTTTGTTTGGGTTGAAGAGAATTTTTTGTTTCTAATGTACCACTAACTGAAGTGGGAATAGTAACCCCTCCGCAACCCAACACTTTCTATACTGTTGCACTCAATGGAGTGGGAATAGTAAATATTACCCGTCTGCAATCCAACACTTTCCCTACTGTTCCACTGACTGGAGTGGGAATAGTAAATTTTACCCTTCTGTAATCCAACACTTTCCCTAATGTTGCACTGACTGGAGTGGGAATAGTAAATTTGACCCTTCCGCAATCCAACACTTTCCCTACTGTTGCATTGACTGGAGTGGCAAAAGTAAATTTGAACCCTCCGCAAGCCAACATTTTCCCTAGTGTTGTACTGACTGGAGTGGGAATAGTAAATATGGCATCTACGCGTGCCAAAACTTTTCCTACTGTTGTATTGACTGAAGTGGGGGTAGGACATTTTTCCTTTGTGTGATGTATCAGTGTTCCTACTGTTGCAATGCATGGAGTGGGAGTAGTAAAGTTTATACATATTAAGTAGAAGAATGTGTTTACTTTTGCAAAAGTTGTAGTGGGGATAGTATATTAATTAAATGTAAAGTTATATAATTTATTTTATATTGTTACACTTCATATTAATGTTTTTTCTTTTTTTAAATTATATTTCTAATCATTAATGTGTAAAATATTCTTATAAAATTGTGAGAAATGTATGTTGTTTGCATTTTAATTTCATTTAAAAGGGTTTGTTTTTTAAATATATTATGTTTTTGATATATATATATATAATATATATATTTGTTAATATTCATTTGTTGTATTATTACATAGTATTACATTATTCAAAATATCTGAAATTATAATATAAATTAAAATTATTTGTTTAATAATAGATTTTTAACTAGATATATGTAAATATATCAATATATTTGTGTTTTTAACTTTTTGGAATATGTTTATTTGCTATATTTGCAGAAATATATATTAAACCTTTTTGATTTTTATTAAATTAATGTTTCTATTTATTATATTTAATATTTAAATTATTATATAATTTAAAGAAGATATTTAATATAACAATTAAATGACGAAAATATGTTTTTCCCGATATTTTTGTACTTACCATTATAAGTATGGGATGACGATATTTTTGACATTGATATTTTGGTCACTATATTTTGGTATGGGGATATTTTGCTAGTGAACCCAATATCAGACCAGGTAAGTTACTAAGAATTGCTGCATATAGCTTACTGAAGTAGGAATGCCAAGTGCTTTCATTAATCAGGATAAGAGTTTTTTTTTTATACTTATCTGCTCCTTTTGCTATCAGACACCAGCATTTACTCATACTATGTTGAGTAACTGCAGACTGGAAATGTTACCAATACTTTTCTCCCTGATTGTTTTTCATCAATTTTCTTTCAAACTTAGCAAATTTACTGACTCTATGGCATGGAGGTTTATTTAGTGACTTCAAGGGTGCCATATTCACATTTACTCTGGTTGAAAAAGAATCTCTTGCTAGGAACTCAATCGAGCTTTAAAAGAGGGGATGTCCATGTTATTGCAGCAAATTTAAAAATATCACTCTGAACATCCTTCCAACCATAAATCCTGGCGGAATGGCAATGTAATGCAAAGGGCAATGTGCTTGTTTTCCTCAATTCCATAACTTTAAAGTCAAAGATGACATATAGCTAATAATTGTCACTTCAAGAGTTAGAGGCCATTGCTACGGTGCCGATCAAGATGGCCGCCTGACGGGAGAGCTCTGCCACATCGGGACCTCTCTGTTAATCAAAAGTGAGCTTCCTGCACGTTGTCTCACCAAAAATCCGCCTGCACCATCAAAATAGCATGCCTGGACCCTGGTGAGCCAATTTTAAGGACACAGCGCGTTGCGCTTTTCTACATTTTCGCCGCTGGCAGCTCTCCCTCAGCGCGTCTGCCATTTTAGAGGTTTACTGACCTCCTTAACAAAATGGACAAAAGCCTTTACTCTATCTCTATTTTTGAAAATGTTATGGCTGTATAAACACTTTAATGACTGCAGCAAGCTTGCTTATAATGTGTGGACTGTATACATTTATTACGAGGAATGCTGTGGATATTTTACGTGATACTCCCCTTGCCTCAGAGTGCCCACCATTTTGTTTTCGACAAGCCTCTCAGTTTTTTCACTGTCTCACAAGCAAAGCTGCGTTTTGAAAGATTTACTTTGCACTTGTAGTCATACATGGAGTCCCCCTAACCTACCTCAAGGATTATTGATATGTATGTTTCCTTGCCATAATTCATGCTTCATGTACTTTTTGTAGTCCCAAAAGGCTACTCTGCGTTCTTCTTCTTGTGAGGACTAAAATTGCACCTGTCTTTGTAGCGTGTGCATTACTCTTAGTGCCACCTCTTTATATGGGAAGACTGCGTAAACCACAAATTGTCTTTGCACCCAATAATAATTCCTCTTCATCAATAACAGTCCCATCTTCAATATTCTCATCCCTTACTGAAGAAACAATGGCAGGTGTTGCTTCCAACCGTCACTCCTCCACACAATCTACAAAAACTTCACCCCCTTCCTCATCTTCTGAACGCCTAAACCAACATCCTCCATCTCCTGACAAGTCATCATCCCCTATTTCCTTGGAGATATTGTTGGAGGAAGTTTGCGCTTTACGCCTTTTGTAAAGGAAACCATCAGTAAAATGCAAGCGCTGGACGAGAAATGGTCTACATTGGAAAACAGAGTATCTTCAGTGGAACAGCAACTTTCAGTGGTAAAAGACAACTCTCACAGGCTTTCTTTTTTAGAACAAGAGGTTCGTCATCTTCAACAACATACGGAGGATTTGGAAAACAGAAATAGGAGGAACAATCTACATATTTATGGACTTCCTGAAACCCTTGAAGGTGATAACCCTGTCTCCTGCTTTTCCTCTTGGATATGCCTTCATCCACTTCTCTTAGTATTCAGAGAGCCCACAGACTGGGTCCCCGTGCTTCAAGTTTTTCGTCTCCGGCCAAGGGGAGTCATTATTCTTTTTTTTTAATTCACTGACTTACTTTCAATTCTCTCAGCAGCTCGAGCCAAATGACAAATATCTTGACTTGGTCAAAGGGTATATCTTTCTCAAGATGTTTCTAATGTTACAGCAGCCAGAAGAAAGGAGTTCCTTAATCTTGGAGCCCCTCTACTATCTCTTGGCGCTCGATATGGTCTTTTTCATCCCTACATTTTTATGGTTACTTACCAAAACCAGACTCGGTCCTTTCAGGATCCTGCAGAACTCAGAAAATGTATCCATTCCTGCACTACTAGTGCTATGGACTCTGCCAGTTCTTCCAACGGTTAATTCTCCTGTTTATTTAAAGTACACATTTTCAGTAACTCCCTCTGGTCATGACGCAGTTTTGTTTTTTGATGTTCCTTCTATAGGTTTCGTAATGTTCTATTTATAGTTCACTTCTTAGTGTAAGTGTTAATTTAAAGCAGCATTTGTCGTTCATGTTTATCATATTTCTTGACATTTGTTAGCTAGCCATATAACTCTATTTATTATTCTAATGTTAATTGTCTTTTTTGTTTATCCATACAGGTCTGTTTTTGTTTTTTCAATTCGTTCGTTCCCTATTTCCTCCTTGTCCTGATGCGATCTGGACTTCCCGGGATGAGGTGTTTCCTCTTGTCATGTGTCGTCCCTGCCCCGCTGTCTTTTCCTTGTTCCCCTCAGGTATGTTATTCTCTGTCATCCTTTTTGGATATGTACTGCCTCTCCTTGTGTTTCCTCTCTCTTTCCTTTTACCTCTTTTCCTTCTTTCTTCCTTTTCCCTAATGGATTTACTCTTTCCTTTTCTTTCCATGTCTGATTCTTCCTACTTTACACTTTGGGGCCGATTCCGATCCGGTAAAATTCTCGTCCGTATGATTCGCATCCGCAGCCATCTCGGCACGACTCGTACACACACCGTACGACTCGACGAGTATGATCCGGACCGGGGTATCAAGGCGCGATTCGTACGGTCCATGTCAGGTAAGGGCGATTCGTACGGAAAAGCGCACATTCACATATACACCGTACGGTGCGTACCCCCCCATGATCGCAGGGGTACGCACCGTACTCCTGCGATCATGGGGGGTACACACCGTACACCCAGCGGACATAGGGTACGCACTGAACACCCAGCGTACATGGGGTATGGTGCGTACCCCATGTACGCTGGGTGTACGGTACGTACCCCCCCATGATTGTAGGGGTACGGCACGTACCCCTGCGATCATGGGGGGTACGCGCCGTACCCGGGGGGCCGTTCCGTACCTGTTTCGGCGCAAACTCTGCTTTTACGGCTGTTTTCGGCTCCCGTAAAAAAAGGGTCGAACGGTGCGTACCCGACACGAATCGTACTTGCTGGGTCGTATAAACCAGCTGCGAACCATACAGATGTCGCGTACAGCGGGTTCTGAGGGAGATTTGTACGGGGATTTTATTCATAGGGTCCCTGTACGATTCGTAAGGAGTCCAGCTCCTGGTATGAATCGTACTTCGTCATACGTACGGGGGACGTTGCGGGGTACGATTCGTACGGGAAAAACGCTCCGAACGGCAATTCGCAGCGCTTTTTACCAGATTGGAATCGACCCCTATGTCTTCTTTTTCCCTATTGTTCTTTGTTTCTCCTTCTTCAAACACAAAAAGACTTTGCTATTTTCCTAATTCTTCTTTATTCTCCATTTTTCTTATGTAACTTCTTTTACTCCTCTTACATTACCCTTTTTCTTGCATATAATTCTTTTGATCTTTCATGTACTCATTGTTCTTCTTTATACTCAATTGCATTATTTCTCTCAATTTTATACTGTTGTTATCTAATGTTAATCTTTTTTATTCAGAGTTATCACATGGAATGTAAGATGTTTTAATAATCCCGTAAAAAGGCAACAAATTCTTTCACATTTAGCCTCATATAAACCAGATTTAGTCCTGTTACAAGAAACTCATTTATCTGAGGCTGAAGCTCCTAAACTTAAGCGTAATTGGGCTGGTTCAGTATTGATATCTCCCACAAATACAAAAAAGAATTGGGTTGTTATTCTATGCCACAAAAAGTTGAAATGCACTGTTGTTACACAGGATATTGACTCTGATGGTCGATGGATTCTAGTTAAACTATTAATTAATAATATACCTATTGATGGCGCGCGCGGGATTACCAGCTCAGTTTTAACATATTCACCCGGGCCCATAAAACATTCACACCTTGAACCAGTAATCCTGGCTTAACTTCCTCCCTATCAGAATTTTCATTTACTTTAGGACTTATACCTGTACACCATAATTTACCAAGTCCTTGATACCTGTACCCTAAGTCCAAGGGATCGTAAAAGGAAGTCAGAATAATAGGTAGCATTATAAACATTAACTTTTATGAAATAACCACTCCCTCAGGAGAAAGTTTTAAACTTTTTTATCTATGCAATATTGTGTGAATTATAAACCATAGAACTAAGATTGAAATTCTTTCAATTAGGAAAATAATTAATAAAGCAATAGTTCTGCAAGACTTCAAAGAGGAACGTTTAGACATTGGTACCTGGGAAGGGTGAAAAAGGGAAACAACACAAAGACATACCCACACAGATTATATTTACTGTGAGAAGTTGGCCCGGTATATGATGCTCACTAGTTCTAGTGATCACCTTGTACCATGCCAAGCAACCCTTATGATGATTGGTTGTAAGTCAACCTTGTAGACCAGCTATCCTAGTAGCGTGGACAAAGCAGTCTTAGGCTAAACTCTGTAAAGGCATGTGAAGCAAGCTGTTTTACCATACACAATCCCCTTGAATACCAAATGAAAGGACACCACACAGATATATATTGAAAATATATATATATTTATTTACTACAAATCCCCTATACTCTTTATGAGCACAGAAGCAAATGCGTTAAAACAAAACACAGTTTGAATACACAAAAGTTGCACAATATGGATGAGCCCTAGGGGCCACCTAAACCATATATTAAAATAGTGGTATAAGAACCACCAATCTGAAAGGAAGTAGGCCTAGGGCCTGGGGAATCGCTGGAGCTGTTCAGGACTAACAGTGAAGAAGTCGGGAAAGGCCCGCGGGACTCGGGTGCAGCGCTTAAAGCACACGCATGCACCAATGCAATGTCAATGGTGCGTAAAAGTTACAAAGTTAGTGTTTTAGGAACCTTCCGACTGACCTAGAAGGACAAACTTTAAAGCTAGGCACTAGAGGTGTGTACCAGTGTAGGAACACCGGCGTTGCTGAGTTACCTCACCCACAGGAAGCGGGTGCACAGGTGTGAGGTTCCGTGAAAATCGTTACGGTGTTTTGGGCATTGCCGAATATGGACGAGTTTGGTATCTATGAACCGTAAATGGCGAGTTCGGTAAGTGTACGCGTTTTCGCTACACTACTTGAAACGGTTCGCCTAAATTACGTGTTTCTTACCTGAACCCTCGGGTTCCATTTTAGATACGGCATCCATTTTGTTTCTTGCCCTCACGTAGTCAGCGAGCAGGCAACTGTTCGCCTCATGACCCTTTTAGTTCCCAAGCCATACGGAAGACGCATATTCCTTTCATGCGTCTTTATGACCGGAGGAATGACACTGCAGAGGCAAATGGCTCAGCTTGAGGGTAATCTTGCCGTGCCGGCCTATTGTTTCAGCCGTGCATGTGCTGGGATCAAGCTCTTTGATCCTATGATCATGTTTCCAATATTACCCCCACACTCTTTTCTCTAGGTGTGCCTGACTTCCTAGCAGCTGTTCTTGTCTCTTTTCTCTTGCTCATTTACAACTCAAGTGGAATGTGCCTAACGATGGGAAGATGTGCTTTTACAGTTGGGAACCGGTAATGTTACTGTGATTATGTTCCGGGGTTCTGAAAGCATGAAAGCGACACTTTCTTGAGTTTATTGTGGGAACTGGGTTGTAACCTTTTGTCCACATGTTGTGCAATGGCAAAATCCTGTATAAAAGAGAGCGACTCACATATGCAATTTGAAGCAGACTCGTAGAACCTACACGCTGTTGTACTTCTAGTGACTTTTGCCTCCCTGCAGTAATAAACTCTCTCTTTGACGCCGAAGGAAGCCTCCCGTGTCTCTGTCTTTAGTGCGCCGAAACAGGTATCCCACGAAGGTTATAGGTGTTGTTCCCTGGCACCGCTGGGCCTTAATTAGCTCAGTCCTTCAGTTGGCGCCCAACTCGGGGCGACATCGGCGGTACCGGTTCAAAGCCTGACGATTGCGAGGAACTTCGTGTGAAATCTCCAAGGAAAAGGTGCACCCCGCTTCATCGATCCTGTTGTCGAAATAAGTGGTCCGAAGATTTTTCCCGCGAAGATTCCCGCCTCCTGACGGCTGCGACGGACCGATGCCCTGACTGTCGACCTGTTTTCGACGCCCGGCGTAGACCTTTCGTACGGCGAGACGATAGACGGGCCTTCCTGGTGACGCCATTGAAGTTCTCAGTTAAGTATTTGTGGGTCGCTCCCAGTCCTTAGTTGTTGTCGAGCTTTTTTAAGCTTTGTTGTATGCATGGTTCCATTGCATTTGTGGTTCTTAGTTGTTGGTTCTTAGTTGTTATTTGACAGTTGCAATTGCCAAAAACCGAGGGTTTTGTCTTCCACGAAGAATTAGTGCTTCGGTAACCCTTGAAGTTTGATACTAGGTTAGTGTGCACGATGCCTAGCCATAGTGGATTTCTTGGTTTTCTTAAATGTTGCAACAAGGATTCCCGGTTGGAGGACTCGTGTCCGATACCTCCAGTTGGAACCCCGATATATGAGCTCAATAGTCGACATGGTGTGGGTCCTATTATTTATAATAAATATTGGGTCCGTTACACGAAAAAAGATGGTGTCCTTAGTTGGCCACCGCATGGAAGCTTTGAACTTACGATTTTAGATAATCTTGAAGCTAAATTATTTAAAAAGAAAGCTAGGCCAGCTATGTTTGATTCTTTTCGGTTGTGGCGTAAAGAGGCCAAGCAGAAAGAAATCAAACAGCTTAGAAAGGATCGAAGAGAAGGGTTTGTTCCAATAATGCAAGTTGTACAACAATGTCAGCGAGGTAAAGAAGAAAAAGAAATAGAAGTTTCTACTAGACTACATCACATGAGGATAGACAAATGTTATCCGGTTTTACCAACTAGTCCTGATAAGAAAGAGGAGGATCCGAAGGAGGATCCCCTGTTAACGTATTTCATGAACTCGCCACCTCCTTATGCACAGGGTGCTACAGCCCCTGTAGTTCCTCCTGTGGTACCGCCTGCAATTCCTCCTGTTGTCCCTCCTGTTACTCCAGCGGCTGCGGGTCAGCCCGTTGTTGGTCCTCCGTTTGTCCCACCACCTGTCTCTATTCCTACTGCTCCTGTGCTTGTACCTCCTCAGCCTCTTATCCCTGCTACCCCGACTACCTTGCCTGATTCTACTACGCCTGTAAGCACTTCTAATATTGTTGCTCCTGTTCTTCTTTCTTCTTCTCCTTCTGTTCGTAATCGTATCCCTAATGCTGTTGCCACCCTTTATTCACCGCTTACTGGTCAGTTATTTCCACTTGATCTGTCTGAAACTCCCCAGAGACAGAGTCAGATCCCTAGTGGAAAGGAAAAAGAGACGTTAGTGACAATGGCACGTAGATGGATAAGACACCCTGCTAACTACCCTCCACGCATAGTCTTCGAGACGTTTTCTCAGTTTAATGAGCCTACACAGAGATTCGTGTTCGAAGAAATGTGTAACTTTTTGAGGGAAGAATGGTATAATGATGATTTAGATAATGTACCGCCCGATGTGACTGAGCTTCAGAGTCAATTCTCGAACGGTATGGTTGTGGGTGGAGATGTACGGCGTGCACTAGAGCGACTGTTAGCCAATAGATCCTCAGTGCCTTCTCGTGTATTATTTAGTGATGACACCGACAAAACGAAAACGAACGCTGGTCAGTATCCTATGCGAGAGGTTCCGCCACTTTGGGTGCCAGGTGATCCACAAGCTCACCCTCCGGTTTTACCGCATTTCCGAAGAGTTTGGATACACCTCCCATGGAAACGATCCGAAGTTTTGCAAGTGAAGCAATCTTTGCCTGATCCGCGTAAGAACCCGGCTGGTTACTATAAGGAGTTATCCCAATTGGTGGACGCTTCTGTTATGAACCTTGCCGACATCAACATGCTGTTTGGCAATGTCGTACCGCAACCGGTTTGGGCGAAAATTCGCCAAGCAAATCATGCAAACGAGTTAGGTGGTGATTGGGCAGCACTATTAGCGGCTGGTGGATTACAAGTTGGGGGGGCTAAGCCTGATCAGTTAATTTTAGATTTACCCCAGAAAATCATTACAATTATGAAAACTCTCATGCCGGCGATGAAGGTGAACTGGGATAAATTATCAGCCTGTAAGCAAAAGAAAGACGAGAGTGTCTCGGATTTCTTTACGAGGTTTGAGGAAGCGTTTGTCGACCACAGTGGTCAGGACATGGGCTCCGAGGGAGGTCAGCGGTTATTTGTCGATAAGTTTGTGTTGAATTTGTTGCCTGAACTATGCAACAAATTGAAGAATTCAGAAAGTGCATGGGCTGTTTCAACCACCGCACAGATATTAGCCACGGCTCAATACTATGAGAATAGGGAAAAGGAAGAAAGTGATCGTGCAGATAAGAAAACGAAGGAGCTCAAAACAAAGGTTTTGTTGCAGCAAGCGTATCCTCCACGTTCGAATCAAAATGAGTCGCAACAGCAATATAGACCACAATCACAGTCCTCCAGAACACAGCCACGTTCTGACTCCTCTGACTACAGATCTACACTTGGGTATAATCAGTGTGCGTATTGTAGAAGGGAGGGTCACATAAAATACGACTGTCTCGCTTTGCGTGACCGTCTTAATGGTGTATCGTCACGAGGAAGCCGTGGTGGTCCTCAGCAGGCATCTCGAGGTAGAGGCCGCGGTACCATTCACAATCAGAATGATCGCCCTCAGAATTCATCAGATACGAATAATTGTTTTGACCAGCGAAATGCGGGGTCAGTTCGATCTACACAATATCATGTGGACGATTACTACGTTGAACATGAGACTGTTGCAAACGATCATTACTAGGACAGCCACCGACAAAGAGAGGGAGTAGTATCAGTTCCGGTTGATTAGAGTGGGCCTTACGTCGCAGTAGCTACTTCTGGCGTAGTTGAGCCTTTTCTGTTAGACACTGGTGCGACGAAAAGTTCCATCATGCATTCGAAACTCCCTGGCGCACCGTTGTCTGGCTTAACAAATGTTTCCGTTGGATTCTCTGGCGCCCCTGTTAGCAATCCTGTTTCCAGCCCTTTGCCACTTACGATTGGCCCTCGTGAGCTGGAGGCTCCATCGATTCTATCTACTGGTTGTGGTGAGAATCTTTTGGGCTTGGATTTGTTAAAACGGTTATATGCGACTTTGTATTGCTCCCCTGAAGGAGTGGAGCTTACATTAGGTCGGAGAGTAATCTCTCCTATGTACTTGTCGATCGATAAATTCCCACCGTAATTGAGCTCCCTTCCTGCGTCTCTATGGGCCACAGGTCCCAATGACGTGGGTCTCTTGGACATCCCACCTTATATGATCAAGCTGAAACCAAATGTGCGACTGCCACGTATACCACAGTATCGTATCTCCATTGAGGGAGAACAGGCGCTATTAGCGATTGTACACGACCTGATCAAAAAGGATGTCGTTGAAGAAACTCGAGGAAATGTGTGTAATAGTCCTGTACTACCAATTTTAAAACGCACTGATCCATCTAAACCTCCTGTGTATCGTTTCATAATTGATTTGAGAGAAGTGAATAAAATCGTGATCCCACAGTTTCCCGTGGTCCCTGATATAATGGCTTTGTTGACCCTGATTCCAGCTTCTGCCTCCTGGTTCACGGTGATCGACCTAAAGAATGCTTTCTTTAGTATCCCGATCGCTGAGGAAAGCAGAGACCTATTCGGATTTTCATTAGGTGGTCGCTGTTTCAGACTAAAACGCGCACCACAAGGCTATTGTGAAAGTCCATCGATCTATAGACAGGCACTTAAAAGTCAACTGGATGCATTTGTGTTACCGACGGGTGCGGCTTTGATTCAATACGTTGACGACCTATTAGTGGCAGCTGATACGGAGGCTATTTGCAAAACGAAACGGCTACAGTATCACTATTGCGCTATCTACATGACTTACATCACAAGGTGTCACCTTCCAAGCTGCAATATTGTTGCCAAGAAGTAACCTACTTAGGTCACTTATTGTCAAAAGAAGGGAGAAGGTTGACCCCAGAGAGAATTGCAGCGATTTCTCGAATGACTGTGCCAAAAACTCAGAGAGATGTACGTGCCTTTCTAGGTATTACGTCATACTGCAGACAATGGATCCCCAATTTTTCACTATTGGCGAAACCATTGTTAGCTCTCACGTGCAAGGATGTTCCGACTCCTTTGCCATGGACTGAAGAGTGTCAGAAAAGTTTCTCTGAATTACGCGATGCGTTGTGTTCGGCTCCTGTGTTAGGTACTCCTGATTACAGTAAGCCGTTTACACTGTACGTTCACGAGAGGGATGGTTGTGCGTTGAGTGTTCTGGCGCAACAATTTGGTGACAAACAGTGCCCATGCGCATATTTTTCTTCGACCTTAGACCCAGTAGCTAGAGCTTTGCCGAGTTGTTTAAGAGCAACAGCGGCAGCCGCGGCGTCCATTCGACAGTCCGCAGGTCTGGTCATGGATAATATGCTTACGGTGATGGTTCCGCATGCAGTTGACACTCTCTTGAACCGAACGAAAACTCAACATTTGACGAGCGCAAGGTTGTCTGGGTATGAGTTGACGTTACTGGCTAGTCACATACGCATAAAACGATGTAATGTGTTGAACCCAGCAACATTGTTACCGATCAACATGGAGTCAAGTGGGGAAGCACCACATGACTGTTATCTGAGAACTGAGGAGGAAACAAAGGGTCGTATTGACCTGAAAGATACTCCATTCGTAGATCCCGATGGTACTTTATATGTGGATGGTTCCTGTTTTAAGTTGCCGAATGGTGATGTGACGACCGCGTATGCTGTAGTGACATTGAATACGGTTGTAGAAACTGCAAGATTGAGTCAGAATTCGGCTCAGGCCGCTGAGCTGATCGCCTTGACGAGAGCGTGTGTGTTGTCCAGAGGAAAACGGGAGAATGTGTTTACCGACAGCCAGTATGCTTTTGGTGTGGCGCACAGTTTTGGGCGAGTGTGGAGAGAAAGAGGATTCTTGACGTCGCATGGCACGAAGATTCAGCATGGACAGCTTGTGAACGACCTTCTAGATGCACTTACATTGCCTAAGCAGGTGGCCATAATCTAATGTAGTGCGCATCGGAAAGTGACGGATGATGTTGGTCGTGGTAATGCGTTTGCTGATGAGATTGCTAAGGAGACAGCTAAAGATCTGACAAATCGAATGTATGTTACGAGTTCAGTGAGATGGCCAGCGGAGACTAGCATGTGTGAAGACACAGTTGAAAGTGTGAAGGAAATACAGAACGAGGCCACTGAAATGGAAAAGACGCAGTGGAAAGAAAGTACGGGAAAATTGGATGAGAATGGATGTTGGGTTGATTTGTCGGAAAAGCAGAGATGGATGTTACCGGATGCATATGTGCTTGCTGTTGTTACAATGGCCCATGGCACAGCACATATTAGCTCGAAGGGCATATGCAAGTTGTTGTCTCCTGTATGGAAGAATGATGGGATTACTAAGTGTGCGGAAAGAGTAGTTAAGAATTGTATGGTGTGTCTGATGTACAACCCTGGAAAGGGCACCCCCACTCCACCTGGTCATTTTGCCCCTCCTACATGTCCTTTTGAAGTTATCCAATTGGATTTCATCCACATGGAAAGATGCAATAATTTGAAATATGTCTTGGTTGTAGTCTGTGCGTTCTCGAGATGGATTGAAGCATACCCCCTTAAGGATAATACTGCCCTGTCAACAGCCAAAGTCCTGCTCAAAGAGTATTTCCCTAGGTATGGCATGCCTCGGATTATATGGTCAGACAACGGAAGTGAGTTTGTGGGAAGTGTGATGAAGAGTGTGTGTCGTGGCCTGGGCATAGTTCAAAAATTCCATAGCGCTAATCATCCCCAGTCAGCGGGTTTGGTGGAAGGGTACAATGGCACCCTGAAACTAAAACTTGCTAAAATTCAGGCAACAACTGGTTTATCATGGCCTGATGCTTTGCCCCTAGCTCTCTTATCGACCAGGGCAACCGTGCACTCTCGAGTAGGGCTTAGCCCATACGAGATTGTGTTCGGCCGTCCTGCGAACATTTGGGGAGTTCCGAGGCCTAAAGAAATTGACAGACTTGAATATCCAATGTTGATCGACTATCTTTATGATCTGACTGCTAAATTGAGTTTGATTCATCAACAGCTCTTTGAGGCACTCCCAGCACAAACAGAGGGTCCTGGTCATCGGCTCCAACCAGGGGACTGGGTCCTCACCCGCAATTTTGGACGGAAACGGAATCTTGAGCCGAGATTTGTGGGCCCCCATCAGGTGCTACTTGCAACAAGGACAGCAGTTCGGCTGGAAGGCAGGAAAAATTGGGTGCATGCCACTCACACCAAGAAGATACAGCTTCCCTTGCCAGCTGATACATGGGTGAAAAAAGGAATTGCCTCGTCTCAGACTGAAGTTCCTCTACAGTTTGTGCCCTTTAGCGATGCTCAGTTCATAAAGAACAAATTAGTGCAATCACACACTTCTGTTAAATTGTCAGGCACTTTGTCGTCATCATCAGCATTGAAGAATTCAAGCTCTGAATTGTTACCTGAACACTCAAACACTGCCTTGCCATCAGAACAATTGTTTGAAGAGCAGACTCAACCTGGGAGATGTCGATATTTTCTTCGATCACGTGATAAAGACTAATAAAGAAAGACCTGTTTTTATTCCCCTTCAAACTTACAGTACCCCTCACTGTTGCCATGAACATTGTGGACATTTTTTTATAGTATGTACCTTTTCTTTTCGTACAGCTAAAATATATAAATTAAATTGGATGCTTAAATACCTATCATCTGGGTTAGCCGTAGGGCCGTGCGGGTACTTCCTTCTGTTTAGCAGTTATTGACACTAGGTCGATTCCTTTTGTCAATTTCTGGGAACTCCTGGGAATTGACAATCGCTACTCAGAACGAAGTGCGTCAAGAACGCCACGGACGGTTTTTAGAGGATGAATTTCTCAAAGCTGTCGGAAAGAGAGAAAATGTTGGCGCAAAGATCTGCATTAGATAAGGTGTTGCGTACAAAATGTTTCTTGCTACAGGTTTTCATGTTGTTCCTAACTGTTTCTATGCTGCTGGTGGCTGGAGTATATTTTGGTTTTCAATCATTACTGCCTTCTGCCTTACCTACCTCTCCTTCTCTTGATCTAAATGTCGTCACTACTGTTTCTCCACATTCTTTTCACATACTGCCCCAACATGAGCAAGTCAGACGTGCGGAATTTAGAAACAATTCTTTTGTGCAACTTTTGCATCAGCATCAGTTGGTGGTAAATACTACAAATTGTTGGGTGTGTGGGCTAATGCCACATACCATGGACAGGGGTATCCCGTATTTTGTTCTTCCGTACAGCCCCCAAGGGTCAGCTCGGGCATTCCAAATCATGTTCCATAGTGCACTAGATTCCTACCCCCACCGAGAGCCACGCTCAGCAAGCTTTGGTCCAGGCCCATACCATAAGTCTCTGGCGACAGCGATTGCTGATCTAGATAGAGACATTTTCGATACTTCACTTATCCCAGAGGAGGAAGTGCAGGCCTATAAGTACCTTAGTGAGGCTGAGTATAGTATATCAGTGGGTGATAGGCAGCTTAAAAGCTCATCTCCAATCTGGATTGTACCTCACCTAGGCCACTTTTGTCTGCAAGGTCGTGGCCGAAATCCAAGAGCCCAACTTGGGAAGAGCGCTTGTGTGGATACTTACGTTCTACCGATGCTCTCTTCCCCTGTCTTCCTAACTGCCAAGGGTACCTATTTTGTATGTTATGATCGAGCATATACGTGGTTACCTCATGACTTCTCTGGTACCTGCTATATTGCAAATCTCTTGCCTCCGACTTTCACTGTTGCTTCAGATTATCACCGAACTAGAGTTGAGAGAGGTGTTATTAGCAGAGAAGATACTGCCGGTCAAGAGGCAGGAGACTTCTTTAAGGGGTTCCTACCGTTTTGGGGCCCTATGGTCAACAGCAGAAATCTGAGACAGTTAACTCGTGTAGTAGAGTCAACTGCTAACATAACCGTAAGTGCCCTTGGTAATTTGACAGCAGAGCTTCAAGCGGATAGGCTTATGACGTTACAGAACCGTATGGTTCTAGACATTGTTCTAGCAGATAGAGGAGGTGTGTGTAAGGTCATCCATTCGAGCTGCTGCATATTCATACCTGATAACGCTCCAACGGTTTATCAAGCCATCTCCAAGTTGCACAAAATCTCGGAGTCCATACACGTGGACGAGGGAGATTGGACGCTTCTAGGATGGTTTTGGGGCCTGATGTTGACCTGGGGTTGGAAGATGCTGATGATTATAGGGGTTGTTGTGACGTTCCTGTTCACGTGTTGTCTTTGTGTACAGTGTGGTCCTGCCTTATGTGGCCTTTGTGCTACAACGTGTATAAGAAGGCCATCTGTTTCCAGAGAGGCATTGATGGATAGAATAATGTTCCAGCAACACCTGAACGATCTGATGAATATCGAGATCGACTCTGATTTCGACTAGTGCTTGCCTACATGAGGGCAAAAGGAGCGTCTGAGGTTCCGTGAAAATCGTTACGGTGTTTTGGGCATTGCCGAATATGAACGAGTTTGGTATCTATGAACCGTAAATGGCGAGTTCGGTAAGTGTACGTGTTTTCGCTACACTACTTGAAACGGTTCGCCTAAATTACGTGTTTCTTACCTGAACCCTCGGGTTCCATTTTAGATACGGCATCCATTTTGTTTCTTGCCCTCACGTAGTCAGCGAGCAGGCAACTGTTCGCCTCATGACCCTTTTAGTTCCCAAGCCATACGGAAGACGCATATTCCTTTCATGCGTCTTTATGACTGGAGGAATGTCACTGCAGAGGCAAATGGCTCAGCTTGAGGGTAATCTTGCCGTGCCGGCCTATTGTTTCAGCCGTGCATGTGCTGGGATCAAGCTCTTTGATCCTATGATCATGTTTCCAATATTACCCCCACACTCTTTTCTCTAGGTGTGCCTGACTTCCAAGCAGCTGTTCTTGTCTCTTTTCTCTTGCTCATTTACAACTCAAGTGGAATGTGCCTAACGATGGGAAGATGTGCTTTTACAGTTGGGAACCGGTAATGTTACTGTGATTATGTTCCGGGGTTCTGAAAGCATGAAAGCGACCCTTTCTTGAGTTTATTGTGGGAACTGGGTTGTAACCTTTTGTCCACATGTTGTGCAATGGCAAAATCCTGTATAAAAGAGAGCGACTCAACTATGCAATTTGAAGCAGACTCGTAGAACCTACACGCTGTTGTACTTCTAGTGACTTTTGCCTCCCTGCAGTAATAAACTCTCTCTTTGACGCCGAAGGAAGCCTCCCGTGTCTCTGTCTTTAGTGCGCCGAAACAGGTATCCCACGAAGGTTATAGGTGTTGTTCCCTGGCACCGCTGGGCCTTAATTAGCTCAGTCCTTCAGGTGCCAAGTCGTGTCGGGTTTCGTCACGCAGGTCGATGGTGCCTGGAGATGAAGATGCAGCAGGCGGGTCATCGAGGAGAGTTCCGGTGGATCCAAGGATGGATCTGAAGATGTGAAGACCTGAAAGCGGAGGGGACAATGTTCAAAGTCACTAGCCAGTGACTACCGTGGAACCAGGATGGAACCAGGCGATGTCGGGTGCAAACAGGTGAAGAGGTGCAGTTGTCTCCGCAGCCACGTGGACACGAAGAGGTCAAGGACAACCAGCAGTCAATCACAAGCTGTCCCACGAAGGCTCTAGCTGATGGCGGTGTTGGCAACTTGATTGAAGCAAACAGGCCTTGGCTAAAGCAAGCCACGCAGGAAGTGGAAAAAGCTTGTTACTCGGACCAGCAGAGTCAGAGCGGGTGCTCCTTCTCAGGGGAGCAAGGGCCAATCTGGAGCAACCAGACCAGCGGTGTAGATTGTAGATTTTGTCACCAAGATGGCCGCTAGCCACGTGGCAAGTGGCCGGGATGGCGCGCCAAGTGGCAAAGTGCAAAAGGGCCCCACACAGATCGTGGAGATGCTGGGGGGCTGAGCTTTGGTGCAGATGCTGCTCGGTGGTAAGGCTTCTCAAACATCAAAGCACAGCATCGAGGGTGCCTCGGGTGCTGCGCAGTCAGCTTCTCGGGGGTCTTTCGAGATGGCCGGTCCCACATCTCTCGGTGCCTCCACGGGTCTCTTCTTTGCAGGAACTGTGGATCAGGCTCTGAGATTTCTGGGAGTCTGGGTCTCGTCAGGCTCTGGGCTCGGGCTCCGGCAGGAGGCGGCGGCAAAGCAGACGGCGAGTTGCTGGTTGGTGCCTGTATTCACAGGGTGGTCACTCCTTGGCCACAAGGGAGATTCTCTTCAGTCTTATGTGCAGCAGAATGTCGAAGTCCAGTTTTCTTCTTAGTTTCAAGTCGAGTTCAGGATGATCTGAAGTCTTGGGACCCAGCTCCTACTCTTATTCTAAATCTAGGGGCCGGATTACCTGCTAGGTCCCTCCTCTGGGTGGGACCAGGAAGGGGGGTGGTTACACCCCCTTTCCTTTGTCCAGCTTCGCGCCAAGACTGGGGCTGGAGAGCCCCAGCACCGGTTTGAACTGGCTTATGCACAGGGGCACCTTGTGTGCCCCAGGCATGTCTCAATCTATTCAGCCCTGTCCAACCCAATACACAAAACCCTGTCTGGGGTGGTGCTAGCACCTCCCAAGGCAGGAAACCCATTGTCCAAGCCTCCCTCGCTGGAAGAACTCCCAGCAGCAGGAGGTCAGACTTGTGTCTGTGGTGGCAGCATCCATTTTGTGATGCTGATGCTCATGTTTAACTTTACCCGGGTTTCAGGTTATGTACATGTTGTGTCCCTCTAGAAGGGTGGAATGCTACCCCCGTCACCAGAACTGGCGAGGGGGTAGTATTCTAGTTCGTATGACACCTTACTCGACATGTTTTGATAAAGCCAAACCAAAGTTAGCATTTAACTGCGAGGTTCATAATGCACTTAAGAGTATATGGTATGGCAGTATCATGGACCAGCTAAAGGACGTTTTTCCGAAAGCTGCAGACAGGCTCAGCTCATGCTAGAGCACCATCTCACATATTTCCAAGCACTCTGCCTCCAGGATTGATGAGGCCTTCCATAGGAGTGGCTGATAGGAACATATGTGCCCATTTTAGGTTAGATATAGATATACTATACCTAAGTAAGGGGTGATTACACCAACTTACCCCAGCTGAGTGATCAGCCAGTTGTGTCAAATATGAAGGCCAGGCCAGGGGTGGCATAATACATGCTGCAGCCCCTGGTAGGCCTTGTAAGCACCTATGCCCTGGGTACCTGGGGTACACTGTTACAGGGGCCAATAAGGTGAACCAGTTCCAATTGTGTATGTACCTAAGGTACATGGAGTCCATTTTAAGGAGAGAGCAATTAGCCTGGGGCCCTGAATAGCAGGATCCCAGGCCAACTAAGTCAAAAACCAGCTAAACACTAGGCAAAAAGTTTGGGGGTAACCATAGTCAGATATCCACCTTCCTACACAACCCCCCCCCAAACGAAAGGAGATAAGGCTATCCTTGACCAGGTAAGCCTATATTGCCTAGGTGGCCATATAAGGAAGTACCAGCTCTGGCTTGGTTACCCCCTGTCTCATGGTCCACTAAGCAATCCCTCACCCTAAGGGTATCTGAGGGTCTCCACCATAGGGAATCTCTACCTGTGGTGTGTTTAGGCAAAGTTAAAGGCTGGTGTTGAGGTGGAGTACTGAAGTGAGATTCCTCTGTAGGACTCAGCTTCCTCCAATCACTCTCCACCATGTAGGCCTTTCTTTCCTTGACTGAGTTGCACTGTGCTCTCAGGGTCAACCTCTGGCTGCCTAAAGCTGGAGGCTGGGTCCCGTCTGTTGGCTTACTGGATGGACAGGTCAGGTTTGGGGCCTTGGGGTCCCAGGTTTGGCTGTGCCAACAGTGTCCATTTGGGGGAGGTCCCTAACTAGTTGTAAGGGGGATCCCTCAGAAGTTTTTAAAGTTTTCACCTTGCTAGGCCTGCTAGCTTTGCTGCCCCTAATCTGCTGATGGGGGTGCTTTATTTGACAGGGGGCCCTTTGGGGCTCACTGACCTTCTTGTCCTCTGCAGCCCTGGGCTGGCTGAGGCAAGGTAGAGAGGGGCAGTTTACCTGCTCCAGACTGGGTCCCACCTTGGAAGGGTCCACTGACATCAGGGGCTCTGCCAGGCTAGGCCTGACTACCTCTGGGGCAGTTTCTTCACAAGGGGTAAGATCAGTTCCCTGAGGAGGCTGATCCTTTCCTGATGTCTGGCGGGAGGCAGATTTCTCTTCCTCCTCTATGCTCTCTGTTTGTGTGGAGTGATCCATAGTTTCAGGCTTCACAACACATGAATCAGTTTGAGTTTGGGCTGGGGCCATCACAGCCCCACCAACCTTTTCAGGAAGGGACTCAGTTTGGGTATGGGCTGTTACCATAACAGCTCTGCTAACTTTCTCAGGAAGAATTTCTACTGAAGATGGGGATGAGATTTGCTCAGCCCTACCAACCTTTTCAGGAAGGACATCTTGTATTGGGGCTGTGGCCAGCACAGCCCCACTAACCTTTCCATGGAGATTTACCATTTTAGAATGGGTTTGTTGTTCAACCTCAGCCCAGGCTGAGATTTCCAAATCATTCCCCAGTAGACAATCTACAGGCAAGTTTGAGGACACTGCCACTCTCTGTGGGCCAGTGACTCCTCCCCAGCTGAGATTTACCACTGCTATGGGATGATTTTTCTGAACTCCATCAATGTTTGTCACCTGGTATGTGGCACCAGGTAAAAGTTGCCTAGAGGGGACTAGATTCTCAGTCACCATGGTGATACTAGCCCCTGTGTCTCTGTAGGCCTCAACTTTCAAACCATTGATGAGGGGTTCTTGTCTATACTTGCTCAAAGTATTTGGGCAATCAGTGAAATTGGCAAACCCCATGCCAGTCTCATAGACAAGATCAGTTGGGGACCTGGTTAGGCCAGAGACCACCTATGTTCCAAAGGTAAACCCACTCAAATTCTTGGGGGTGCTCCCACCACATGGGGGACCACTGCTAACAGTGACAGGAGATGTTGGAGCTTTGCCTGGAGGTATGTTTTCTTTATTACTATTCTTTGGACAACAGCTGTCTGTTTTCCAATGGCCAACCTGTTTACAGGCATGGCAATAAGGCTTTTTCTGTGTAGAGGAAGTGTCTTCGGACCCACCCCCATCCTTGGAGTTTTGGGGCCCTGGGGAAGTCTTCTCTTTTGATTTATCCCCACCCTTCTCTTGAGGCTTGGTAGTCTCTTTCTTTTGGTCACCACCCTGGTTCTTAGGCCTGATCCTGGTTCTGACCCATTTGTCAGCCCTCTTACCCAATTCTTGTGGAGAGGTCAGATCAGAGTCCACCAGGTGCTGATGTAGAAGCTGGTTTTGACAATTATTTAAGATTTTCTCTCTCATCATCAAATTATACAATCCTTCATATTCTGTAACCTTACTTCCCAGCAACCAGCCCACCAGAGCCTTAGTGGCACATTCAAAAAATTCAGACCAGTCCTGAGTCTGTGTCTTCTGGGTTTCTCTGAACATTAACCTGTTCTGTTCAGTGGTTAAGCCTAACCCATCTATCAGAGCACTCTTTAGGACCAGGTAGTTTCTAGAATCCCCATCACTAACTGTGAGGAGTCTGTCTCGGCCTCTACCTTCAAAGGAGAGCCACAAGATTGCTGCCCACTGCTCCTGAGGAATCTGCTGTACTCTGCAGGCTCTCTCAAGTGCAGTAATCCATTTGTGGATATCATCCCCAGCTTTGTAGGGGGGCACAATCTTACTCAGGTTTCTATTGTCATAGGGCCTGTCTTTATCCTTAGGGATAGTGCTGCCACCAGTGGATCCTAATCCACTCTCTCTAGGCTGTCTTGCTCTAGCAAGTTTCTCTTTGGCCAGGGCAACTTCTAGTTCTTGCTTCTGGATCCTAAGCTCAGCCTCTCTAATTTTTGCCTCATGTTCCCTTCTCTGAGGGCTAGTCAACCCCCTTCTGAAGTGACCATGAGAACTTCTAGAAGCTTGGGAGGTATTGGATTCACCTGAGTGATTCCTCCTCCTCCTTTGCTCCTGGTTAAGTCCACTTGGGGGTCTGAGTGGGTTTGACCCTGACTCAGTCCCAAATTGGCTTAAGTTAGCCTGGCTAAGTCTCCTGACTGGCACCTGACTAAGTCTCTCATCATCAGAATCACTTTCCTCCTCCTCCTCTTCCTCTTCCTCATCCTCAGGCTGAGTATCTCCAGTGTTCTGGTCTTACTCATCTATCTGGACAACAGGGACAGGGGTGTCAGTATTATCATCTTCAGTGGGAGAGCCTCCTTCAACATTCCCTGTGGGGTCTGTTTTAGAGGTCTTTAGAGCTTCAGACTGGTCTAAAAGCTCTCTGAGGTGTGCTCTAGTAGGGGTTGGACCCGTCTTGAGACCTCTTAAGGTACACAGTTGCCTCATTTCTTTAAAATTTAACATAGCAAATTTGGATGGTGCATTTGGAGGGTCCCTCTCAGCAGGGATAGGTCCAGTGGACCCCTCTGCTCCAGACATTGCTCTAGTGTGGGTGGATATGTTGCAATCTACCTACACTGGTGTTTACCTACTAAACCTATCTAGTAGTTGTAGTCAGGGTGTGCTACTCCCTATCCTCTACAACAACTAAGTTCAGTAGAACTTAAGTATACTAGTCTTGTTTTATATGTACCTAACAGGTACCTGTATGATCTTTCAAATGATACTCTCAAAGATTGTAATGGTAAAACAACAGCAAGCTCAAATCCCAACCACTGCTCACCAATGTGAGAAGTTGGCCTGGTATATGATGCTCACTAGTTCTAGTGATCACCTTGTACCATGCCAAGCAACCCTTATGATGATTGGTTGTAAGTCAACCTTGTAGACCAGCTATCCTAGTAGCGTGGACAAAGCAGTCTTAGGCTAAACTCTGTAAAGGCATGTGAAGCAAGCTGTTTTACCATACACAATCCCCTTGAATACCAAATGAAAGGACACCACACAGATATATATTGAAAATATATATATATTTATATACTACAAATCCCCCATACTCTTTATGAGCACAGAAGCAAATGCGTTAAAACAAAACACAGTTTAAATACACAAATGTTGCACAATGTGGATGAGTCCTAGGGGCCACCTAAACCATATATTAAAATAGTGGTATAAGAACCACCAATCTGAAAGGAAGTAGGCCTAGGGCCTGGGGAATCACTGGAGCTGTTCGGGACTAACAGTGAAGAAGTCGGGAAAGGCCCGCGGGATTCGGGTGCAGCGCTTAAAGCACACGCATGCACCAATGCAATGTAAACCTTCCGACTGACCTAGAAGGACAAAACTTTAGAGTTAGGCACTATAGGTGTGTACCAGTGTAGGAACACCGGCGTTGCTGAGTTACCTCACCCACAGGAAGCGGGTGCACAGGTGCCAAGTCGTGTCGGGTTTCGTCACGCAGGTCGATGGTGCCTGGAGATGAAGATGCTGCAGGCGGGTCGTCGAGGAAAGTTCTGGTGGATCCAAGGATGGATCTGAAGATGTGAAGACCTGAAAGCAGAGGGGACAATGTTCAAAGTCACTAGCCAGTGACTACCGTGGAACCAGGATGGAACCAGGCGATGTCGGGTGCAAACAGGTGAAGAGGTGCAGCTTGTCTCCGCAGCCACGTGGACACAAAGAGGTCAAGGATGTCCAAGAGTCGATCACGAGCAGTCCCACAAAGGCTCTAGCTGATGGCGGTGTCGGCAACTTGATTGAAGCAAACAGGCCTTGGCTAATGCAAGCCACGCAGGAAGTGGAAAAAGCTTGTTACTCGGACGAGCAAGGTCAGACTGGGTGCTCCTTCTCAGGGGAGCAAGGGTCAGTCAGGAGCAACCAGACCAGCGGTATAGATTGTAGATTTCTTTGCCAAGATGGCCGCTAGCTACATGGCAAGTGGCCGGGATGGCGCGTCAAGTGGCAAAGTGCAAAAGGGCCCCACGCAGATCGTGGAGATGCTGTGGGGCTGATCTTCGGTCCAGATGCTGCTCGGTAGTGGGGCTTCTCAAACCTTAAAGCACAGCATCGACGGTGCCTCGGGTGCTGCGCAGTCAGCTTCTCGGGGGTCTTTCGAGATGGCCGGTCCCTCGTCTCTCGGTGCCTCCACGGGTCTCTTCTTTGCAGGGACTGTGGATCGAGCTCTGAGATGTCTGGGAGTCTGGGTCTCGTCAGGCTCTGGGCTCGGGCTCCGGCAGGAGGCGGGGGCAAAGCAGATGTCGAGTTGCTGGTTGGTGCCTGCATTCACAGGGTGGTCACTCCTTGGCCACAAGGGAGATTCTCTTCAGTCTTCTGTGCAGCAGAATGTCGAAGTCCAGTTTTCTTCTTAGTTTCAAGTCGAGTTCAGGATGATCTGAAGTCTTGGGACCCAGCTCCTTCTCTTATTCTAAATCTAGGGGCCGGATTACCTGCTAGGTCCTTCCTCTGGGTGGGACCAGGAAGGGGGGTGGTTACACCCCCTTTCCTTTGTCCAGCTTCGCGCCAAGACTGGGGCTGGAGAGCCCCAGCACCGGTTTGAACTGGCTTATGCACAGGGACACCTTGTGTGCCCCAGGCATGTCTCAATCTATTCAGCCCTGTCCTACCCAATACACAAAATCCTGTCTGGGGTGGTGCTAGCACCTCCCAAGGCAGGAAACCCATTGTCCAAGCCTCCCTCGCTGGAAGGACTCCCAGCAGCAGGAGGTCAGACTTGTGTCTGTGGTGGCAGCATCCATTTTGTGATGCTGATGCTCATGTTTAACTTTACCCGGGTTTCAGGTTATGTACATGTTGTGTCCCTCTAGAAGGGTGGAATGCTACCCCCGTCACCAGAACTGGCGAGGGGGTAGTATTCCAGTTTGTATGACACCTTACTTGACATGTTTTGATAAATGCCAAACCAAAGTTAGCATTTAACCGCAAGGTTCATAATGCACTTAAGAGTATATGGTATGGCAGTATCATGGAACAGCTAAAGGACGTGGTTCCGAAAGCTGCAGACAGGCTCAGCTCATGCTAGAGCACCATCTCACATATTTCCAAGCACTCTGCCTCCAGGATTGATGAGGCCTTCCATAGGAGTGGCTGATAGGAACATATGTGCCCATTTTAGGTTAGATATAGATATACTATATATTAAGTAAGGGGTGATTACACCGACTTACCCCAGCTGAGTGATCAGCCAGTTGTGTCAAATATGGAGGCCAGGCCAGGGGTGGCATAATACATGCTGCAGCCCCTGGTAGGCCTTGTAAGCACCTATGCCCTGGGTACCTGGGGTACACTGTTACAGGGGCCAATAAGGTGAACCAGTTCCAATTGTGTATGTACCTAAGGTACATGGAGTCCATTTTAAGGAGAGAGCAATTAGCCTGGGGCCCTGAATAGCAGGATCCCAGGCCAACTAAGTCAAAAACCAGCTAAACACTAGGCAAAAAGTTTGGGGGTAACCATAGTCAGATATCCACCTTCCTACATTTACCTAGAATGGTGCGAGGACCAACCCTGGCCACAGGCTGGGACAAAAGAGAAATAGTGCTCCCCACAGATCAGGTGCCAACAGGACAGGAAAGGTGCAGATCTGGACAGGTCAGGTAACCTCAGCTAAGTGCAACGCCAGCGTCACACCCCTCTCTGCAGCTGACACTCGGACCCCGACTGGGTCCTCAAATCTCCACTAGCACTCTGCTCTCGATTCTCCTTCAGCATATGTTGGGTCAGTAACAGGTCTGTGACAAATCGGACAATCTAACTGACTAAGCCTACCTTAGTTATACTATTTTCCAAAGCAATGTACCACCCCCTAGTGTTGGAAATGTGTGTATTCCCTTCATTTGATTGGTCAGAAAGGCGAAGAGAGGCCATCACACCATACCAATATGAAATCATTCTCGTTTCAATAACGTGGATCAATGTTCCCACCTATAAATTTACTTTCCCATGTACTTTATTCCACCCAGCAATATTTGTTGCAAAAACATATACAAAGTATAATAGTCATTCAGTCTTTTCCTCTCCTGGGTCAAATGTTCATATTCCTATGAATATTGCATTGTCTGTGTTTCAATGCCAATGCTTGAGGATTTGTTGAGTTCCTCTGTCCGATGCAGCTCTTTAAAGATGCAGTTCGTAAGCACCCTTCAGGCCCAAATACGAGCTAATAGAAAAGTAAAAAAGAAACATATTAAAATACGAAAATAAATGAATGCACGGTATACCACTTATTTCTACTCTATTCCCCTTACTTTATTTTAACTAAAGCATTAATGGTTAAGCAGAACAAACAAGATTTAGTTCAAGCAGATGCATATGCATTAGTGTGTGAAACATGAAGCAGCCATCTTGGCACTAGTGCTCAGCTGCAAAGATTTCCTACCAAAAGCTAAAGACGTCATATCACGTAGATGTGGTAGAGGCATGCGCAGAAAAGTTCCCGCGGTTTCAGCGGCCATTTTAGGACACTCGGGTTACTGTTAGTAAAAGCACACAGAAAAGCTTCCCCTAGATACTAAAATGTTGTGTGGTGTAATTATTAATGATACACAAGATGTTGATTAATACGTTACATTTTATTTAGAGAGGGCTGAATCCGAGCAAGTTTCTTTACGCATGAAACCTTGCTCCATCACTATCACTGTTTTTAATCTATATGGCCCAACTCAACCAGATTCATCTTTTTGGCCTTCTATTACAGACACGTTTTTATACCATAAGGATGAATTTGTCATACTTGCAGGAGATTGCAATCAAGTTGTAGATTCTTTTATTTATCGCAAATCTCAGGTACATTTTATCCTCCACAAAACACACAAGCAATTTCTTAACACCATCACACAGACTCAATTGGTAGATGCCTAGAGGATATGCAATCCGGACCAATCCGAATTTTCCTTTTTCTCCCCTCCACATGGCTCCCTATCCAGGATGAATTATATTTTTCTTTCCAAACCTCTGGCCTAAAACCTTATTTCATCCTCGATTGAGCCCATTTTGATTTCAGATCATGCTCCGGTAATTGCTGACTTTGATTTGCTTCCTCCTTACTCTAAAATGTCTAGATGGAGGTTTAATAATTATCTTTTACAGTATCCAGTTTTCTCCTCTTGTTTCACCTCTTTTGCTGAATAATTCTTCTCCATTAATGAAGATGCATCTACGTCTCCTATTATGGTATGGGATAGTTTTAAAGGTACTGCTTGCGGTTTTATTATAGACTATGTTTCTAAGAAAAAGAAATTATCCTCCAATAAGGATAAAGCTCTGTTATCTTCCATTAAACAATTAGAACATCAGTTTTATACTTCTTCATCAGACTCTACAACAACTTATTCGCTCTAAGATGGAAGTTAACCAAGTTTCTACCAATAGTGCTCCCTTCACTATGCTTCATAGTAGCGCCAGATACTATGGTGGCCGCAATAAAGTGGTCTCAATTCTTGCTAATTATTTAAAGTCTGGAAAATAGAAAACATTCATTGAGTTCATTCAATCTACTGACGGTACACACTTTTTCAAAGACAAAGATATACTAGATGAATTTTATAGTGATCTATATACTCCTGAATTCCCCCCACTGAATCTCTTATTAATGAACATCTTAGTTCCATTCCTTCCCCTTCTTCTCCTGATCTAGACTTCGCTTCTCTAGACACAGATCTTTCACTACAGGAAATCTCCTCCTCCTTAAATTCTTTAAAGAAAAATAAATCCCCGGGCTCTGATGGTTTTTCTGTAGAATTCCATCTTCATTTTCCAAGCTATTATTACTAAAACGTTTTAATCTCTTTCATCATTTTTGCTCTACAGGTGCAGCAAGTGGTACTTTTTTAGAAGCCTCTTTTTGTCTTATTCATAAGGAGCGGTACAAAAGGGGGTGGTGATGGACGGAGCATCTGCACCAATCAAACACTCACACCCAGTCAACAGATCTGGGTTGAATCCATCACCGTTCTTTAGCCCACTATGCCACCCCAGTTCAGACATGGCCATATGCAAATCAGTCTGACCCTGTGCCTCATGGGAGCAGTCCAGCCCGAACTGCCAAGCCATGCCTTCCCTGGACCGGAAACAAGCTTCCTAGGACCGGTTTCTGGCATTTTAGCCGTCTTCCGCCAGGCTTGCTTGAATCCAGTGGCAAAGTGAGCAACCGGTCCCAGGATGCTTGTTTCCGGGAGAATGGTGATGGATTAAACCCAGATCAGTTGACTGGAGGTAAGTGTTTGATTTGCTCAAACGCTCCCATCCATCATCCCCTTTTGTATCACTTTATTCATAAGGAGGGCAAGGATATAAAATTTAGTAAAAATTACCGCCCCATCGCCTTTATAATTGTTGATTATAAGATCTTTGCAAAACTTTTAGCATTACATCTAGAATCCTTTCTCCCCCATTTAATAGGCCCTGAACAGTGTGGATTTGTTAAAGGTAGATTAACCTCTGATAACTCTTGTCTATTTTTTAATATTCAAGTATTTAAACCGGAAGCTTGAGAGCTAGACGTCGTCAGCTTCATGGTGCAAGTCACATGATGGTAGTAATATGAGAATGGCAGAGAATGACGCCATCTTGAAATATCTAAATCACAATAGAATATGATTATTTAAAACAAGCAAACCGAATACTGAACTGTACTGGCAGCAACATAAAGAGTCAGAAGTCTCTCAAAAACAATGGAAGCAAAACATTTTAAAATTGTATGTCCAGGAAGTTAATCCTCTCCTTTTGGAATGTCCTGGTGAGCTTGACGTTATACTCATCATTTAGAAAGGAGTAGTATTGTTGTAATAGTTCTTCAGATCCCGACCATAGACAGATGATGCTGTTTATGTACCTCCCCCAAAATACTATGTATTTAGTCCAGGGGGAGGCACGTCTGTTCCACGCATGCTCCCTCCCATACCACCCCATAAAAAGGCATGCATAAGAGGGAGAAAACCTAGAACCCATCGCGGCCCGCTGTGTTTGCTGGCACAAGCGGTTGTCATGAAGAAAAAAGTTGTTTGTTAGAATAATATCCATCATCTTGACAATCTTTTCATTGTCCTCATATTGGTTAGCCCCATCCTTGTCTAGAAAAGACTGTACCACCATGAGTCCAAATTTGTTTTGAATGCAGGTATATAAACTCTCCACATCGAAAGCAACAAACATAAGCTCATCAGACCACTGAAAGTTCTTAAATTTTACCAGAATGTCTTTACTATCCCTGATATAGGAAGATAAGTTAAGGACATGCTTTTGAAGCCTGAGGTCCACGAACTCAGATAACCTTTTGGTAGGTGAGCCCACCCCCGAAATTATTGGTCAACCTCGAGGAAAGTGCCCGCCCTTGTAAATTTTTGACAGGATATTAATACAAGCGAATTTTGGGCAATCAACACGTAAGTCCTGAAACTCATCCTCAGTGAGCAAACAAATGTCTTTCCATTCACTCAATTTTACATTGATCAGAGTGGCTAATTTCTGGCTAGGATTTCCCTCGATTACTTTGTAACATGACTTAATATTCAATTTATGGTTGATTTCATTCATGTAGTGAGAATGATTCATGACCACATGATTCCGTCTGTGATGCCTGCACTAGCTCTTTTGATGGAAAGCTTATTCCTATCGCTTGATCAAGCTCTGGGCCTTGGAGTAATGACATATGGCTGCTCACTCTATTTAGAACTGTTAGTCTAATGTCCTTTTTCTTCTTGTCTGTCACCTCCAAAGAAAACATGGCTGTGATCAACAGAAACATTTAAATAGGGACTGCAACACCTATTTTTGAAAATTAAAACATTCGATGGAATGTTGTCAAAACTGTCAGCAGCCATCATCCAAACATTTAGTGCCTTCAGAGAAACCGCTGTGGTTTCTCTGAAGGTATGGAGATCATTGGTGGGTCAGCAGTGATGACAAATAATGGACCATCTGCCAAACCGTAAATCAGTCCCTTAGTCTCATCCTAATGATTTTTGGTCCACTGACCAACATACAGGAATGTTTTAGACGTATCTTCAGTTAGCAGTGCCTTTTATTACAGCAATATCCACTAGTTTGTTGTCAACAATGACCTTCACTTTCTACTTATTAAGTAGACTAGGCTAACAGTTATGGCAGTACCATCAACCACTAACAAGGAAACTATTCAGGAACCAAGATGATGATGTGGAGGTGACATAATATTCATAATCTAATCACTCCTCACATGCAAAAAAGTCAAGGGCCTCCACTGTAAGTCATTGAATACGTGCTTTTGAATTGCAAACTAACGCCACTGACTTGCCAGTAATCTACCACAGACCGATATTGTCTCACAGGCATCTTGGAAATGACTCAACTCATTATGCCAGATTCTGAATGCTACTTTATACTGGGCTTCATTAATAGCCCCATAGATAAGAAATAGTGGACCACAGGAACAAATTAGACCTGATGAATGCTCCCACTGATCAAGGTAGATACAGCCTTGCTTTATTCTTTTCTATCTTTGACTATTGCCATCACTTTGCTCTAGGTTCTATCTTGGTTCAAATGATAATCTTATAAAAATGTTTCCTTCAAACTAATGGAAGTAATTGCCACATAATTCAAAGAGATGCTCTCTTTCCAGCTAGTGTCATACTCTAGTGCATTAGCTAGCTGAGATCATATTTTGCTGCTATCAAACCACAACTGCTACCATTGATGCTGTAGTTCCTCATTTGAGAAGAAAAACAGACATTTCTCTGAAAAGTCAATTGGCTCAAATGAAAGGGCATAATCACTGAAAGCTGTCAGCAAAAGCCATTCTCACCTGAGGATTTGTAGAGTGCAGCATTCATGATAATGCTTACATGGTAGCCATAGTCAGGAGCCAAAATGTCCTACTTCCTATCACTCTTTATCAAAATGACTAATTATGCAAAGAACCTTTTCATGGTTTATTGGGAGTAGGTTTCATTCTCCATGGGAGCGGCCAAGAAAATACTTTCACAGCGGCTATGCACATATCTTGTGACCAACTTTAGTGATAAAATCCCTATGCTCAAAGATGGTTTCCGCATGATCACTACATCCCTTGAAGACCCCAATAACTTGAGGTTCCACAATACAGTTTCAGTGAGTTCTCCACATCACAATGATCAATATAGAAAAACTCGTTATAGAATATATGGCGTTCTGCAATTACACATGTCATCAAAGTTTCATTCACTCATCTTACACGCCACAACAAAACAGACAGACAAGCACGTCTCAGGCCTGTATGCACATTCATGTTGTATTATTAAAGCTGGTAGGAACAGTTACAACTTTCTAGCTCTCCCCACACCTGGCACTCAGCAACATCCTTTGTAACTTCCAATCTGGATTCTGCCCTTGAGAAGCTGCTCAAAGAAAGGAACCAAAGTGATCCTGTGTACAGAAAGCCTTATTGGTTGCTGTTTTGAGTATCTTGGATCTCAATATGGTCCTTCACTGTTTAGAAGTATCCAGCAAAGTATAAAAGTTAAAATACAACTGATTTTCCAGCAAATCACACTCAACAGAACTTGGCCCTTTACTCTCTCTTTCCACCAAAGTTAAATTGAAGCATGGTGTTTGCATCTTCACTCTATCCAGTACACTTATACGTATACGTGCCAAGAACTATGGCATTGATATCCATATGCATGCTGACAATATCCAGAACCACATACGTTTATTTGAGGAACAATTCAATCACAATTCAATAAAGAAATGTTTTATTTCCATCTGTCAATGAACATGTCTCTGCTGCCTACATGACCCGCAAGTGTACAGAAACAGAAATGCAGAGTTAAGGGCCAAAACAATCTTCAAATGCATGAACCAATTGTTTTATGACGAGCGTGGATGCAGTGAGTGTCGGCAGCACAGATCAGTATCAAGGTACCCTCTTCTCCATACTGTCACTGTACAAATTGGGCTGCAAACTTAGCTGTCAATTTTTGATCCTCTTGCTTTTATGGCCTGGTTGGTCTGTGCATGTAAGACTCAGGTTCGTAAGACCTGCGGTCCATGTCACACTAGTGGGGCTACAAGAAGGAGCAGTACAGCCCTAAACTGAATTTAGAAATCCACATACAGATTTCCATGAACCTCACCAGGTCCCAAGCCACTTCTGCAGCTAAGGACAGGGATAGAGAGAACCCATCAAATTGCAAATTATCCAGACTTAGAGCATAACATTATACTGCTAGAGTGCCACCAACTCATATCAGTGTAAATGTGGTAGACAGGGAGGGCACTTCTTTGTCCAGACAGTGGGGGCTTCCATGGGCCTCATGAGTAGCTAGGAATGCACCGCATGCATGCGGCGGCTGTTCTCACGCTGTGCGGCTTTTTTTTAAAAGCCGCGTTACATGCCGAGCTGAGCTCGTCATGAGCATGCGAGCGGCGCAGCTCATGACGAGCTCAGCTCGTCATGAGCATGGAAGGGGTTAAACAAGTAGAATAGTCTTACATGACTATCTGTAGATGTATGTGGATAATACAGCATTATCAATCACAATGGTTTGTTAGGCAAAGAGGGAGGATGTACTTTATGTGCAGTGTGAATCAAAATAACCACCCATCGAAATCCTCATTTGTGAAAGTCAGAGCACAGCTAGGACCAATCAAATAGTGGCCAGGAGGGTTCAGAGGCCTGAAAATCCGGATGGATTGCTTAGGTTTATTGAAATTAAACTGATTTCCCTGTAGTCTGTAAGGCATGACCTCCTGAGTAACCTTTGGACCATGACCATTTTCAATAAAGAGACGAACATTGGATGTAGCAAACCATGCATAAGCCTTTATTTATTTTATTGAGATTTTTATATAGTGCGAACAAGACACTCTGGGGAAACAGAGCGATTTGCAAGAATACCAATAGAAGGTAAGTTACAAAACAGTAGGCAATTTACCAAAGTATAATATAAGTTACATAAGCAAGTGGTGAGAAAACAAAACAAACATCGGCACATATTGATATGGAAAGAGTCCATCCTGTGATAGAACTATGTGTAGATTTGTCGGAAAGCCCTGTAGGAACGATTGTGAACAGAGTTGTATGTGCAAGGACAGTGGTAGGGTCTGCTGTTGCCGTCCTCCACTTTTAACCGGGGGCTGTTTGTTATACCACGATACTGTCAGAGAGGCTAATCTACATTTATTATTGCAAGGACTACTCATTTAAATATTTTTTTATTAACAGTTCTTTAAAAAACACTTTAACCCTCACGTTGTCCTTGCTTCCATCGTGCCACGTTCCGCTGCGGCTGTATTACCGTTTGCGTGGAGGGCAGAATCTCGGCTTTGGCTGCACTTCTGTTTGTTTGCCAGATCAGGGCAGGGTGCGCAGGCTAGTTGTTGGGCGAACTACCACCCATAAAAATGATGACAGAGAGTACGCACCACTGGTGCGCCGAAGGCAAGCCCGTCTGCGCCCATCAGCATCCCAGAGGCGTCTGGCGCCGGCTATGCTGCTTCTTTAACTAAAGGTAGGAGCCCAAGGAGACATTATGACAGCAAAAAATTGCTAAATCTAAAAACCCCATGTTCAGGTGAATGTTCAAAGGTTGAGACAGATAAGTGGGAAAACTTTCAATGTCCTGGCTACAATTGGGCTCTCTCTCAGTTACCCAGTGAGCCTCACAAGTCCTCTCCTGCAATCACAAGGATTTTCCCATTTGATATAGATAACCACTATAAAGCCATCTTACTTAATACCCGGTCATTAGTAAAGCAGGAGGTGTATATTTACAACCGCTTGTCCGACAATCTACCACACCTCCTATTCCTCACTAAGACATGGTTAACGGATGCTTCCAACCCCACTATAGCCTCAGCTCACCCCTCGGGTTACAAAATTCTTAGGAAAGATCGACTAATCAGGAAGGGAGGTGGAGTTGCCATCATCTTTAAACAACAGTTTGAATGCAGCCCTCTTATATTAGACAGGTGAAGGGACTGAATGCTTGGGTTTATACTGCACGCTCGCCCCACATCAATCCATAGCAGGCATTCCGCTGTACAAGCCGCTGGGGGAACTTGGCAATTTTATCTCTTCACTTAATGTTACCTTTACTCCACTAGCCATTAGATACAATCAGCTCCTACTTCTGGGCGATTTTAATATTCATATGGAAAAACCACAGGACTTTCCAGTTTTCTCCTTATTTGCAATGATGAGTGTCTGCAATCTGTCTCACTTGATCTCAACTTCCAACCATATTATGAGTCACACTCTTGACCAGATTTTCTGCAACACGTCATCAGTGATCAACCCCACACTACCCATCACAGGGTCGAACCATTTTCTTATAAGTTTCAAAATTCCTAATGAGAATAGGACTCCCTTACAAAATATGACAAGGCAGGAACATAGCTACAGAGACTTACATACATTTTCTGCGCTCGAATGCTCCAGCCCGGCTCTTTGGGGTGACCCAGAATATGATGTCCTCCGGCTTGAATCCTGGCTAATGTCCAACATTGATATGGCGGATCCATTGGCCTCTTGGCCATCCAGGAGGATTCACCCTTCCGCTCCTTGGTTTACTGAACCTCTTAGAACCAGCAAAAACATGTGTAGAGGTCTCAAAAGGAAATGACAGGAACTCTACTCCCCTAAAGACAGGAAGATCTATAAAACTGCCCTAACAGTACACTACAAGACAAGTGAGAAAGGCCAAGAAAAATGTCCTACATAATAAAATTAAAATAGCCCACAATGAGGGTAAGGACATTTTTAAGATAGTGACAGCCTTCCTTTCCCTTAGAACAGCCAAAAAAGAGGCCCACTCTCTGCTGAGTGGTCTGAGCAGGCAGCAACATCCCTCCACAACAAGATTGCTCTTATCCAACAGTCTTTTGACAAAGTATCACTGGTGGACCTACTTGTCTTTGGGGGCAGATGTATCAAACTATTTTTTTGTCGCAAACGCTGCGATTCGCTTAAAAGCAGCGTTTGTGGCAAAACAATCGGAAAATGCGATGTATTATTGAAATCGCATCGCAAAATTAAGGAATCGCAACATTTGCCATTCCTTAACTTTGCGTCAGCATTTAAGGAATCGCAAATTGCAATTCCTTAAATGCTATGTATGAAGCACCCAAGTTGTGCGATTCCTAATTAAGAAATCGCAAATTACAACCATCTTGAGGTTGGTGGTAATTTGTGATTTCTTTCACAAATTCACTTTTTGCCAGTTGTGAAGGTGCCATGTGGCGCACATACATGCCCTTAGGACATGTATGTGCGCCATATGCGCACACATGCTCATTTCAGGGGTGCATCAGGGTGTCCTTATGACACCCTTGCACCCTTGAAATTATTCTCAATTAGCGATTCGCAAATTGAGAATCGCAAATAACTTCCCATTCATTCCTATGGCCCTCCTGGCCCATAGAAATTAATGGGAAATTATTCCTTAATTGCAAATTCGCAATTTGCTATTCGCAAATAAGGAATATTAAGAAATCGCAAAAACAATTGCAATTTTTTAGATACATACCATTTTGCAATTCTCAAATAGCGATTCCCAAAAAATCTCTATTTGAGAATCGCAAATAGGTATTTTGATACGTCTGCCCCATAGAGCCCTCAATGGAACATGATGCTCTGTGCAGCCCCCAGTTTTGTTAGAGTTCCCTTAACTGAAACCGGAGGAGTCGCTTTATTACCACCCCTCTGATGATTTGTTTCCATCTTGTCATCTAAATCATCCTGTGGCTGCTATGTACTTTTTTGATACTGTGTATTTGTGTAATATGAATTATGTTGTATCTTGGAGTGTATGATGGTATAAATGCAATGTATGGTTTGGTGTCTGGGACTATGTGTACTGATCTGAAAGTTTTAAATTATTGTGCTATTTGATATATATCATGTTTTGTTGATAAATTCAGAGTAAATATTTTTTCTACAATAAAATCACTATATATTTGCAACCTTTGATGGGATGATTTGACCAAGCTCTTGTCTGCTCCGGTGATATTGAATTAGTAAAAGGACTCCTTAACTGAGTCTTGTTTGAAATCATTGTGGCAGGTATATTTCTTGCTTCTTAATGCTGGTCCTTAATCCACACCTAATGTGGGAGTGCTCCCTTCCCATTTCAGCATTTGGTTACCTCCCTTTCTATTATATTTCTCCATCTGTCCCCACAACATTCCGAAGCTTCCTCCTGGTAGTACAAAAAAGTTTCTAAAGCATCAATTTAATGAACACTTTTGCTCCCAGGTCCAACCTAGTGTCAGCAAAAGATACTTCTGGATGGACAAGGCAAAACGGAGCCATGAAAAAGACCATTTAATTCCTCATCAAGTAGACAGATTAATCCGGTTGAATTAAATGCCATCTGCTTCTGTTTTCATTTATTCCTCATGAGTGAGTCAGGCAGAAACTGAGGTTTGGTTTAGAGCGAGGAATGCTGGTGGGACACATTTCCAACTGCGTGAACACTTTCTCACATGACAACATCTATGCATTTACCCTTTTTACGCTGTTCACAACACTATAAAAATGTCATTTTTCAGTAGTGGGTGAGGAAGTTGTTTAAATATAGAGCTCACACTTTTTTTGGTTTTCAACACACATTTTCTGTCCAACGACATGCACTCCTGACATTAATAATGATACTTCTCGAAAAATAGATCAGTTGAGGAAGAGTTTTTAAAGTAAAACTGCAGTGTTCCATCTAGCCCACTTTAGTGGTGCCTAAAGTGTGATAAAGAAATAACATTGTTAAATAAATTGGTATAAAAGAGCTTTACAGGAAAGACTTGCTTACCATGGGACCATACAAATATTAAAATGTATCTTTCTCATGCATAGTATATAAAAAAAGTCTTAAATGCAACCGTTAGTTGGTTTCTCTATAATAAATTATTTTTACGTTAAAAACACTGCCTGATGTGGCTTCATTTTGCTTGTTGACCTCTGTACTTGCCGCAATTTTTGTGGTCTTTCTAAATTTTAGGTGTCTGTTGCAGGGAGCATAGTATTCCATATGTTATAATACACTTAGGGCCTCATTTATGACAAGTGACACATCGCTGCGTGAAAACAGCGATGCGCATCACGTGAAAACAGCGAAGCGCATCCCCGTTTTCACGCAGCGATGCGTCACATTTCATTGTGCCCTCCTCGCGACATGATGGATGCGCTATATGTATGATATGATGCATCATATCGCAAGGAGTTACAGATTCACCAGTATTTCTGACGTATCTGCAGGCGCAAAAGTGTTGCATTGCTGGAGTGTGTCACAAAAGTGACGCAACTCCAGCAATGTGTCCTTTCACATGGGGCAAGCCCCATATGAAGGGGCCTACGTCAGTCTTACGCGTGCTGTGAAGCAGGCATACGTTTTTGACGCATTTGCATCCTAGAAGTGGCGCAGTGAAATCTCCTAGATTTCACTGCGTCACTTCTTCGACACTTAATTACGTGGGAACGCTCACCCTGCATACATTACACCTGACGCAGGTATAATGTAGCGCAGGGAATTACAAAGTGACGCATCTGCTTAGATGCGTCATTTTGTAAATAGGATGCACCAGGAAGCATGTTTTACGCCGCTGATGCGTCACAAAAAGTGACGCAATGGAAGAGCAAAACTGTTGCAAGGCTTCATAAATAAGGCCCACAGAGTTGGTTTGGGTCAGACTCTTGCTCATTATAGGATCACCTTCTAATATGTCACTTATCCCTGCAGTTTATTTGATGACTTCCATCCTATCTTTTTATTGTCCCACCCCTCAAGTATTTCATCTTGCCCATGGCTCTGATTGGATGAGTTGTATCATTCCACTATTAATGTGAGCACACTGTTTATTTTGCTTTTAGCACTCAGTAGAAGCGCATGATCCGCCTCGCTCTTTACTCTCCCATCTTGGCCACTCCACTTTACACTTTGTCAGAATATTTATCGCCCTTGTCCTCACTTTATTTTTCTGTTGACTTTTTTTGTCCCTCTCTTTAGGTCTCTCTTCCACTCCCCCCATTACCTCTGCTCCCCTACTGGGCTTGTTCCATTACTCTATTCTTCCCGCTCTCTGCTCCCCTCCATTTTACATTTTAAAGAGTTGTTTTTTAGTTTTTTCAAGGACCTGGCAGCTGCATGCCACTACCGGACCATTTGCCTCTCTGCATTTATAGGCATTCCATGCATACATTCATTTTTAATTTACAATGCGAAAATGGCTTTCTGTCATGTCCTCATGTGCTGGAATCTACTAATTGCTTGTTCATATGGATGGTAACTCCAAAACCAAAAGAACAAATCCATTGCAAAAGGAAAATGGCCTTATTGTTGAATGTCCAAATGATTTCTGCTACAGAATTAAACATCAAACATGTCTACTCCAATTTTCCTGGGTCCTTGCATGACTCATGCTGCTAACCATGTAGTAACCTTCATGATGGACATGCTGCAGGATTGTAATTGGTTTTTGTGTGAGTGCTACTTATATTTTACCTGTGTGTGTAAAATTACTGTGTGACTGAGAAATGTTTTGTGAGCCACATTTGTATTGTTTTCTTATAAACACAAGAAACACAACAAGATTTCCAGGCCACAACTTCAACCCATAACGCATAGCATTGTGCAGACCACAGTTCAATCAGACCCCCAGTCCAGTCCATAGTACTCCCGCCACCTCCCCAGATCTGTTGGTGCTTTTGCGTACCGCTTGGAAATATTATGTAGTCCTATCTCAAGGTAAAGCATGATGTTTCCTCTCTATTCGTTTTTTGCATCATGTTATGGTTCTATATTTTAATCCTTGTGGCTTCACAATTATTAGAAATGGGGGTCTCTCGTTGGCAGAGGTAGGTACCTTTGTTCAACTAGGGACTCTTGCTTCTAGTCAGGTAAGGGGGATACACACTTTAGATAACCCCTGCTGACTCCCTTGGTAGCTTGGCACAAGCAGACAGGCTTATCCCAAAGGCAATGTGAAAAGTATTTGTACCAACACTCAAAGTAACACAGTAATAACACCACAAATTGACACCAGACCAGTTTAGAAAAATAAAGTATCTTTATCTAAATTTAACAAGACTAAAACCACAAAAATCCAACATACAAGTATTAAGAACAATGACTTTCAAAAGGTTTTAGCAACTGTGTCCATAGAAAACTATGGATGTGTGATTTGTTGCAAAGTACCTGTCGTTGCGACAAAATTCACCAAGCCAAACACCCGTAGCGATGGGAAGCATCGAAAAACAAAGAGATGCATAATTTCCTGAGACTTTTGTGAATGCGATGCCACAGTTCCGCTGGACACAGGGGAGTGGTGCGTCAGGTCCTGTCTGTAGGGGGAAGCAAAGCGTTGATTCTGAGATGACTTCGATACGCGTGTGCTGCGTCGTGGAAAACTTGCCACACAGGGACGATGCGTGGAAATCCAGGATGCATTGGCAAAGGATGCGGAGGTGTCGAGTGGAGCTCAGCCGTGCGGGCGATTCATCTCACACCACAGAAAAACTGTTGCAAGAAGAGTGAAGCATCGATTTTCTTGTTGTTGCGTTGATTTTCTGCTCCCAGCAGCAGAAACAACCTCCAGAGGCCCCAACACATCACGGGCACTCCTGGCAGGTCAGAACTCCCAGCAAGGAAGTTCAGGGGAGCTGGGGGTGAAGTCTTCAAAACAAGTCTTTGTGAGACTTCAAAACAGGATGCAAACTCTACTCAAGCCCTTGTAGACTTTCCCCAAGCAGGGGACACAGCACACAGCAAAGTCCTTTTCCTTTCCTTGGCAGAAACAGCATCTGCAGGCCAACCCCAGACACACAGTAAGGGCAGTCATTCTTTTCAGTTTTTCCAGCTCTTCTACTTGGCAAAGGTTCCTCTTGATTCCATAAGTAGTATAAAGTTCAGTGGTTTTAGGTCTAATATTTATACCCCAAAATGTCTTTGTTCTCTTTGTGCAAGAGCCTCTGAGCCCAGTTCAAACTATTTCTGTCCTCTCTTGTGCAGCTGCCCGGCAGGAGTTGGAGACAGGATTGTGTAAGGCAGACAGGCCCTATTCAGGTGCAACGGAAAACTCCTCCCACCACTCTAATGCAGACCGGGCCTATTCAGGTACTAGTGAGAACTTCTCCCCACACTCTGATTGCAGCCCAGGTCTATTCAGCCCAGCCCAGACTCATTCAGGAAAGGCAGGACACACATCAAACCCCCCATGGCTGTCTGAGAGAATGCACCTCCCTAGTCCCTGTCACTCCAAAACCAGACAATCAGTACACAAACAGGCAGAGGCAACTGAATGGTTAAAGACAAAAATGTTCACTTTCTAATGTTGCAGGGATTCTGCTCAGTCACAGAACTGTGCACAGAGACTCAGGACCTCAGTGAATTAGGGTGTACCAAAAACTCACCTTAGTACCCAACATCCCCTACCAGACTAGCATCAGTGTCTGATTAACTCTTCGTCCTATAGCAAAGTCACCAATGATTAGACAACCCAGAACATGTGACTTAGGGTAAGGTGGGAAACGTGGACACTCTTTTGTTATACTCTCATACCAGTCCAGAACAGGGAGTAAAGGGAGACACGAGCAAGTTTAAAATGTTTATTTTAACGCCGTGATCTCAGGTGCAGTATCTTAGCTAATACAAGCAGACATATGATAAGAAATAAGATTGTCAGCATAGTTACTATTCCATAAAATACATAGGGAGAAAGCATGTTATAATGCTAAATGGAAACAGGTTAAATATATACCTATATTTCACCCTCCCTTGCTAGTAGGTTATTTTATAACTAAAGAAGGTCTCTTAGGCTTGCATAATCGACCCCATACCTCAGAGATTAGCAGGAGTGAATCACATTGAGTTCAGCACAAGCTTTCAGCATACGAATGTTCTCCAAGTGTGTTCAGTCATGCCTACACAGTGTATTATTAAAGGCACCAGTATCTGAGCTGTTCACAGATGCATATATGTTATGTCTAGAACGTGAGCTGATCAGTTCGAACAAAAGCAACAGTGTTGATATAACCTTGAAGGCCTCGGCACTCACTGTTCAGACTAAGCTTACAAAGCAAGTCTAGCAATGTGGAAAAGCAAGTTATTCTCATGTGAAGCAAAACTCTCAGCCTAACGCGAAACAATAACTAACGTGAGTGCCGTGTGCAAAAGAAAGCAAAAGTTAAAACTGCTCTTAAACTTCTAATAAGCTCATGCTAACCTAACACTGTAGAAATGCAAGGCTCAGCCCCACTACACTAAAAGTGGCATTTCCAAACACACAATTTAACAAGCATTTGCAATGCAATAGGTCTCGCATTTACATGAATTTGAGCTATTGACATTGTAAATGACAATGCCTTTTATTTTAGTTTTTAAAACATAAATAAAAGGCATTGCCATTTACAATGCAAATAGCTTACACTTGCAAACATGCGAGACCTACTGCATTGCAAGTGCTTATTTTTGTTTGGGAAGAGGGGGGTTGGGGTTCAAAAGTGCCTCATAGGCCCCGCTTCCTCCTCACACTGTGAGACTCTTCTGCAAGTTGGCAGGTATTCTGCAAGGTAAAACAGTATTAAAGCCCCACGCCTCTCTGGTCACTCACACACAACACAACATCGATTTAATAGCAAATAAGCTTCAAAGCAAAAACTAGCCCAAACCACAGTACAGCGCTTTGTAGCCTGGCATGGGTTATGAAGCGCTACACAAATGCAGTCACAGTTACTTTTTTCTATGTGGTTTGTTTTCACTCCTCGAGTCTACTCCCAATATTCCACCCACCCCCTAAGCCCCGACCCGGTGTTGCCATTAATCTTTATTTTACTTCACATGGACTCCTTTTTCATATCTGTAACCTACAACCTCAGACTAACATGTACACACAAGGACTAGACGTACAACCCCCAGAATGCACTCAGTCACTAATTTAACCCCCAGGACTGGCCCTGGGTGTCTCCAACTGACAAGGAGTCCGTCTTGTCATGAAACGTCACCGCATAATTAGCAAGTGAAGTAAACAAGGCATGCATCTTACGAAATCACTTCTTTCTCTTGTTTCCTCTCCTCTTCGTGGGTTTCTCTCGAGTGACCCAGAAACGAGCCCGCAGAACCCCTTTTTTAGCCCTGTACTTGGAATAAACTGTACGTTCGTGCCTTCCACATATTGGCGGATGAAAGTGGGACAGGTATGTGACCCGATTCACCTGGGCCATTGTCAGCTGGGAGGCGGCTAGTACCGGCTTCCGCTTTGTGCCTCCTCCTCCCTGAGAATTCTCTTCATTTAATGGTTAGCCGTGACATGCTCGAAATAGAAGAACGAAAACGGCAAAGTGAAAGGAAGGGGATTTTAAAACACGATCCTCCAGAGACGGTTTGAGTAAAAACGTGCAATTAAATTTACTCAAACCACTATTACATTTCTATACGACCACTGTGAGATATTGAAGGAGACTGTATCTCAAAAAATATCAAAAAACACATACTTTGGGAAATAAAAAAATATAAGCAGTGCACAAAGTTTAGCTGCTGGGGCGTATGTTGTGCTGTTGGTGCACCATATTACAATGAAGTCACTGCACCTCTTACCAGCTAAATCGCTTTGTCAGTATGGACAGGCAGAAGCTGTGCTTTATGTCTAATTAAGCTGTGAATCGGGCGCACTTGCAATTTTGGGCCCCCCAGGAGGGGGGGGGTGAAGCACCGACCACAGACACAAAATTATGGTGTGACAAAGGCAGCTTTATTGGAAGCAGGTGCACCTACAAAACCCCAAACCTTGGCCTGTGCCGAACAAAACTAAACCTCACTAAATACAAACCACCTAACAACCCCCCGCCCCACCCCTAAATGGTTCCCTACAAGTATCAACATAAACACAACATCCCAGCTGCAACATGCCTCACTACCTAACTAATCATAACTTGACATCTGTCTTCCCCACCCCCTGCCAAACAACCCAGGCCTCCTACAATTTCCCCCTTTAAACTAGGAGAAACGCCACTCGAAAGCCGCCTAGCGACTTACGACCCCCCATAGGAATCCTGCCCCCTCGGATACCTGCGCACCCCCAATGCCAAATCAAGGGCCTCCTTCAACTGGACAATGTACAGTTCCATGCCATACCGAGAGAGGTGGACCCCGTCCTCCCTGAAAAAATACACCGCCCCGTACCTCAGCTTAGGATGCTCCATCCTACCCACACCTTCCCTTGCACAAAACTCCTTCATCTCCCTATTGATCTTTTGCCTCATCCTGTCTATGGCCCCTGGTCGCTCCGCCCCCCGCCAAATCCTCCTAGGAATGAACTCAGACCAAATTACGTGAAACCCTGCCCATCTTCTCCGTATCTCCAACAAGTCCCTCTTCATTTGCTTAACCAGTGCCAACCCCTTGCACAGTACCAGATCATTCTCCCCTAAATGAATGACCACCACATCAGGACAAACCCCCCCGAACCACATTATTCAAAACCGACATCAACTCATGCCAACGCATTCCCCCTTTTCCCCGCCAATGACATCTAAACAATCGGTCATCCAGGTCCAAATTAAGCTTCTGATGCTTGTCCCACTCAGCCCCCTCCGCTCGTTCGACAAAGGTGTGTCCCACAATGTAAATGTCCAACTCTGCCGCAGCCGGCCCCGCCACAGCACCCTGCAAAGACACACCTGTAAGAGGGAAAAAAACTGGCAGGTCATTGCGCCTCTTCTACCCCCGAATCCTGACATATGTCCTGTAGCAATCCAACTTCCACCGCCCCAACCGCTTGATATCCTCCTTCCCCAATCCTCTCTGTGCCGCCTCTGTCGCCGCCCCAATGCGAAAGGAATGCGGCCCGTAAGCCTTCGGGTCCTCACCCATAGACCGGAGGGCGTGCCGCAGGACCCACAAAACCTGAGCCGCTGTCACCCTGCCTCCATCCCCCCGCCCAAAAACCTCCCCTACTAACGTGCTCTGGCCGGCCACCAACCGCCGACCCCAGGCCGCGGGACGCACCCCCTCCCGACTCCCTAGCCCCAGCACCACCCATGTCCCCTACCCCCGTTGATCCGTGTTTGAGCGTCGCAAGTGCACCGCCACCTCCTGGGCCTGCACATCCACATCCTCCCACAGGACCCCCGGTCCCCCTTTTAGGCCGACCTATTCCGAAACCCGAAACGCTTCAAAAAACAACCATGACAGGAGCGCGGAAAACAACATTGTCTCCCCCCCATCGCGACACACCGACGGCAACGTCGATAACAAACCCCCCAGCATGTCCTCTGTAATGGGCCTCCGCTGACTCAGCCGCGCTCCTCTCTCCCTTGCCCAACCTTCCAACAATCGCGCCCCCAACTCCCCAGCCGACGGCGGATAACCCCACCACAGCTTACCCATGAACGCCACCGCCGACAACTTACCCGCAATCGTCACCCTCGTCAAACCCTTGTCCATCAAAGCCAACATTAACCCCACCACCTGCTCCTTCCACTGCCACCGGTCCCCTTGCCTTACCGCAAAAGACGGTCAAAATTCCTCCCTAGCCTCTACATACGCCTTCCAAGTGGACGCCGCCACCGACGCCCTCACCAGTTGAACGACCCGGCGTCTCCCACCAACCAAAGCTCCATTGGAACCGGCGTCTTGGTCTCCTCTGCCTCTGTGGCTAGCCCATGGAAACTCTGCCACTGTGAATGAGACAAAGCATCAGCAATGTCATTGTCCACCCCAGGGACGTGGCGGGCCTGAAATAAGATGTCATTCTCCAAGCAGCGTAGCACGAACACCCTCATCAGCTTCAAAACCTGTGCGTCCCTGGCCGACTGCCTGTTAACCACCTGTACCACAGACATATTGTCTACCCTGAACAGCACCCTCTTGTGCGCCAGCTCTTGTGCCCACACCGTGACCTCCACCACCAGCGGAAACAACTCCAGGAACGCGATACTGCGGCCTCCCGCCTGCCAATGCGGCGGCCACTTCTCCGCACACCACCGTCCCGCCCAATACAAACCGAAGCCTCCAACCCCCGCCGCATCCGAATACAGCGTGACGTCCCACTCCCAATCCTCCAGGGGCACCATGGGCACACCATTGAACCGCCCCAGGAATGCCAGCCACATCCGCAAATCCTCTTTCGTCCCCACCGACAAGCGCAAATGATGATGCGGCAACGTCAAACCCGACAGTGCTAAACCCAGCCTCTGGCAGAACGTATGCCCCGCCCGCACCACGCGGCACGCAAAGTTCAGAAGCCCCAACGGGACTTGCACCTCCCGCACCGTCACCTTCCGTTTTTCCAGCATGCCGCTTACCAAAGCCAACATTGCCGACCTCTTGTCCTCCGGTAGGCGTGCTTCCATGGCCGCTGAGCCGAACTCTATACCAAGAAAGGACAGCACCGTCCTGGGACCGTGCGTCTTCTCTGGCGCCCCGGGGAACACCTAAGTAGCCCATCAGGTCCGTAAACCCATCCAGCTGCTGCTGGCAGTCCGTCGAACCGGGCCGCCCCATCAGAAATAGGTCGTCCAGATAGTGCGTCACCATCTCAGAGCCTGTGCGCCTGGAAAAAGCCCACTGCAGAAAGGAACTGAACCGCTCAAACAATGCACAAGAGCTAGAGCACCCCATAGGGAGCGCTTTGTCAACAAAAATGCCCTCATCAAACTGAATCCCCAACAACTGGTGATCCTCCGGGTGCACCGGGAGCAGCCAAAACGCCGACTTAATGTCGCACTTTGCCATCATGGCGCCCGGCCCGACCGCCGATACGGTCTTCCACGCTACGTCCACAGAATAGTACGACACCGACGCGAGCTCCACCGAAATGAAATCATTCACTGACGACCCCTCCGGCCATGACAAGTGCTGAATCAACCAGAACTGCCCTGGCTCCTTCTTCGGCACCACTCCGATCGGTGAGATAATCAGGTTCGGCAAAGGCGGCTCCATGAAGGGGCCCACCATCCGGCCCTCCTTCACCTCCTTGAACAGCTTCTTTCGCACAATCCCCTTGTGAACATTGACCGACTTCAAATTGTCCGCCCAGCGCGCAATCCGCGGACCCTCATACACCAACCGAAAACCTTCCCTGGATTCCCGTTGCAAAATGGCCACATCTTCCGCCCGCAGATAGGCCGCCAGCAAAGGTTCCAGCCAATCCAGCCTAACCGGTGTACGAGCCTTTTCCCATGGCTCCCGATCCCCCTTTTCCTCCCCCCGCCCCCCGGGCAGACCCCCTGCTGCCGCAGGCTGCTGTCCCGGGGGACCTCCGACTCCCCAGCAGCGCACCACCGGGTGCCGCCTCCCACACTTGGAGCACTCATGCCGAAAACGGCACACCTGCCTGCCGCACGCGCCCTCTTTGAAATCCCAGCAGGCCCCGACTGTGTTCTGACCGGCGCTCTCTCCGTGCCCCACCCCTCCCGGGTAGGGCGGCCCAAAAAGGGGGTCAGCGCAAGCGGCAAACCGCTGGCCGTGTAGATGGTGTGGCCGAACTTTGCCCTGCCCATCGTCTGTTGGTACAAATCGGAGTCCAGTTCGCCCCATTTCGCGTCCGGGTCCGACGCCATCCTCGCCCGAAACTCCTCGTCATAATGTGATCAGGCGTAACCACATCCATGTATTTGAACAAGGCTATTGCCCTGTCTGGATATTTTTCACAATATACGCTAGCGTATATTAAGAACGCCGCCAACCAATTGTCAATCGTCAGCGGCACCTTGGGGCGCCTGGCCAACTCCTGTTCCTCCTTCTTTGACCCTTCCTTAGAAGACAGCTCCCTGTGAAGGAGCTTCAAAATCTCGACATACTCCCCTTTCCATATTTTCTCCTTCGTAGCCAGCGACAAATGGGCCCCTAACAGCTGTCACCCCCATGTAAGGGAGCTTGCGCACCGGGTCTACGCAACTCTCCTTCGCTCCGGCAGCTGTCCCCACCTTCTGCGTACTTCCCGCCACCGCACCCCTGCTGCTGCCTGCCCCGGTGCTCCCCGCCCCCTCCGACACCCCTGCCCACCCCGTGTCCTTCACATAGTGTCCTTTCACCAGCCGCACCAAGTCCTCCCCACCAGTCTCCGTACCCACTGACACCCGCGCGCAGCACTGCTTGCCCGAACCACACCCCGCTCCGTCCCCAATCTTACCTGGCGTCAAGGTCAGAGTCCGAACTGGATCCTGCCGCCTAACCAGTGGAGCCGGGGGGGGGCGTTACTCTGGGCGCGTCCTACCGTGGGCGTACCTGCAAGACACTTCCAACAACATTACTCGACTCCCCCTCTCCCTCCCGAATTCCCCCTCCTCCTCAGACTCCACATCACCTTGTAGGTCCCGCATCTCCCGCCCGCCCTCTAAGGAGTCCAGCCGGCTCAACCCCGCCTTTTCCCTACACACCTCATCAATGCATTCCAATCAACACTTTCCAGCCCAAGGGAAGACCAAAAACGCCTGCCGCCAGCCCAAGCAGCCCAAAACCCCTAGCGCTGCTGTCATGTTCTCTCTCCCCCCTCCCCTCCGGGTAACAGCTGGCAGGAACGAGAGGAGAGTGAGAGGTGTCTCTTTCTTTCCAAATAACTTTTCAAGCTGTGGAAAGAAGCATCGCAGAATTTGAGCGACCACTCTTTCTCGACATTCCAGCCTCGCGGACCCCCGTCTCCTGGGTTTCTTTCAAAGACACTTTGCCGCCGTCTGCCTTGGTTTAACAGTACATGTAGCCCACCTTTAATAACTCTGGCTAGTCCCCAAAAATATGTCTGGTGCGCTGAGGAGGATCGAGGAAGGTGACTTGGCTCGTGCGCCGGCGGGAGAGGTCTGCAGTTGTGCGTCTCCTCTCGCCTCAGCCGGCTCCTGGAGGAGGCTTGCGGCTCCCGTAACATCCTAGGGCAAAGGGAGGGTGCGGGAAGGAGCCGGGGAAGGGAAAGAAGGGGCAGGGGAGGAGGAGGCAGGCAGGTGTTTTCCAGCTTTAAAAAGCACACAAGTGGTGCGCGCCACATCAAGATGCAGGATATGCGCCCACATTTGCCCAATTGCGTGCTGTCTTTGTTAGCCTGAAACGATAACAAAACCACAGGCACAAGTGTGTGGTCAGCTTTCAGAAGCCCCTACATGAAGTCTTGCTGCGTGTTCAGTGCTGCGCACTGCGACGCTAGGCGCGAGACCTAAAAACCACCTTTAGTAAAAGATGTGTTATTAAATTCTGAGTTCAGAAAGCCTAACCCTTATTTTTCTATCTTATCCCTATGGGAACATATGCTTGAAAAATGTTACAAAGCATTCCCCATTCTGTCCTATGGGGCAAGATAGCCCAGGGGGGTATCTTGGGCCTATCATTGTGTTGTCCTATATATAAGAAAAGGGAAGGTTAGGGTCTGGCAAGTGGGTGCACTTGCCAAGTCGAAATGGCAGTTAACAACTGTGCACAGACACTGCAGTGGCAGGTCTGAGTTACCCTTTCAGGACTACTCGTGTGGGTGGCACAATCGATGTTGCAGGCCAACTAGCAGTATTTGAATTACCAGCCCTGGTACACTCAGTGCACTCTCCTAGGGACTTACCAGTACATCAAATATGCCAATTATGGATAACTAATCTTGTTCACAATTTACACAGAAAGCATATGCACAAGCCCATTAATGACTCAGAAGCCAGCATTTACGAAGGAAAATGACACAAGCCAATGACAAATATGGGCGGAGAGTGGGCGAGGCTTCTATGCCATACTCCAATTCAGCATGGCTCGCAGAGCGTGCGCGGCCCAGGCTCAACCTAAAAATTAAAAAAAGTTGACAGCAGGCCATTTCCATCTAAGCAGCCAGGCTCTGGAGCAACATTCCGGCATCCATCAGCAATATCCCACTGGTGCTCTACTGAAAGAAAGAGTTGAAGACACACCTCTTTCAAGAACACTACATTATAATTCATTCGCCATCCACAACCCAGCTTTGTCTCCTATTTCTTACTGACTTTAAGCTTGCCTTTAACTATATACAGCACTGTGCTGGCTTTGGATGGGTTCAAGCTATAGAAATACCATATATATATATTTACATATATATATATATATTGGCCACTAGACAACATTTATGTTTTTATTATGTGACCAACCAATTTGCATATGTCGAGTATTTTTGCCATGTCCATGGAATTGCCAATTGCACTTGCACTTTATAAGGCGGAAAAAAAATGTCACAGAGTTGTCATGTGATCAAGGGCGGGATCACCAGAAACAAATTATGGCAGAGCTTGCTATGAAATAAAATAAGACTGCGCGATACCTGGGTCCACGCTTGTTTTTGTCATGGATGCAATGGAAGTTGTGAGTGAGTTGAAGAATATATATATATATATATATATACCAAATCCACCCAGGACCGGCGAAGCAAGCAAGGTAGGAGACGGACCACTAGCGTTCACAGGTACTTTATTGCAGTGTCAGCTGGTAAAACAGGAGGGCAATACGCGTTTTGGGCTCCACGAGCCCTTGTTCACATGCAAAGATAGTGCTACTGGATCAGTGTCTAATTATGCGTACAGCAAAATCACACGTGCTACAGGGAGAGAAATATAAAAGTGTACAAAGTGCATGATAAGGTGACCTGTGTAAAAAATGCATAAATGCTTAATCTGACAATTAGGATAAAATCACAATTTTGTCAATCTAAAAAGCAATATTAAAACATTTCATACAGGTTTAAAAATATTATTATCATGTTAAAAATGATATAAAACACCCTTTGCTAAAAAGTGCTAAAATTGTAAAAAATTGTGAATGTGAATGTACATGAGGAAGTGAAGCAAAAATTAGTAGTATTACCGTGGCTAACAAGGAACTTGACTAGCCACGGCAACTAACATACAGAACAGAATGAACCAAGATGAATATTCTGGACAGTCTATATATCTAAGATCTGCTCTAGGCAACAGGGAACCTGACTGCCTAGAGGCAAGTATAGGTATGTGCTATGCAGCTACGTACTGGGGCTGAATGTATATTCAGAGAAAGTTTCGCAAGTCCTCAGTATTGTTAAGCCCTTTGGGCCACTAACTGTCGAATTCGAGGATCATGCTGGACTCTTACTGCCTAAGTTTGAGCTCTCGATCACCTCCCCATCTAAGTTTGGGCACTGAGGCTACAACATAATAGGTTAGGCAGTTGATATCTTTGTTATGTGTACTCTGAAAGTGGCCAGCCACCGGGTACGATTGGTCGCAGTGCAGAATGGCCCTGATATGCTGCAAAATCCTGACGTGCACCTGTTGTTTAGTGCTGCCGATGTAGTTAAGGCCACAGGTGCACGTCAAGACATAAACCGCATATTCAGTTTTGCATGTGTGGTTACCTATGATGGAAATTTGCACCGGCTTAAATGGGGTGCTGTAATGAGTTTTATTGATGCCAAACTGGCATGCTCTACAATTCGAGCACTTGCGGAACCCCGATGCCGGCTTTAGCCAGATATCTTTTTGTTTGAGTTCTGGGCTACTCTGGTCCAGCACTGTTCCCATACTCTGCGCTCTGCGAAAAGTTACCAATGGTTTTTTCGGCGACATGCACCCCAAAACAGTGTCCGTGAGTACAGTTGGCCAATTACGATTAATGATTTGTCTGATCTTTTTATCTTGACTACTAAAGGCTGTAATGAATCTAGGGCAGTCATTTAAAGTGACATCTTCTGGAGTCACTGCTGCCTGATTATTACCTGTTTGTTCTGGGAATAAGCTTGCTCTAGGTAGTTTGTCGGCCTTAGCTAAAGCACGATCAAACACCCGATCTGAATACCCTCGGGCTTTTAGTCGGGTCCTTAATTCCCTGACACACTTTACAAAGTCTTCATGGGAGCTACAGATTCTTTTCACTCGTACGATTTCTCCTAATGGTATACTATCAATGGTGTGCATAGGGTGGAGACTTGAGGCATGCAAGGTTGTGTTTCCTGCAGAGGCTTTTCTATGCAGGGTCGTCTGCAATCTTTTGTTATCATCTACATAGACCTTAACATCTAAAAATTCAACTTGTTTGGCACTGATGTGAGAGGTGAATTTTAAATTGAGGGCATTGTTGTTAATTTCATCAATAAATTGACAAGCTTCCTTTTTCTCTCCTTGCCATACTATAAAGATGTCGTCTATATAGCGCAAAAAAAAATTCTCTGACCCATACCTGGTGTGTAACGTTGAGAACCCGCTCCTCCCACCAGCCCACGTGTAAACACGCGTAGCTGGGGGAGAAGCAGGCTCCCATCGCCACACCTCTAAGCTGTCTCCATATTTCTTTTCCAAATGAAAAGTAGTTATTTTGTAAGCACCAGTCCATTAAACTTAAAACCATTTTATTGTGTTCATGAAATTCCAATGGCCTTTGCCCTAGAAAATGAGCTGCTGCATTTAGACCACAGCTATGGGCTATACTGGTGTACAATTGCTCAACGTCCAAAATTATGAGTAACATATCGTCTTGCCATTCTACGTCCTCTATTTTTTTCAAAAAGTCACTAGTATCCCGGATGTAGCTAGGCAATGCGCTTACCAGGTTCTGCATAAAGAAATCAATGAACCGTCCCACATTTTCTCCACTGCTATAAATGGTGGAGATAATTGGCCTGCCAGGTATTGGCAGGATTCCTTTGTGAACCTCTGGTATCAAATAGAAGACCGGCAAGACGGGGAATTGATTGAGCATAAATTTAAATTCACATCACCTGAAATGAGGCCTTCCGTACGCCATTTTAGTAACAGTTTATTTAAGTTTTCATTGGCCTTCTTGTATTCTTGTGTTGGATTTTACATAACACTCGTTGTCTTGTAGCTGTCTTTGTGCCTCTTGAATGTAGTCTGCCTTCGGCCAAATAACAAGATTACCTCCTTTATCAGCGGTTTTCACCACAATATCGAGGTTGTTGTTGAGTTTTTTGATCAGTTCATGATATTTGGCCCGTTTTTGGTTAAAGGTCTGTCTCTTCCGGTTATTAGTTGTTCTATATAGATCTTTAATGTCAGTGATGATACAGTCTTGAAACACGTCTACTGCATCTCTGGTCATTAGCGGTACAAAGTCGGGTTTGCCTTTGAAAGGGGTTATGCCCGCTCCTTTCTGCGTCATATTGATTTTTTCTAATCTTTTCTGAGTATTGAGATCTTGGTCAGTCAATATATATATTCACTTAAAAACCAAAGGTTTGAGGCACGTTATAGTTAGGCCGTGTTAGGTTGAGAGATTAATTCCCCTTGAATCCTGAGGGTCCCTAGGGTCCAACTAGCCCACGAGGTACCTCCAGTAAGTGCCACAGAGCTGCGTTGCAGAGTGGTGTAAAAAGGGGCACAGCCTGGACCACCTGTCTGCAACGTAGCACAGTGGCACTTACTGGAAGCACAAGGTGGGCTAGTTAGCCCCCAGGGGCCCTCAGGATTAAAGGAGAATTATTTCCCCAACTTAAAATGCGCCACAGGGCGCGTTTGCACACGTCACCTCAGGCCCCGTCACCTCCCTTCCCCACTGTGTAAACGAGCCGTGTGGTCATTTTAAGTTGGGAGATTAAGTCCCCTTGAATCCTGAGTGTCCCTTGGTTCCAACTAGCCCACTAGGTACCTCCAGTAAGCACCACAGAGCTGCGTTGCAGAGAGGTGTAAAAAGGGGAACGGCCGGGACCACCTCTCTGCAACGGAGCTCAGTGGCGCTTACTGGAAACACCTGGTGGGCTAGTTGGCCCCCAGGGGTCCTCAGGATTGAAGGGGAATTATATTCCCAGCTTAAAACGTGCCACAGGGCGTCTTTGCACACGTTACCTCAGGCCCCGTCCCCTCCCTTCCCCACCGTGTAAACGGTCCCTGTGGCCGTATTAAGTTCGGAGATTAAGTCCCCTTGAATCCTGAGGGTCTCTAGTGTCCAACTAGCCCACTAGGTACCTCCAATAAGTGCCACAGAGCTGTGTTGCAGAAAGGTGTAAAGAGGGTCACGGCCTTGACCACCTCTCTGCAACGCAGCGCAGTGGCACCTACTGGAAGCACCTGGTGGGCTAGTTAGCCCCCAGGGGCCCTTAGGATTGAAGGGAAATTATTTCCCCAACTTAAAACGCGCCACCCCTTGAGGGGCTCAGGGGTGCAACTAGACCACCAGGCACCCCCATTAAGCGCCACAGAGCTGCGTTGCATAGAGGAGTACAAAGGGGCATGGTCTCTGAACACCTCTCTACAACGCAGCTCCCTGGCGCATACTGGAGGTTCCTGGTGGGCTAGTTGGCTGCCAGGGACCCCCAGTATTCAAGGGGAATTAGTTCCCCATCTGCAAATGTGCCAGGGGGCGCATTTGCAGAGTGCTGCAGGGAGGGGCGGGGACTCCGGCGCGATGCCGGTCTTTTTTTAAAAATAAATGAAAAATTAAAGAAGGGGGCTGTGTGGCCCCCCTTCTTTTCCTATTTTATTGGCCCTGGGGACCCCATGCCTCAGGGCCTGACCCCAATTTTGTTTTAGTTTTTTTTTAAATTGGAAGGGGGCCTTAATCGGCCCCGTGGATCCAATCCCCCGGTGCTTGGCCATTTTTTTAAATGTAATTTATTTGGAAGGGGGCTGCATTGACCCCCTCCTCAGCCCATTTATGGCCCCGAGGACCCAATCCCCCGGGGCTGGCCATTGTTTTTTTATTTATTTATCTATTATTTAACTTCTGAGGAGGAGGGCTGCGTGGCCCCCCTCCAGGGCCACTTCTTGCCCCGGGGACCCCATCCCCCAGGGCTGGCCCACTTCATTGGGGACTGTGGGGGGGCCCCAATCCCCACACATTCCCGTCGGCTCCCCGCAAAGCAATCGGCTTTGGTTTTTGGAAGAGAGAGCAAGTTTGCTGCTCTCTCTTCCAAAAGCCAAAGCAGAGGTTGTTATGGTAGGGCGGTAGCCGCAAGGCTCGCACCCTGCCATAGCAAACTGCAGTGTCCCGGGGTGGGCACCCCGGGACACTGCAGGAGGTGGCACTGGGGTGTGGCGGTCCCCAGGGCCATCGAGGGCTCCAGGAGGGGGGCCGCGCGGCCCCCCTCCCACCATTTACAAAGCCCCGGGGGGTGGTGCCTCTGGGGCTTGGGAGTCCGTCACGGACCCCCAATTGTAATAATTAGAGCCCCGGGGAGGTGGCGGTCCCAGTGGCATGTGCGGGGGTTCAAGCCCCCCACACAGGTAGTTAAATTTTTTAATAAATAAGCCCTGGGAGTGGCTGCGGGGGGCCATATGCCCCCAATATTTTAAGCCCCACACCCATTTACTTTAAAAGCCCCGGGGGTGGCAGCCCCCAGGGATGTGGGGGGCTGTGAACCCCTGCAAATACTTTTGAAAAGCTCTGTCGCGCATTTTGACATTATGAGACCCCCTAAGCAGGCCTAGGGGGTCAGGGTGTTTCTGGAGAAGTGTGGCTCACTGGTTAGAGGAGGCAGACCCGGACGCTGAGATCAGACCCGGGACCAGGGTTCAATTCCCGACGCGGCAGGGTCTTGAGCCAAAATGTCCACGGACTCGGTAATTCTCGCTTCGGTGCCTACTCGAATCACAGGTTCACACTCTGCAACTCTGGGCAATAGCTTGCTTAATCTCCACTACGGCCCCCCGCGGCGGGATGCCTGGCTTTCACCTTGGGGACACCCAGTAGGGGCTATCTCACAGGGAAAAACCAGGACGGGTTCCCAATGCAAAGCGCTTTGAGACCTGGCGGTGATATTGCGCTATATAAAAACCTATCCATCCATCCATCCACCCTGTCCCCTTTTCTTTATTTTTTTGTTTGTTTCACTGATTTCTTATGCCTCTGGTTTGGAGTGTTGACAGCCAATTAGCATGAAGCTTGTGATCGGGAGGGTGCGCGGATCCTGCTTGCCTCTAGATATATATATATATATATATATATTGTTTCATTTTGATTTTCTCAACAACTACTGAATGGATTTACACCATTTAACAAAACAAGGTCTTTCTGAACCAAGGGCTACCTTTTTGCCATATCGTAGAGAATCAATCAGAACCTGTGTAGTCTAGCCGCCCCTTGTCTAGGCTGTGCAACAGAACCCAATAAAACAAGCAATAACTTCAAAGTCCCCCCTAACCAAACCCTCCCCACTTGTGCAGGAATAGTAACATGACAGGTCAAACGATGCAGTTGAGACCTTACAATACAGTAACATGCAAATGGGATCAATAGCAATAAGTAAATAACAACTCTCATAAGTCGAGCTCCTCCCCGTGCCCTCCAACGCCTGCCCATCCCCAACTTGGCTGCGGTCCCATCCCTCCTTCCTCACTAACAACCCCCCTACCCCCTCCCCAACAAAAAAACCCATCCCAGGTGTGATTCACTCCGAGGCAGATGTAGCTCGCAATATAGAGAGGAAACAATGACCAAGTGGGGTCGTACCCCTCAATCCGCCAAACAGGAGTCCACCCAGCAGCAGTGGAATGCGATAGAGCTAGCCTGAGCCGGGCACCCCGTGCCAAACTCGTGTGCTGCATCGGATCATCAAGTTTATCGTCAGCATATCACACAGCTATTACGTTATGCTAAATCAGACTTCCATCATTGTTGCTTATATCCCGGGGAAGGCTCGGATGGCAGACAATATAGTTAAGCCCCAAGGTGCGCCCATCCTTATTTGACAGCGAGCCCCCATCTCCCATGTGGCATTGGTAGTGTAGTCTGTCAGCAGCCCTGGGGTCTCAAGCAGCTAGTTCCAGGTACATAACCATACAATCCCCAAAACCCAGATCTATTGGTGAGCTGCCCCCCGTTCCTCCACCACAATTAAGGATACTCAGCAGTTCAGGTAGAGAAGCAGCATTCAGTCCTGCTCATCCAGCGGCCCTCCCACTGCTTCATTCAGGAGGTGTCTTTCCGGGGAGGTGCACCGCTCCTTCGCCCATTCCTTCAGTGCTTTCTGCAGGGCCTTAGGGACGGTGAAGATCAACGAACGCACCTGCCGGTTGACTCTCAACGTAGCGGGGTACAGCATAGCATAATCCACTCCGAGGTCGTGTAGCTGTCGTTTCATAGGGGCAAACTGACACCTTGCCTCCTGGACTCATGCAGTGAAGTCCGGAAAGAGCGATATGTCGACCCCTCAAATCTCAGTGGTTGCTTCTCGCGGGCCAGGCAGAGGGCCTCGTCCCGATCTCTGTAATTTAGTAATTTCACAATTATAGGTCTGGGGGGAGCTCCAGGCTATGGCCTCGGGCCGAGAGAGCGGTGCACTCTTTCCACAACAAACATTTCAGAAAATGAGGTATCACCCAGAAGTATTTTTAACAATTTCTCAACAAAGAGCTCTCGATAATGCCAGTGGGAGTATTTTCCGGCAAGCCCGTGAGGCGTAGATTACAGCGCCTGGAGCGACCTCCAGGTCCTCCGCTTTGTCCTGCAGAATCTGGAGCACTCTGCCCAGCTGTTTGTGCTCTGCGTCCAGAGTAGTTTGGGCCTCCTCCGTCTCTGTTAGTCTGCGCTCAGTCATGTCCAGTCTTTCAGCAGGTTTGTCTAATCGTTCGGCCATGCGGTCCATTCTATAAGTAAGAGCGTCCATCTTGGCACCCAGAGACGTTATTCCTCCCTGTAGATTCTTTTCCATATTCACCAAGAGGGCGCGAATATCGTGAGCCGGGTCATCAGCGACCTGTTCCCGCCCGCTCAGCTCATCCTCAGGGGCGGTCTCCCGGTCTTGGACTTCCTCAAGTCAAACAACAGTTTTGACTGTGACTTGTCCACTCGCGCCATACTCACGAGGCATGGAGGATATCAAGTAGTCAGGTAGGCGTCTCACAAAATGGTGGCTCCTCACCATGCCCACGATACCCGTTCCGCAGACAAGGCCCGCAATGGATGGGATTGCAGCATTCTCCTCCACACCGTGTTCACCCTGTCTCAGGCCTCACAAGCCTGGACTGATTGTGGTTTGCTGGGAGCCTAAATACTACCGCTGATGCACTGTTTGGTGTAGGGGCGCTGCCTTGCGTACAGAGTGGGGAGCCGGTACAGAGAAGTGCTAGGCCTCAGCTCACTCCAGGCAGCAACCAGCTCGTGACTCCCCCAATCAGGGCCAATTCTCATGGACCCACCTTCAATGTGCAGTGCTGTCCTGGGCCCAAGCACCTCCCGTGACTATGCCCCAGCCTCCAGTGTCCCCAAGGTACAATCCTCTCTGGGGAGGCAGTCCTCAGTGTTCTCACCTCTCAGTCTGGCCTGCAAAGCATGTAACAGGCGGCGTGTGCGGTCCTGCAGGAGCAGCCCTTAGTGCCAGGGCTGACCTCCCCTTCACTCTGGGGCAGCCTCATGAGCCCAGGGGGGAATCGGAGTGCCCTCCTCCACCGGGTCTTGCAGACGAGCAGAGGAGGGCTGCCGCGTCCCATCGCCAGTCACCAGGTGGCTGAGCTCCTGGTCTCCGGTCCAGACCTCCCGCTCATACCGCCCATGCGACGTCTCTCCCACCCTCACGGGGCAGGCAGCGCCCGATCCAGCTGCACACAGCGCCCCAGGCAGAGTGCCAGCGCGGAGGCACAGAAAAGCGTGTCCGTTCTCGCCTCCACAACGGGGGCACCGCCGCAAGCCATCGCCACCTCCCGCGTCACGCCCAGAAGCTCCGTCGGCCCTCGCACCGGTCGTCGATCGCTGCACCAGGGTTCAGGTAGGAGGCTCGCTCTTTCTTCCGGGGGGCGCAGAAAGGGCTCAGATATTCACCAGCTCAGTGTCGGCAGGTACAAAGTATGGCGGCTGCAGGATAGTGGTCGGAGAGTGTGGCAAACCTACGGAGCACTCGGCTCAAGTGGCCATGCTGGTCGCGAGCTAGCTCCGCCTCCCAAGTCAGCACATTCTTAAACAAGTTGCTGGTGCTGGGCAAAATATTCGAACGTCTATCAAGCCATAAGCAAGAGTCTAGAGAAACGGCTTTTAGGCCTAACTAAAGGGGAACATGTAAGAATAATTGCCTAATACAAAAAATGTTTTATATATATTATTTCATAAACATTTTGCAAGCATGCTCTCCTCTACATATGAATGATTGGTATATATCTATCTCTTGGCAGCATAAATAAGGATTCTTCTAATTCTAAATGATTAGCACATTTGTTTTACCTGTCATTTTATGTGAAAACATTACTGCAGCACTTTACTGCATTTCTAATGTTCAATTCAAACATGGTCTGCAAGTTGAATTTTATTTTTGAAATAATTTCCTCCAAATATTTCCCCCTCTCTCAAGGTTGTCAGGACACCATGTTTATCACCAAATGTGTTATAATCATTGTATCAATGTGAACTCAGACCACAGCACCCTGAGTGCATTAGACAGTCAAATGAAAGTCTGGGAGTTGAAACGTGTTGTTCTGACACAAAATATGGTTTGAGGATGCAAACCTAAGCCAATTTGTTATTTTTCATGGAAAACAGCCAGGAAAAATAATGTTTTTTTTAGCATGAGCACATGGAACAGCAGGGATAAAAATCTTAAGCAAGCTCAGCCAGGGAAGACTTTATCCAAGTAGGAGGAAAGGAACTACGGAAGCTGTGAGAGGGTAGTGGGTGGGTAGAAGATAACAAGTATCAGGAATACAAAAGTATCTGACGAGGAAAAGTAGATGGGTAAAGGTTGACAAGTGACATGATGCAAGCTGAATCCCCCTGTGTGGGTCAAGAAAGAAAAAGGAGAAAAACTATTATACTGTGGTATGCCTAATCACGCTGTTTTACTGGGAATGCATGTCACCATATAGTAATATCTATTTACAAAATGATTGCATCCACTTCTTCACCTACCACTACATTATCAAAGTAAGTATAGAGATGCAATGCTTAACTCCACAACGTCTTTCCATGATAATGTAGTCAATGTGATAGCGTTGTCAAGGGGTATATCATATGCAATAGAATGACTCCACCCTGTTATAGAGACATTAGGCTGGTGCTTGTGTTAGGTCTATAGGATTTTTCTGATTTGCCATATGGCAAATGACTTATTAATGAGAGTGTTGTGAGTCTGGTCATCTACAAATAGTGAATCTAAACAGGACAAGGGCGTCCCCACATACAAAAACACACAAATTGAGTATTTTACTCCAAAGTCAGCCTGGAAGCAAAATATCATTGGAATTGTACCAGTCATCCAATCATTAATGGTGAGTTATCCCCTTATGCTTACTATTCGCTACTATAGAGGGGGTTTCTAAAAAAGTGAGGCCCAGATACACTAACGCCGAACAATTAAAAATTCCTCAGGGTCATTGATGAAACCCAGTGCTGAGAATACGGTGGCTCCTCCTGGTAGTTCAAGACCAAGCCAATTCTCCTTGTAATCAGGTATTTAAATATAAATATGATCACCATCTGCTATTATTGAAGTTGTTTCCAATAAAGTGAAGCCCAGATGTGCTAAACGTTTAATAATTAAAAATTCCCCAGGGTCATTGATAAAACCCATTGCGGAGAACACGTTGGCTGTCCCTGGGAGCTCAAGATAAAGCCAAGCTTCCTTGAAAACCAGGTATTAAAAATGTATAAATCCACAAGGGAGAAAAGGGGTGGGTGTGACCCTGAGGTATGATATATAAATCTACCTCAAACCATGCCTTAAAATTTAAATTAAAAGAAAAATTAAAATTTATAAAAAAGACTTTGTCGATAAACTCAGAATGGTGTGATATATTTAAAACATCATACTTATATATTTGTCCCAAATAGTGACAGTAGAACTGAGAAAAAGAATCCAGAAATAAATCCAAGGTTCAAAACGGAAGTTAACTGTGTCCAGTGGGGAGACTTGTCCCACCTGATCAAAGGTATGCGTATAAGGGAAAATCCTACCGATGTGAATTATAGGTCCAAATCTTATCCTTCTGAGCATTGGACTTTTTTTAGTCCAGGGGAAAGGTAAACATCGTTAGTTTTGTCTAAGCGTAGGAATATATATTTATATAGAGTGATGTTTTCCAAGAAAATATTTGTATCATTGAAATAAGATGGAGGCAAAGAATTCGAAATAAAGGAAACAAAAAGGCCGTATGTGATGGGTGGATGCTGTAATAATAACTGATGGGTTTTGTTTGTTTTATAAAGTATACAATAGTGACTATGGACTGAGACATTTGCACCAATGTAAGAAAAGTAACTCTACGTTTTTTTCAAATTTTTTAAATCCATCTAGAATCAGTCCTGAAGAAGGTAGACATAAAGAATACCGAAACGCCGCGTCGACTTGTGATTCTAAGTTTTAAAATTGTTTTTATGAAATGTATAATTATGTTTAAAGAATTGTTTGAATTGTATTATGATCAATCGTGTTTTAAATGCAATAAATGTACAACAGAAACTCAATTTGTGGGTAACATCTTTTTCTTTTAAAAAAATCATTTGTCAAATCTAACTATGTTTGAATTAATTTGAAAGATCCTTTTGAATTGCTTTGAATTGATTCCTTCTTAGTGTCATTTAGTCTCGTAAAGTCTTATGGTTTTTGTTGAAGTAAATACTTAGTTGAAATACTGTTTTTAATATTGTGTTCATTAAAGTCTTGGGAATTATAGCTACACAGGAACGTTAGTAAATAAACTTTGCCCCTTGAGTTGAAGTACGCCACAAGAAATTGGAGTTTAAACCTTGTAACTTTACCTTTCCCGCCGAAATTACGGCATGCTGACTTTGGAGTAAAATACTCAATTTGTGTGTTTTTGTATGTGGGGACGCCCTTGTCCTGTTTAGATTCACTATTCCCCCCAGTCCCCAATTAGTCTGTGCGGGGTCCTCCTTGAATTTCTTAACTAGTCATCTACAAATACCCTTTACCCATACAATGTTTTCCTGTGTTTCCCCATAAGTATCCAAGATATATAGACCCATGAAACTTTGATCCAGTTGATTCCCATGGTGGAGCACAGAGGTCTTATGAGCAACAGGCCAAGTAGCAAGACAAAGAAAGTCATTATGTGCAAAGGAGAGTTTATTATTGTGCATACAATCAAATGAAGGAGCATAGAAGGAAGGGGGCTCAAGACATGTTTTTCTTGAGATCCACTGCAAGACATTATTGTGGCTGTTTGGTGTAGCTATGTGCCGAAAGGCAAGGTTATTTATTCCTGATAACGAAGGAGTATGGTTGGCATATAATGTGTAGTAATGCCCTCTTTCCAAGCTTTGGGGTGGTGTCCTAGTGTTCTGAATAAATTGATATGTTGCGTCCTATTGGAAGGATGCTCCATTGAATGAAGTTAAGAAGTGTTGCCCACAAACAGCCTGAGCTAATCAGTTAGATTCTAGGGGTGTGAATCTCAAATTTCCCAACTAAAAAAAAGCAGTTGGTTTTAGGTTGAATGTGTGAGGTGACCAAGGTTCTGCATGGAATGTTTCCATGAGGAACAGAGTCAATACTGATTCATATTAGATGGGGCTGATTTAGAGTTTAGCAGACAGGTACTTTTTTTCAACTGCAACAGAGCACCAAAGAAAAAGCCCACCCTCCCAATTTTGAGTTGGGCAGACTACAGGTTTTGGGCAGATGAAGTCAAAATTACTCTGTCAGGGTAACACTTCCTTCAATGATGTGACAGAGTGGGTGGCATCAGAAGTAAGCCATCTGACTGTCCACCCTATTTAGGATAGATAGTTGAATATTATTTTTTATGTCCTTCACCATCAGTTAGATTGTGGTGTGAGGGAGAGTAAAAAAAATGAAAAATGACCCCCACGCCATGGAAGAAAATTGGTTTGGGGTCATTTGTTTTTTTTTATTTTTCAAAAACAGGCTCTGGAATGGTTTGCCGACCAGTCATCATGATAGACAGCGCCATCTGTTAAACTTTTCCTAGGTTGATGATAACTGCCATGATGGCATACAACTGTCACCCTGACAAGAGTGTACTGACACTGGGCAACTGAAAATAGGAGATTATTTACTGAAACAGTCATGTCTTTAAAACTTTATGAAACATTTGGGCATTCGCTTCAATCCTCAGATGGATAGGATAGTCATTCCGTAATTTGGATGCAAGCAGTGAAAAGGATCTCACACCCTTCCAGGTCAAATTAATTTGAGGAGCTGTTAAAAGAAGATGATTCGCCTCCGTAAAGATCTGTGAGCAAGGTAGCATTGATATTTCTATATTAGAATTTCAGGGCCTTTTTTTAACATTTGGCAGTAGTACGAGCCATGGAGGTGGTTTTAAACAATGCCCTCTTATTAACAGGAAGCCAATGCTATTGGCTTGACTGAGACAGAATGTTTTGTGGCTGACAGGATCTTTGCAGCCCAATTTTGGACTCTCTGCAACCAGTCTACAGTTTTTATTTTTAGACCTAAAGTTGGTGCATTACAGTAGTCCAAGCGGCCTAAGATTGTATCCTAGGCTACTTTTTTCTGTGTTTGTTTGGGTAACATTGGGAGCAGTTTATGCATCTTTCTAAGGTAAAAGAAACAGAATGCCAAGACCATATTTATTTGTTTATCTATGATAAGGTCTTTATAGATCTGGAGGCCAAGGTATTTTGCTACAGACACTGGCATTTGGTGGTTTCCTAATTCTGTAAGCCATACATGTGGTTAATGAGTGATTGTAAGTGGGCCGAAGCACATACGCTCATTCTTGTCCCTATTCAGTTTCAGTACTTTTAAATACATCCATTGAGTCACTGAAAAACCAAATCAGGAAAGTTACTAGTTGATTTGGCTTCTTCATCCAGAGATACTACAATTTTGGTGCCCATTTTTTTTATCAATGTAGTTAGGGGGAGACATAAGCATTAAACTGAGTGAGGCTTAATTAGGAGCCCAGAGGACACATATCTCTCTTTTTAAGAGAAAGTGAACATCCTAACCATTTGCACACAATTTTATAAAAAGAGGAAAGCCAATCCAAGGTGTTGCACTGCATACATAGCATCTGCAATCTGTAAATCAGGGTACAATGAGAGACTGTATTAAAAGCAGACCCATACAAGGTCAGTCTCTGTAGAGTTTAGTGGCCTAAATCCCGCCTATGTTTGTCAAGCACGTTTTTGTTTCCAAATGGCCTATCAACTGTGTGTCGATTTCTCTTTCCAGTAATTTTGCAGCTCAGGGTAATCGCAAAATGGACCTATAGTTCAACAGTTGGAAAGGATCTGATGACGATGCTTATTCAAAATGGGGAGGATTTGTGTATCTTTCTAAAGTTAGGGACAAACTGCTGAGTTGATAGATACATTTCACCATTCTATAATTATCTGTGCAAAAGTGTCCACCCCCAGATGAAAACATGAGGCAGGACATGGTTCCATCTGTGATTCAGATTTTATTGTTAATATTTAAGATTTCACTGTATCAGCTTACAACAGCTCAAAACGCCACAGTGTGAAACTAAGTATATCCAGTGGGTCTCTGATTACTACTTCCCCATGGCTCTCACAATTCAAAGTTCTGCTGATATTGCTTATCTTGTCATAAAGATTCACAATCGTAAGTGGGAACCCAGTCTCCAGTGTGGAAAAATGGGGAAAACATGTATCTTTAAACCTCATAAAAACTAGTTTTTAATTTGAGTAATATGTTTTCTTCACCAACGAAAATATTATTTTTGATATTTTCAATTCAAATCACTATGCATTTATTTCCTCCTTTGAATACATTTCTCCAACGGCGTTCTAATTTCTTACAGCGTCTATTGGCAGCCACCAGCTCTGTGGAGTAACAAGGAGTTGCGGGGTGCTTCCCTTTAATGTTTTTTGTAATTTCAATGGCACAATGGACTTTAGTTCATTGATAATTTCACTCAGTAATTCCCATACTCAGTATACTTGCTGTTTGGGTGTAAAGAATCGTATAGGGCATTATTGAGGAAACCCCTGTGATCTTTGACCTTGAACGCCCGATAGAATGAGACTCTGCTGAGCCTCCTGTGTTCTACTGTTAATCTCCATATAGCACCATATGGTAAACCCACCATTATACATAGATTTAAAGTGTTTAATGGGTAGGGAACAAAGAAATCTGCTAGAACAGGTCTACCATTGCCACAATAAGTGGGTGTCTGGTATAGTACTAAGTAGGTGATTGTAGCTTTATCTGAAAGTTTCAAAGTGAAACACAGGGTTTTGACTGAGTTAAAATTAGCTACTTCATCTTTTAAGATTTCTAAATGAGATCTAAAAATTGCCACCAGACCACCACCTACCCCTATTTATGTTGTTCCAAATGATCTCATACCCCTCAAGAATCACTGCATGAAGGCCACGACCTGACAGGACCATCAGAAATGTAATGCTATTTTGGGAGCCACACAGATTATGTTATACATTTATAACCTTTAGTATGTAATGAGCTCTGTGAACACTATATGCAAACGATTATATCTTCTTAACATCTGCTTTTCTCGCCCCCTTTGGGGAATGCAGACTTCTCTAAACCCTAGACCTAATACAAAATGTGGAACAGGCACGTCTAGTTGCCCTTCTCTTTCATTATTTGCCCTGTGCGCTCTCAAAGGAATTTACTTTGCTGATGCTATCTCTCTCCAAATCACCCCATTCTTCCCTTCCTTCTTTGGTGTGTAGCTCCTGTGTAGTGTGGCCTAAGGCCTGCTTTGCACACATGTTATGTTAGCATGGCTTATTAGAAGTTTAAATGCCATTTCGTCTTTTGCCGCTTTTGCACACGACATTGCATGTGGCTGTTTTTGTAAGTTAGGCTTCGTGAAGGTCTATACATGAGAAAAGGTTTGTTTTTGACAACTCTAGACTTACATCGTGCCCCTAGTCTGCACAGTGAGTGCTGAAGCCATCAAGGTTATCATAACATGGTAGCTGCTGTTCAACATGATCGACTAACGCTTTTTAGATACAACAATTTGACAGCTGTGAGCCAACAGAGATTCTGGCGCCCTTATTATTGCACAGTTGCCATGATTTCACATACTTGGAAGATTTTCCATTTCCAGGGATGCAGAGAGCTTTTGCTGCTCCTGATGTGATTTACTCATACTGAGCGGAAAGGTAATGGGGTCCCCCAAACAAGCCTAAGAGACCTTCTTTAGTTTATAAACATAATTCCTATATGAGGAGGGCGTTAAAACGAGGCGCTATAAGACCTGTTTTCACCATCATTGTAACATGATTTCTCCTTTTGTATTTTATGGAATTGTAACAATGCTGACCTTATTATTTCTAATCATCTGTCTGTTTATGTTGGATAAGATACTGCATCTGAGAGCACGTCGTTAAAATAAATATTTTAACCTTACCCGTGTCTCTTATCTTATTTACTCCCGTTGTGGACTGGTATGAGAGTATAACGAAAGAGTGTTCTCACTTCCCACCAATCCTGAGTTTGTCCTAAGTCGCAAGTTCTAGGTTGTCTAATCATTGGTTAATTTGCTATAGGAGGAAGAACTAATGTGACACTGATGCTAGCTGGTTGGGTTTTTTTAGGTACTGAGGTGAGTTTCTGGTATACCACAATTCACTGATGTCCTGGGTCTCTGTGCACAGTTCTGTGTATGAGCAGGATCCTTGCAACACCTTCAGGGACCTGGAGACCTCTAAGGCTTTTCAATCTCTACTTCACAGAAAACTGTATCCTGTAACTAAATACTTTTTCCTTCCTCCTGTCAGTGCTTAACTTGTAAAGAAATGCATTGACCCAAAATGTTTCTTAGAAGCCCACTGCTAACACTACTAAACTTTGAGAGTTGACAAATTTCAAGGCTGCATATTTTTTGATTCAATTTCATGCCTCTTTTTTCACCACACCACATCTTGTCTCATTATCACTTTTTAGCACGTTCCTACCATCTCTGCTCTCTTCCTTTCTCACTGCCTCCTAAATTTCTCATGCACCCATTTCTACCTTTCCATATTTTAGTCTGGCTAAAAGTCTAATGTTGAGAAATATGTCCCAAAATTGAATGCAGATGCCCCCCGCAATAATTAACATAAACTAAGAATGGCTGCAGGTGGGGCCCACTGGCTGGCACTTTTGGGGAGACTGCACTTATTTTTTCCTTCCCAGAGTTAGAGGGAGGAAAACAGAAAAGGGGATACAACGTGGAAAATAAATATGAAAAAGGGTGACAAAGGGGAAAGAAGAAGTGAGAAAGAACATGCAAGAGTGAGGTAAAGAGTCATAGTCTGCAGGTGGATTAGGAGGAATAAACTGGACTCAAGATTACACAGCCATGTTATTTGAAACAGGCAACTCCAATTCCCAAAATGCTATGTGATTCTAGCTAAAACCTAAACTGCTTCATGAAGAAAGGGCTGATATTTATTTCTCCAACCAATGAGCCTATTAACACCAGATACTTTCCTTCCGTGTACGATTTGTGTTTTTTACATTATACTTTCATTGTCAACACAGTGGAATCATAGTTGATCAAAACTAATTTAAACTTGTGATTTTCAACATGTAAAATAATTGAGAGCAATTGGATGAAATCTGTGAAGAGTAGCATCTTGTATTAACATAATTTCACGCTTACCATTTTACTGTTTTTTATTGTGAGTTTGGAGATTGTTGGTGACCATGAAGTCACCACAAAAGTCATAAATATATTGATTGATACTCCTTGTCTGTGCAAACTGTATTTCATATAGATAACAGGGCATATTTTGTCAGAATTAGGATAAATCTAAACCCTGTTTCCAGCTCTGTAATTCTTCCACTGACAACAATCGACAACCATACCAACAAATCTTCTTATAAGCCGCTAACATTTTTCCAAAGGAAACGAATACCAGACACAATAAATTCCTATTTCTGAGCTGGTGGAAGCAACCATGTTTCCTAAAAGCTACATATATATGTGCGACATCAATAAAGGCTTGTCAGTTCCGATTCCTGTCATTGTTAACCAACCCTTCAATATTCCTGCGAGTCACGGTTTCGGTATAATTTGACGAAGATGAGTAGAAGTTGGTATCAAAAACACTAGTATAGTTCCAGACTTTGACCGGGTTACTGGTCTCTTGGATGAATAGATATAGATGTAGAATATGTTTTGTGTTAATGCAGCTTTTGTGAGTAACAGTAGTTTACAATATAACCATAGGTGCCAGTTAGTGTGTAGAGCAATTTTAGGAAAGTGCTGTAGGATAATATACACTTGTAAAAGGGCTGATGAGATATCCGCCATATTTGTGACAGACAGAGCAACCCATTATCCAAACTCTAAATCAGGCCCATTGTTTGTCATGTACTAAAAAATGTATTAGGTGACCTATCCTGTCCACCATCAGGCATGTCTGAGTTTCCAAAAACATTTTGAAATAGTTTAAACTCTTCAGTTGACATTGCCCACTTCTGTATAGCTGGATCAAGTGATAGAACTTTTAATGCAAGTATACTGATTGTCATATTGTGATAAGGACAATAAGAAGTGCCTAGAACACAGGACACTCTGTACCCTTATGAATGGGCAATATACATTACAACCTTTGGTCATAGAGAGACAGAAAATAAGAGTACGAGGAAGGAATTTCTGCACAGGAGAAAGGAATTACTGCATAGGACTATGCAAGTATATTAAAGTAGAAGGCAAGCAGTTGTAATATATAATATCAAGAACAAAAATAAATATAAAGGGATTCTGTCCTTCTGAGCTTGCAACAATATGATCTATCAATAATTATTCTGCAAGAGACACGTTTTATCCGCTCTAAAGAGGGAATACATTGAATTACCCCTGGGTTAAACAATGTTTTGTTTCATCTGTTTGAGCTTCGCATAGAGGCACCACAGTGGTTATCTGTACGAAAACGCCAATGAGCTTCTTGCCCACCAGTGAAAGATGAAAGGGGGGTTTTGGGTCATAGCCCCCATGGTGGCTAATAACATGAACTATAACATTGCTTCTTTCTATGGCCCTATCTATGATAATATTAAACTTCTTCAGTCACTGCAATGGAAGCCATCCAATTTTCCAGGGGCACCTATTCTAGAAGAGATTATAAGTGTCTTCCCTCTCCTAGTATGAGTTACTTCAAACCCTCACCATTTGAAGCATAAGAAGCACACAGAATTTATTTTTAATGATGTTTGTGCTAGGTTAGGGGTACCAGACATATGCATAAATTAAACCCATTCATTAGAGAGTTTTCATGTCATTCAAAGAATTATAGGTCACCCTCACAAATAGATATAGATCTATTTTTAGCTCCCTTGACTGTTCCTAAAACTTCTTCTAAATATCATTCCAGAGCTTTCTCAGATCATTCTGTCGTTGTCTTAAAATGTTCCTATGCTGTCAAACAATAGCTCCCAGGTGGATCATGACTAGATTACTGATAGCACTAGAAGGCATACTCAATTACTATCAACAGACTTCGAATACTTTTTTTCTACCAAGGAGAGCACAGCTGATCAGTGAATAGTATGAGAGGCATGTAAAACCACAATTCAGGGTTTAATAATTCTTTTGAAAATATGAAGTACTGGTTATTGGTACTGAGACTCCCTTGTAATTTTGCATACACCTATCCCCCTGTCTCTCATCCGTTTCTCATAAAAGATGGAAAAATAATAAAATTCATAGGGTCAGGGATTTTCTCAAAAAGAATAGAATTAAATCTGAGGTAGAGATAGACTCAACAAATCCCCTATGTGGTATGTCTTTTAGTTTCCCCATAGGTAAATGGTCTCTGTTCTTACCAGTTTGTGCTTATAAGACACATTTCAAGCACTTGAGTTAGCTCAGAAACTGTTTAGGACCGATAAAACAAACATCTCATGAATATTGGTACATGGGGATAATCCTCAGATAATTGAGGATAATAGTATGAAGGGACCGTGACATACAGGATTAAGATTGATGGAGATAGATGGTGTAGGTATTTTGATTATGAATATTCTCAGCAGAGAGGAGCTAATTTTCATAGAATTGTGGTCTTCAGTGACTGAATGCTGTATTATACTCAAGAAAGGCTTCATAAAATATTTAGAACTGCAGATAAAATATTTCCAAAATGCAATGGATTAGGCAGATGGGTGCATATATGTTGGTAAACCAAGGCAGTCACCACATACTGGGCACAGGTCTTTGGGGAGATCTCACTAAAAGTGAGGTGTATAGTTAACCTCCTACTACATATAGCCCTGTTAGGTCTGACCATTCCACCACGATTTCGGAAAAGGAATGCAACATTTATCTATATTTCTGCAATTATGGATTATTCTGCTTTTATGCAGCAGGAGAAATCTCCAGTTTACCCTACATTGGGGGAATAGTTTACCAAGTTGAAGAAGGTTCCATTGACTATACTGTTACTGGTACTGTGTCTGAGTTTTGCATTTTTTACCGAAACTGTACAGGTAGCGTATCTATGCATCGGACTGCATATTAAAAGGCCCAATTGATGAAGGGCGCAGTCCAAGTGGTTTTTACGTAAAAAAGGATTTTAAGACGTTTCATGAGGAATACAATTATTGTTATCCAGTTTTTAACCATATGCACAATTAGACTAACGATAACAGATTTATACATGTGAGGTGTTGCGCAGAGGAGAGTGGTAGACTCCTTAGCGCAGTTGGAATATGTTTCATAAAAAAAGGCACCCACAGGGAAGTGTAACATTAACTTGGGCAGTTCTTTGCAAAAAATTGATCCCCTTCAATAGAGAGTTGGATCAGGTGAACAGAAGGAACCATTGAGGCCACTGTATTGTGTTTACCTTAGGTAGTGGCCAAACAACTGAGCAAATAGTATTAGGTATACGTCCTAACACTGGCATCACATAGGTGTTGTGGGAGTCACATGTTTGGTCTTACAAAAAATGGTTTAAGTGGAATTTAGCCATTGAAGTGTGTCGAGGCATGAGTACACAATCCGTGTAGTGGCTGGAACTACAGATATTGAATTGGGTACAACTTATCGGGTTCCAGGTCCAACGTGTTTCTAACACAGATGTGTGGTTTTTATGACAAATTTTACTGTCTTTTCTAGTGTAGCCTCCATGACATATTGTGCTGTTTTTTCTTGTATATACTTTTTTCTGTTTGTATAATTTGTTACCTTAATGAACTGTTTATTGATAATTTGGTTGTTTTTTCAAAACAACAATAAAATAAATATATATTTTCTAGTTATTGTGTTTTCGCCTTTGATATATAATTAGACTCCCTTCTGTATAAGTGGTGTGAGAATAAGTGTTTTGGTCCTTGTTGCGATTCAGATTTTGAACATAGCAAACCAAGGAAGCTTTGTTTTCAAATGACTATGTCTGGATTAAACAAATACAGCATTACAGGGAAATATGGGGTACTCTTTCACTGGAAGAAACCCCTTCTTAATTAAGGATACATTTTGTAACTGTTGTAGCAGTAGGCATAGGCACTTTCCAATTTATGCAGATGGTTTGTTAATAAACACTTTAATAGTATTAGGATTATGAGTATGTTGATGATTTAGTACTCACTGCTCGCATAATAGTGATTAATAGTTGCACTTTAGACCAGATTTAGGGCCTTATCATGAGTTTGGCGGTGTAGGAGCGGAATCGCCTCACTCCTGTACTGCCAAACTCATGTAGGACCCAACCGCCATATCAGGAGTTTTTTCCTGTCTGGCAGGCCTATTTTGCTGTGCCCCTAGTGTTGCCTCTAAAAATGGGCACCACAATGGGAACGCCAAAACAGTTTCTGCATGGCATGGACTGTTAAGTCCATGTTGTGCCCCCCTGTGTGAATCCACATGAATTAAGGCACCAGGGGTCTCTGTAAGACCCCCTTTGTTTTCTCACTGCCACACTTTTCATGGTGGTGAGAAACATGTAATATGATTGTTGTGGCCGCAGCGGCCGCGTCAAGCATATTGCCGCTTGAAGACCACTGCAACACCACCAGGGAACTCTGATCCCTGCCGGTTGTGGTGGTACCAGGGCAGCCTGACCGCCCTAGTCATAATAGGGCAGTCAGAAGGCCACCACTGCCACACCCTCTTAAGTCTGGTGATCCGTCAACTCCCAGACCCAAAATAAGGTCCAATGTTTTTATATGGTTAGAATATATGAGCATTCGCAGATAGCTCTGACTATATGTATACATTGCGCTTTGTGGCAAAGGGGATGGCACCTATGAACAGGTGGTTTTGTTGTTCTTTTTGCACTGTATAATGTGAGTGTCAAATTACAACACAACATGAATGAAATTGAAAATATTGATGCTTAATCCCAAGCATCTCAAAAATTGTAAAAAATAAATAAAAATATTGGGATATCAAGATATAAAATATCACTGGAATATGTCAGAAACCAAAATATAGTGTTTACATATTATGTATATAAACTACAAAAATATAGAGAAAATATATTGTGAACCAGAATATCTTCAAAAAACTGGTATTTCAAATCTACTATCTTTATTTATATTCAATTTAATTTATAAATTAAAGTTACAAATGATAATCTAATAAAAAAAAAGAATATTTAAAAGTGATTAGAAAATAAATGTTAAAAAGAAACATTATCAAACATAAATTCCATTATTATTATTATTAATAATAATAATAATAATAATAATAATAATAATAATAATAATATTAGAAACACAAACATATAACAACACTGTATAGCAAATTATGTTAAAAATAGCAAATCTATATAGTTCAAAAAATTAAAATATAAAATTGCCAATTACAAAATATTTTATTTTACAAATAGTTAAAAAAATATATTGTTTTTAAATTTACCATTCAAATAAATGCTAATAAGCTTAACTATGCAATAATAGGGAAAGTGTCGGATTTTGAAGGGAATCATATTTACTATTCCCAGTCCAATCCGAGCAACAGCTGACAAAAGCATTTGACTTAGGAGGAATTACATTTACTATCCCATTCCAAAGTAAGCATTAGTAGGGAATGATAGGTCATATTTATTATTCCCACTCCGATGTAAGCAAAAATAGTAAAAGTGTTGGCCTTTGGAGGGATCAGATTTACTGTCCCAGTTCCAATCTAAGCAACGGTAGAAAAAAGGTTGGACGTTGGTAGGGTCAAAATTACTATTCCCACCGCAACATAAGCAATAGTAGGGAAAGTGCTGGAATTTAGAGGGATATGATTTTCTAATCCTACCCCAATCTGAGCAACAATGTGTAAAGTGTTGAACTTTGAATGGGGTCAAATGTACTATTCTCACTATAACATCAGCAAAAGTAGGAAACATGTTGGATTACGGAGGGGTAGTATTCCCGCTCCAATATAAGCAGCAATACTGAAAGCAACGGACATTGGAGTGCCGGTACTTGAAGGGTTCATATTTAATATTCCTACTTTATCCTAAGCAACAGTATGGAAAGCACTGGACATTGGAGAGGTCACACTTACAATTTCCACTCCAGCCTAAGAAACAGTAGGCAAAATGTTGGCATTTTGAGAAGTCTTAGTATTCCCACTTCCTTGTAAGCTGCAGTATTGGAAATATTGGACTTTTGAGGGGTTTGATTTACTGTTCCCAAAGCAACCAAAGCGAAACTGGTGAAAGTTGTAGACATTGGATAAGTCCGATTTACTATTCTCACTCCAACCTAAACACCAGTATGGAAAGAGACGGATTTTGGAGGTGTCAAATTGACTATTTACACTCCACCATAAATATATTTGGCAAAATTATAAGACTTTTAAGGGGAGAGGTTAGATATTCCAGCTCCAGCCTGATCAACAGTAGGGAAAGTGCTGGACTTTCGGGAGGTCAGATTTGCTATTCCCACTCTATCTTAAGCAACCTTATGGAAAACCGCTGGACTTTGAAGGGGTTAGATTTACTAGGCCGAGTCTAGTGTATGCAGCAATGGAGAAAGCATTGGACTTTGTGTGAATCAAATTTACCAATCCCACTACCATCAAAGCAATATTGGGAAAAGTTTGAGTCTATGGATGAGTCAGACTTACTATTACCACTCCAATGTAAGCAACAGTAGGAAAAGCATAGGACTGCGGAGGTATCAGATTTAATATTCGTTATAAACCCTAAAGAACATTAGGGAGAGCACTAGACTTTGTCGCAGGCAGATTTGCTACTCCCACTTCAGCCTAAGCTACAGTAGGGAAATTGTTGGCCTTCGGAGAGGTAAAATTTGCTAAAGCCACTTCAATGTTAGCAGTAATAGGGAAAGCTTTGGACTTTGGAGGGGCAGTGTTTACCATTTCAACTATAACCTTAGAAACATTGGTGAACGTTTGAAACTATGAATGAGTGAAATTTACTATTCTCACTGGAACTCATGCAACAGTAGGGAAAGTGATGGACATTGGAGGGACAGATTTACTATTTCCTTTCAAACCTGAACAACAGTAGGGAAAGTGCTGGACATTGGAGGGGACAGATTTACTATTTCCTCTCAAACCTGAACAACAGTAGGGAAGGTGCTGGTCTTTGGAGGAGTCCGATTTAATATTCCCACTCCATACTACGCAACACTAGGGAAAACACTGGGCTTTGGAGAGGGCCACATTAAGGGGGTCATTAGGATGGCGGATTTCCCGCATACTCCGGGCCGGCGGAAGCCACCGCCGGCCCGGAGTATGCGGGAAATCCGCCGAGGAGGCCTGAAAGACCCACCGCCAAATCAGGATGGCTGGTGGGTCTCACAATCCGTCCGCCGCTTTTCCGCCGCGGTCAGAAGGCGACCACGGCGGAAAAGCAATAACATGGCTGGCGGTGTCTATCAGACACCGCCAGCCATATAAGGATGCAGGGTGAGTCATGCTTTTCCGCGGCGGCTTTTCCGCCGTGGAAAAGCATACGGACAGTCACTTTGGGGGCCCGTTGCGGGCCCCCTGGGTGAAGGTTGCGTGGGGGGTGCACATGGGGGGTACCTATGGTACCCCCCTGCCCTTGCGTGCACGAAGTGGCAGGCACCGCGCGGTGCCTGCCGCTTTGTGCATGCAAATGCACACCTTTCGTTTTTTGCATTGCGGCAGATGCTGCTTCAAGCAGCATCCGCCGCAATGTAAAACATACAGGATGTGACCGCCAGGGTGGCGGTCACATCCTAATTGCTATGGAGGGACCGCCGCTGCCCATGCGGACGGTCCCTCCGACTCAGGGGTGGCGGACGGACGCAAGTCCGTCCGCCATCCTAATCGGCCCCTAAATATCTCCAATCCAAACTAAACAGTAGTAGGAAAAACAGTGGAGTTTTGATGAGTTAGGTTTACCTTTCCCACTCCAATGTAAGCAGGAAAAGGGAAAACATTTGATTTTGGAGGAGTCATATTTCACTGCAACCTAACCAACATTGGTGAACATTTTGGACTTTGGATGCTTCAGATTTACTGTCCTTACTCTAATCTGAGCAACAGTGGGGGGGAAAGTGGCTGTCTTTGGAAGAGGTACATTTACTATTCTCACTCAAAAGTAAGTAACAGTAGAGAAAGTGTATGACTTTGGAGAAGTCAAATATATTATTTCCACTCCAACATAAGCAAAAGTAAAGAACGGATTGGACTTTGGTGGGTTCAGATTTACTATTCCCAATCTAGTCTGAACAACACTATGGACAATGTTGGACTTTGGAGTAGTCACATTTACGATTCCTATTTTAATCTGACCAACAATATGGAAATTTCTGGACTTGGGAAGGGTCAAATTTCAAATTCATACTTGAATGCCAACCAAAGTAGGAAAAGTGGTGGACATTGGAGGAATCAGATTTACTATTCCCAATCCAAAGTCAGCTAAAGTAAGGAAATCATGATTATTTTCATTTGGGTAGAACCAGAGAATAGCAAGTGATTGATGATGGGGTACACTGGACAACTTAATTCAGCAGTGCACATTTTCAGAACTCTCAGCTGAAATCGACCCATATTTCAGGCTGAAATCAGGCAGACTGAGGGAAGCATATCTGGTAAGGGTTTGTTGAGGGGAAACAGCATTTACAACGCTGCTTCCACAACACGCTCCATTACAATGCGGTCATTACAACAACCATGTTGTTTCTAGACGGTCCATTACATCGCAAGTTGTTTCATCGACTTGCTGTAGGGGGCGCACTAACCTAAGGAATAATATAATTTACTATTCCAACACCTTCCCTACTGTTGCACATGCTGGAGTTGGAATAGTAAATTATTCTATTTCCAAGTTCAGTGCGCCCCTACAGCAAGTTGTTGAAAAAACTTGCGATGTAATGGATCACGTAGAAACAACGCAGTCGTTGTAACAACTGCGTTGTAATGGAATGAGTTGTTAAAGCATTTGTTGTAAAGACCCATATCCTTTGGTGAGTCAAGGAAATTGCTATGATGATAGCATTTATCACTGTCCTTCCTCCTACAGGCACTTCCTACTTTCTCTCTCCTTATAAAACTCATGTATTTCCTCTCTCCTAATTTAAAATACAGTCCCCATACTCTCATCCTACAGATATACTGCATTAAGTTACCACACTCAGTCCAAAATCATGAATTCCTAGAGTCAAATGGGCAGCGGTCTGCACACACACATGCACTCCAGCAGTCCAGCATGCACCGAAATGCTGGTCCATGCCTTCATCAATAAACAGCAAGGCGGTTTCACAAGAGCAATCATCTTTGGTCCTACCGACTAGTATCCAGGGCCATCAAAAAGGGGGATAAGGGAAGGCTTTAGGCCCCAAGCCCTAATGCTTTTCAGGACCTTTCAGTGCCTTGCTCTTCTTTAGCAACATTAATGTGTATATTTAAAATTGCTAGCAAGCTTGCCTTCTTTACTAAGAATGAGGCAGGTTACATGTAAAGGCGACTAGAAGACGCCAGATGATGTGTCATCTCTTTCTCTGTACATGATTTCCTAATAGGTAGATAAAGTGCTTGTGGCAACTCACAAAAACAGAAACAAAGTCAAGGCCTCACAAAAACATCTGACAAGTCTGCTGGAAAACTAGTGCATGCCATCTTAAGTTAGGTGGGTGCCAGTGATGGAGCAAGGAATCGTTTAAAAGAGACTTGGTGGGACGCAATTCAGTAACAAAGTATTAATAATGTTTGTAATACTAATTATGCACAACATTCCATATATTTCTAGAATAGAGGGAGCTTGCATATTTGTTTTACTAACAAGTAACCCGAGTGTGATTAAAGATGGCTGCTAATGCAGGAAAATGTACAGCGCATGCGTCAGTTGCATGACGTGTAATGCTTGGACGGAAAATTCTGCTTCTGCGCAATAGCATCTATTATGGCTTCTTGGAAACTCACATGCTAAGCATCTGCTTTGCTGAAACTAAAACCATGTTATATACTAAGTGCTAATGCATAAATAGCCTTTATAAGTAAATGGAATTAGAGTAGAGATAGGTGGTATACAGTGAAATCACTTTGTTTTGATATTAACACCTTAGGATTGCTTTGTCCGCCCGCCATCATGACGTAAAAAAGGAACGCCCGCCATAAGTGCGGCAGTCCCGAGCGGGTGTTTAGGATGCGCCCACAACACTGGCGGGCGCATCCTGCATTTTAAACATTGCAGCGGGTGGTGCATTCAGCATCACCCGCCGCAATGCCAAAAATGCATGTTGTGCATATGCATGCATAACGTGGCATGCACCGTGTGGTGCCTGCCATGTTGTACATGCACATGCAGGGAGTACCATAGGTACCCATAATGTGCCCCCCACTCCCACAACATCCTGGGGGCCCGCAATGGGCCCCCAACTTCAAAATCTGCATGCCTCGGAAAGGCTGCCTCCCGCCTGCATCCTGATACGGATGGCGGTGCCTAGCAGACCCTGCCATCATATTAAGTCGACTGGCGGAAAAGCGGCGGGCGGTCTTCCCGTCCGCCACAGTACACCCCACCATACTAATATGGCAAGGGGAAATGGGTGGCAGGTGGGGTAGAATGTAGGGCAGATCACATCCGCCCTACATCCTAATGGGCCCCTTTGTTTTTTGACCTCTCTATTAGTTCATATTTGGGCCTATAAAAGATGCTAAAGTCTGACATCCACGTGGGTTTGCCCGCATGCGCAAGAGAGACAACTCCGAAGCAGTGAGCTCAAGTCTTGGGACTTGTCCAAGGATATTCTACACACATGTCCTGGGAACAAGCTGAACATCCTGAAGATTCAATGGACAACTGTGTAGTTGTATACATTGTTTTCGATAAAGTTTACAAATAAGGGTGGGAAATAAAGCTTGGGAGAACAAATTAATCGGCAGGAACTTAAACAATTGAACTTAAGAAAAGTATTTAAACTTAGAATGGTGTGATGATCATATCCTCAGCTAGTCCAATCAGAAATAGGAGTTTCATAAAGTTGAAACATTTAGGGGTGGTACATGTCATTAGGAAATATAATTGAGGTAGATAGTTAGATTAGTTACAAGCAGTCACAGCCAGAACGCTGAGAGACCGAGATGCTGTCCGAATGCTGATCGAATACCTGAAGAATCAGACTTAGAATTGCAAGCAAATTGGAATTAGAAGAAGAGCGCTGAAGAATTGAGGAGGTAAGAGAATTAGAAGAAGATCGCGGAAGAATCGAGGAGGAAGTCAGTATCAGAGAGGGGTGAGATGCAGACGTCCAATCCAGAAGAGGTCATCTATCCTGTTCCGAAGTACCTGTCACCTGAACTTTCTAAGGGGCCCATTAACTCTTGGCCAGAGGGGTCTGATTTTCGCACCATCCTAGGTAAATATACTTCTGTGTATTGTGTCAATGTGCTTTTCTCTATCTTCTCTTTTCTGAGGTACTTGTTATTGTGGAATCTTATTCTAATTGGATAAACCGATCTTACTTCCTCTGAAAGATGGAGTTAACACTGTAATTTGTTTGCTCTTATGATTAATTTAGATAAGCATTTAAAACTTGCCAGAGTCTGTGGTTATTCAATAAGAAAATCAGGTAAATGAGACCTATGTTATAATCATCAAATCCTAAACAGCTAAAATAGATCCATTAGTTATAGAAAGGGCTTCGGATCAGTAATAGGTAGAGAATTGATAAGCAAATTAACTTACAAATTTAGTCCTATAAACTTGATCCCCAGCGATGTTCACTGCCTATATGAGTGAGTGTGTTTATGGGCCCAGATGAGTATATAGTGATAGATATCCACAGGTTGGTAGCCAGGATCACCAGGATATGATGATCAGCAACATGTGAAGCATTCCTCCTGGGCCTCCTACACTACTGCTGTCCCGGATGTCAGCGCACCTACAGTAACAAAGGCAAATGTACCTATCACCCCCCTGTCTAGGTTAATTTGTCCATCACCCTTTCTGTCTGTTTCTGTCTCTAATTCTCTAACCACCACAAACTTTCCCCTGCTTGTATAGTGTGATCAAACCTTCCTGTCCTCCCAACACATGATAGGTAGCCTGAAACTGGCTACCCATCATGACTCTGGGTAGCCTAAAACAGGCTACCCATCATGTCTCTGGGTAGCCTAATGTGTCTCGGGACTACAATTTCTACCCAGAATGTTCCTCAGACCAATCCCCTCCCCTCCCATTCTTCCAGCCTTGGATCGGCAGGGAGCACTTTGCAAACAACCAACATAACATTTACAATGCTCAACAGTCCTGGGTACGGGCAAAATAATCATTACTACAGTTCTGGGCTCTACAGCGCAACACATGATGCCAACGTTACATCTTCAAAGACTCACAAAATTGCAGTTGTTCCACACACCATTGTTTAATTGAACGGTGGGGAGGGACAGGCATCTTGGTCTGCTCAAACTACAACTGTGGTAACTAAAAAGCGATACAATTTTGGACTCAGCAGTCAAGGAGAAGAAGATGAGTATAAAAGGTACATAGCATTTAAAAATATTATTCCAAGCTCCTGATATTCTATAAAAAATTACTCTGAAACTCCACCTGCGTTATATCAACATGACATGCTTCAGCAGGTCTGTCGCTGTGTTTTTAAACAGCTGCACTGAATAATTAGCTAACCACTCATTTACCTTGGAGAATGCATGCTATAATATTGTTGTTCTTCTGTAAGAAAATTGGAAAGTCATACCTGAGCTGCCTGCGGTACTAGTAGTAACGTTGTGCAGGTGCACAGGTTGTCACATTTTTCAGATATGGAAACCATAATATGCCTTTATAGGTGAACTGTATAAAATATGCAATTGCTGGGAAAAAATACATCTTTTGAAATGGAAAGCACTAGAGAGTGTTGTCAGTTTTTTTCATAATTATTCCACTTTTATTGCTTATATGGTTTGCTTCTTTTTTGTTTTCTGTGCATGCAAATATTTGTGCCAAATTTGCGATGACCAAGTGTGAAGTTTTCTCATCTAAAGCTACTACTATATTTTTTTCTGGAGAACATATTTTCCCCTTGAAGAAATCCTTTCCCCTGGAGAAACTCTTACCCAACATCCCCCATTGGACCGGAAAGCTCCCTACCCATTCTCTGACCTGGTAAGATTATTTTCCCTGACTTTCATGGGAGTAAGTTTACTAATCTTGCCAAGGTGGGGAACTATCTGCAAAAGGATGTGAAACTCCTCAAAAGTACAAGTTTCTAGTTGTTGACCTATTTTGGGTATTGTGCTAAAAAAAACAACGCGATCCAACCGCTAACCTTGAACTTGCTAATGCAACAATTGTACAATTAATATGGAATATCCATGCTTGCAACTTCCCCTTGTGAACATGAAATTCCACCAGTCTTGATATTCAGACATAGAATTAGGCCCACGGTAAATATGGTCTAAATGTAAATTCAACTCACTTTTTATTAACATGCATCATCATTTTTTCTCTATTTAGCCACCAGTCTCGCAATGCAACCATATTGCCCTATGCTACCGTCTTTGTTACAGAGGCCACGCATCAATGCCTGCACACTTTGTTAGACTGAAACGGTCATTAATGTAATTTCCATCTGTGTAGTGTCTTTAATGTAGTTTCTGTTTGAGTAGTGTCCTTAAAAGATAAATTATTAAGTAAATGTTCGGAACTGGGAAAGCTTTGAATTCTCAAGTTGTAAAAATACTTAGGAGTGAACTTATTGGAATATTTGATCGCACGACAGGAAGTGGAGTTATACACCATTTGATGTCAACGACAATATGGGATGTTACTTTAACTTCTCACTAATGTGAACTTGTTGCTTACGAAAGTAGCAAAGCCGCCATTTGGGGCCATATGTACAAGGGAAGTGGCGGAGCATTTAGTTAGCCTCCTTGGCTTAACGACATGTTCCGCCTCTTCTGAAACGCAGGGCTGCACCATATTTACAAGAATATGGTGCAGCCCTGTGTTTCCCCCTGTGCTGGCTCTAAGTTTAGCAGCTTAGCACCAACGCAGGCCCTCTTGCATCATAGTGTAAGGGTGTCTGCGTGCAAGGGAAGATAGTTTATGTGCAGGAAGGTCCTCCTTCCTGCACATAAACTATCTTTAAATGCCGTTTTGTAACTGCTATGTGTGCTGCTTAATGCAGCACATACAGACGTTACAAAACTGCATTTTTTTAAAATGATTGTTCATGTGCAGTAAGGGGGACCTTCCTGTACATAAACAATCATTGGCGTTTTGCTGTTTTCATGTGTGCTGCACAACGCAGCGCACATGAAAACAGCAAAAACGAGGAGAAAGGAAACATTTCCCCTCGCTTCGCCAGATTAAGACCAGGTTTTGCCTTGTCTTAATTCTGGCGCAGCATCCAGTTTTCACCTCCCTTGTAAATTGGAAGCAGCGTCAGAATCAATGGGTGTTGTAGTGGAATGCCCACTGCCACATTCACTGCCCTCCCCTTTCACACTAAACATAGCGTGAAATGGGGTCTTATATACAAGGCAGGGTTAAGCCAAGTTAAGTGGCTTAAATGCTGCCTGGTAAAGAAGGCGAAGCCCGTATCGCCCCAGAAATGCCACAAAATGTGACGTTGCCGTGGCGATAGGGGCTTGTACATATGCCCCTTGGTGTGCCGAAGATCTTTTCCCACCAACTAAAAGGGCTCCGTATTAGAGTTCAATATGTGGAACTATGACTTCCTGGAGCCTCTATAGCTCCCAGAAGAAAATATGCACACATTAGAACTTTGAATGGTGTCGATTTAGGGTATGGGTTCCAGCTTTCCACTAGGTATAACTTTTAGCCTGCTGTGAGTGACAGCACAACATGGCCTTCAAATATGTAAGGGTGTCACTCGTAATGAGTGAGGCTTTTGGTCTGCAAACTGTATCTCACAGGCACTTGTGTGAATATTATAGATTGTTTTTGTTTAGGTTCAGTGAAAGCTGCTAAGCTGAACCTAACAGAGACTGAAATCTTCCACTGTAATATGAGCTTCACTCATGGTACCCACTAATGAGCAATTGTGCGCAGACATTTAGGGCCTAGTTCTGATGCCAGGCGAGCATCTGTTGTGGTCTCAGGACATACCGACCTCTGGTCGGCGGTCTTGACATTGCGCGATTACAATGCGACTGCGCATGGTTGGTTGCGTACTCCCATTTGTCTATGGGAGCTTGTGCTACAGCCGGGAACCTGCCTGCACCCATGGACAAATAGAGGAATCTGTTCATCCCTGCATGGCAGTCGCCTCAGGGAGCCTGGCACACAATGCAGGGATCAACATGGGGGCCCCCTCTACCCCCAATCAGAGGCTGCAGGGTGAAGGGGGCCATGCTAGGGTCCCCCAATGTCACTTTCTGACAGACTTTCCATGTCGGATAGTACAACATGGAAAGAATGTCGGAAACTGACATCGTAATCCCTACTGCAGAAACGCCATCAATAGGGATTACGTGCCAGTCTCTGACTGCCCAAAGGTCTCTTCGATCCTGTCAGAATCCAGCCGATTTCACTTACGACCACCTGCATCGTAACGTGGCGGTTGAAACTGAAACGAGGCTTGGAAAGCATCCGACCGCAATGAGGGTCTTAATGAGAGATTACTGAATACATCAAATGTAACATTTAGGAAAATGTTTAATTTTGAGACAAGATTAAATAACAGTTAAAAAGGATTAGGGGAGAATTACCAAAACATTATTGCAAAAGGTAACAGGATCTGTTGGGAACTACACAGTACAATGTGGAGGGCAGATCAGCACGTAACATTTGTTCTCATAATAAGTAATTTTCATTACATTTCTTGCACATAACAGATGCTCATGATTGGAATGTTTGAAGAGGGATAGAGCCCTCTGTGTGAAATATGACTGTTCGCAAAAATATTTATATATTTATTTCAGTTTTATATAGCACAAACTAGACCTGAGCATGTCAGAGGGCTACACAGTATTCACAACTTACATACAACAAAAGTAACTGAAGATTTTGAGCCAAAGGGTTGAGTAAGAGCTTTTATAGGTTTGACTAAGAACTTTTATACTGAAATGGCGTCACTAGATGTATGTATTGGGGTTAGCATAAGAGATAAACCATGTCAGATTTCATTGTTCACTGTGGGACACCAAAGAATGCTGTTCTATGCTGGACCTGGCATTTTTTGTAGGTTTACCCCCTTACTTTTTGCCTTTTGCGTCCTATTTTTCTGACCTGTTTTTGTTGACTTCTGGACTCTGGGCACTTTACCACTGATAATCAGAGCTAAAGTACATGTGCTCTCTGTGTAAATTATAATTCTGATTGGTACCCATGATTGGCATATTTGATTTACTTTAAAGTTCCTAGTAAAACACACTGTGTGAGCCCAGGACCTTTAAATCAAATCCTACTAGTGGGTCTGCAGCACTGGTTGTGACACCCACATTAGTAACCCTGTAAACGAATCTCAGACCTGCCATTGCATTGCCTGTGAGTTCAGGTTTAAACTGCCATGTCAACCTGGAAAGTGCACCCTCTTGCTGGGCCCCGACCTTCCAGTTTACTAAATGTAAGCTTCCCTCCTTCCTAGACAGGGTGCACTGTATGTGCAAGGTAGGACATGTACTGGGGTGTTTTACATGTCCTGATAGTGAAATACTGCCAATATCGTTTTTCACTATTGCAAGGACAAGCTCTCCCAAAAGCTGGAGCTGCCTTGTAACATTTTACAAGAATAACTTTCAATTGGGAACAGCTAGAGATTTGGAGTTTGGGTTTTCTGAGCTCAGAATTTAAAGAGAGATCTTTTAGTGAAGGTAGTTTTTAAATTGTGTTTTTGAAAATGGCACTTGGGCATTTTCTTGTTTAACCATCTTATGCCTCTGCCTGCCTGTTGAATTAACATCTGGTTTAGACTGACCGGGGCTTTTTGTGCATTCACTTTAGACAGTCACACAAAGGAAGCTGAGTTGTGCCCTGCAAATCCTGATAGAACATCACCAGACTGATGGGCCTTACTGAGCTAGAGTGGTGTGAAGAGCTGTCACCTTCACCTGAATAGGGCTGCGCCTGGCCTTTCACAATGCTGTTCCCTCCCCTAGAACTGTGTCAGGAGCCAAGACCAGGCAGAACAAGAACTTGTGCACTGTAAAGACAATCCTTTGAAGAATGCCTACTTCAAAGGCCAAAAGGGGTATCAGTATTGGGCCAAACACTTCTGGATCAAGAGTAACCCCTGCCACAGAGAAGAGCTGAAAAACTGTGAGGAGGAGTACTGCCCCTTTGTTGTGTGTTGCTTTGCTGGGTTGTCCTGCACTTGCTGCTTCTGATTTGGAGAGGGAAAGGACTGGATCTTTGCTGTGTATCCTGCTTGTGATGTTTCTCCAAGGGCTTGTGTATGCATGTCTACAGTTAATAAGTGCTACAGTGCACACCTATTTTTTCATCCTTGATTCAATGTACTCAATGCTGGAAACTGTTTAAAGTGCAGCTCGGGCTGCGTGATCTACCATGGTATCAAGCTTTGATCGAAGTAGGAGTGTAGTATCGTTCCTTTCATGGACGCAAAGCGATTCTTTCACATGACAATTTTTTCAAATTCAAAAATAGTGAATCCGTGTACTCCAGGACATTAAAATAACTTCATTTATTTTTTATGGTAAATCACATGTAAGACGTTATGTGTTCAACTGCTTCTCATGCCACAGATATGCTAATCCAAGCCTTTTTCTGGGCACGCCAGAAAACATAAAACATCCTCAAACATAAATCACATTGTACCCAATGCATTTCAGGCTATTAGTAGCCCTTCTTCAGGGGTTCACTATAAGTAAAAGCACATTATCATTAAATTAAGAATTCAGACCGCTAAAACATACTGTATACAGTTTTTAACATTAGTCTAATAGAATCTATGCCATGTATTGCAACTGGCCCTCAAGCAGCGTTTTCCCTCTAAATACGTAGCTATATATTATCACAAAATTGCCTGAAAAACCCACTGTCCAAATTCATCACCCTACCGCTTTTAACCTTCCCTGTTATCACCTAGACCCACGTCAGTATCCACCCTCATTGTAATACTCGCACTCCTTTAATGTTACCCAATGCCTTAACTCCAATTAACATCCACAAGCTCTCCTACCTTCATGCTTTTTTTCCGTGTGAGTGCTTCAACTCACATTTTTCTTTTTTTTAGGCACCTGCCTTCCTGATTCTCCCTTTCTTTTAACTCGTGTGCCGTAACCCCTCCTCACTCATTAAACCAATCACGATCACCCAATAATTACACTACCATCGCTTGTGACTAAACACCCTACAATTCAGCGCTTTAAACAACGCTCTGACACAAAACCATTGTTAAATCTATTAACCACAATTACTGTGACCGTTCTCAATTTAACAATTCCCCCTAGCAATTTAAAAGAATACCCCACCCTCCCTGAGATGTTATGTACTATGCTACTATTTAAATGTTACGATTCATAAATGCAAACTTCGATGTGGAATACAACATGTAATACAATGTCATCAAACAAAAATACAGATTTTGATAACATAGGATGTGCGTGTCTGTAATCAGAAATAAAACTTATAATTCAAGACAAAGTTCCTTCTGTTTGTGAGATGTACATCTCACGTGTGTGTTCATGTTCATTTTCATCTTTTTTGCGAATTTTCTTGTGGTTGCAGCTTGTAGATAGGGCAATTCAAATAACATTTCCATTTCATTAGTGCTACAGTGCACACCTATTTTTCTGCTGGGAGTTTTGATCTACCTTACAGTGCCAAATCCTGTCCTGGGGCCTTAGAGGTTGTTCCTGCTGCAAAGAACTGGTTGAAACCATCAAAATCAATGCATAGCCCTTCCAGCGCCTGTTTTTCTGGTGCAGCACGGCCATGGAGAAGAAATTTCCATGCATTGCTGCCGGCCGCCTGAAGAACTTGAAGCAGCGTGAGTTCATCGCACCTTGTCTCCGAAGTCCGAGACCCCCACACTGATTTCGACACAGGCCCTGCTGTGCAGCTGAAAGAATCAACACATTGTGGGACTGCAGCTGAAAAAATAGATGCAGTGCCTGTTTGCTGCCGCCACATCGACCACCAGGCCATCCGCATTTTCAAACATCACATCTGTATGCCAGGTTTACACCCCTTCTTTCAATGCTATTCAATTGAACCCCACTCTAATGCACACGGCCCCACTGTATGCTATTAAACTCTACCCCATCCCACTGTACACCAACCCCATCTACACTTTTTCATTATATGCCTCTCCACTGTACGCTACTCCACAATACACTATTACACTCTACCCACTTTACTCTACAACACTTCATTCTATGCCACCCCAATGTATGCTATTAAGCCATACCCAACTCAACTCAACGCCAGTACACTCTACGTTATTTCACTGTATGCAACTCTACTCTACACCTCTTTAGTGTACACTACTCCACTGTGTGCCACTCCACTATCTGCAACTCCATTATATGCTATTCCACTATATGCCATTCCACTTTATGCTATTCTACTGTATGCCACTCCTCTCTGCCCTGATCCATTCCTCACCACTCCAGTGTATGGTACTCCACTCTATGCCACTTCATTTTGTGGTATTCAATTGGACCCCACTCCAATGTATGAGACTCAAATGTATGCTATTACACACTATGCTACTCCACTGTACAACACTCCGCTGCCCGTCTCTCCACTCTACTCCATTGAACTGTACACAACTTCACTCTGGGCCACTCCCCCTATGCTATTACACTGTATGCAATTCTCTGCTACGCCTTTTCAGTGTATGCCACTCCACTGTATGTAACTCTCCTATATACTACTCCCGTATATGCTATTCCACTCTATGCCATTCTACTGTATACCACTCGACTCTATGCTATTCCACTCTATGCCACTCCACTGTATTCCACTCCAGTCTACATTACTCCACTCCACGCTATTACACTTATGTCACTCCACCATCCGCTATTGCACTCTGCATCACTCCTGTGTACTCCCCTCCATTCTATATAACTTCCCTCCACAAAACTGTGCTTCACTCTATGCCACTCTACTAGACTCTATCCAATTTACCCCTGTACTCTCCACTGTCCAAATTTGCACTTGACTTTATGTCCGTTGACTCTTTTGCACAACACTCCACTTCACTCAATGAAAGTTTCCAACACTATGCGACACAGCACTCCACTATACGGAATGCCACTTCAATGTATGCCACCCCACTCTATGCTAATCCACTGTACACTACTCCACTCTACACCACTCCACTCTATGCTAGTCCACTCTGTCACTCCACTCTTCTACACTCCACTGTATAGTATTCCACTGTACGCTATTCCACCGCATGCTGCTCCATATTATGGTACCCACACTACGCCAGTACAGTGTGCTCCACGCCAATCTATGCCACCCCATTGTATGATACTCTCCTCCACTCTATACAACTCTACTCTATAAAAGTCTACAGCATTTCATGGCACTCTACAATATTCTACTCCAGTCTATCTCCGTACACTCCACTGTCAACTCTATGCTCTACTCTATACCCGCCACTCCAACGTACAACACTCTGTTCCACTATACAGCACTTTTCTATACAACACAGCACTCCACTCTATTGTATGACAACTCAGTCTAATTTTTAACAGTTTACAACCTACACTATGCCAGTACACTCTACTCCATGCCCTTCTACTGTACGACACACCAATACACTCTATTGTACTTCACTCCACACTACGATACACAAGCCGCAGTCTGTGCAAGTACGAGCGGTGGGGCTAGGTTTGGGGGGTATTTCAACAGACAATGATGAGGTAAAATTAATTATTTATTTAATTTTCCACACCGCTTTTGCCTGCACGGGCCGCGGCTGCAATACACCACTCAACTCGAATCTACTGCACTGTACAGAGACTCTACTGTGCAACATGGTACTCCAACTTATAACACTTTACTCGACTGTATGCTATGCCACTCCACTTTACTGCACTCAACACCACTATAGTCTACGACACGCCCCTCCACTATATGACACTTTACTCAGCTCTGCAGTACCCCACTCCAGTGTACTCCACTCCACTATACTCCACTCTACTACACTTCATCCCACTCTATGCCAGTGTACTATACTCCAATCAAGCCTCTTCTTGTCTAAAAGTCTACTCCACTGTATGCAGATGCACTCTACAACACCGTACTACCCTCTATGCCACTCTGTGCCTCTCTACTCCGCTCTATGTGCATCCACTCAACTACATTGTACTACAATGCATGACACTCAACAACACGTCACTCAACTTCTCTCTACGATACACCACTCCAGTTTATGACACGTCACTCCACTCCACGACACTCTTCTCCACTGTACTTCACAACACTCCACTTAATGATACTTCACTCTATGACACTCTACTTCACCCTACACCACTCTAAAACATTCTCACTCCTCTACGACAGTCTATGACATCCTACTCTACTGTTTGACCCACCATTCCACTGTGAAACTCAATGGTCCTGGCTACGATTCTTGACTCCACTATATGAGGCACCATGCAACTACACGATGTAACACTTTATTACACTGTATACTACTCTACTAGAATACGCTCTTCTCCACTGAACTCCAATTTACAATAATCCAGTTGATGGCAATAGACTTTACAACACTCTCCTCCACTGTACTGTATGACACTCCGCATAACTCTCTGCTTGTGACACTGAACTTTACAATGCGAAACACATTTTTAATAAAAAGTAAAAATAAAAATTGGTGAGTTATAGTTAGTGTTTTCTGGTTAGTGAGCTGAAAAGAGTGTGTATTGAGGTCGGCTACTAAAATAATTTGAAGGTGGTGGATAAATTGCAAATGAATTTTCTAACTATAACTTTTGAATTTGTAAAGTTTGTGTAGTTTAAATTTGGTTTGTATAGAGAAAATAAGTTGTCCTAACTATAATAAGGCTTTAACCTTTGTTTATGTCATTAAATATATTTATATATGTCTTGGAACTAATATTTTTGAATGAAATCTAACACATTTTTATTGTTTAAAGCACCTCAGCTTTTGCACTTTATTGTTTAAAGCACTTTAGGATCATGTGGTTCAAGACTACAGATGCACTTCAGTATATGCAATACACTTTAGCATATGTACTATTTTGAACTTTGGGAAATCATTATTTGAAATAATATGGCAAATGGCTCAATTTATCCAATATCAAGGAAAGGTTAGAAAAATGCATGATGAATTGAATGTTACATTCGGAATTATGCTGCAGATTTGACTGAATTATGCAACAATAAAGGTAAATTGTGCAAAGTAATGTGTCGTAACGCATATTCTTTGACAGGATGTCTCCACTATTTTCTCATTTTAATACACATTATTACTGTCTATGCAATCTACCAGCTTAACACCTGACTACACCGGTCATCAACTAAAAAGGTGACTAGTTAACCTTTGCAAAGGGTCTACGACTGCCCACCACCACCCTTGCCACTTTCTTTTGGTAACTTTCATTCCATTCGAGATAGAATTTCTAAGGGAAAATCGTGCCATTTATATATTACGTGGCAAAGTCAGTTCATCAATAACTATGCAGAAAAAGTTGAGGGTGCAGAATTAGATCAATCCAGTGGGCTTAAATGTATCTTTAGCAACACAGTCTGTTACAAGTGTGTGAATTTCATGGCTTTGAAATTGTTCACAGCAACAAACAACGTTTTCCGACTGATTAATTGGAAGCCAGCATCTAGCCTCATACTCATTCACTTCACAAACCCTTACTTCCAAGGTAGATCAAGTAAGCCCATGGAGGTAAACCAATACTCAGGGCAGCACTTTCCCAATACCCAAATGAAAAAAGAAATCAAGAACGCACCCACTTCTGCTGTGGTGTTACGAGTTCATAAAATCAAAATTACATCTTTGATGCCATCAAATATTTAGAAATCAGAGGTAGAGGAGCAAAAAAGCAATATAAAACCAGAAAGTGATACTTATTAAGAACACTGATGGAAAATGGATACATTAAGACAGAAGAACAGCTTTTTCCCAAAAGAAGAGAAAATCTTATAAAGACATTAGGGTTTTTGCTCTCTTTTGCCAAGAAATCATGTAAAGTCAAACATTTATGTTACTTTGGATTTCCACAGTTGAACGATCCAAGTATCCATCTTACTTGCAGGACTAACATTTCCATGCTAATTGTCATACTTTGCTGCATTTTGGTCTGTTGCTAATGATAATTGAATAAAAAAGGCAATCAGATGTGTGCTTAGCAAATTCTTATGAAGGGAATAATTGTTTGAATATTCATGAGGAAGAACCATTTATGAATGCTGCAGCTGTTTTAATTGCCTCAACCATTACCACTTTCTGCAGTAAATTAGTACAAATGACTTCCTGTGTGGATTGATATTAAATATGAAACCACACACATTTGCATTTTTCTACATACCGTCTCAGTTGTTTTGCTATTCCACAGTAAAGTGTTTACATTATTATTCTGAGCTGATTTTTTGCAATGAACTATATACTTTGAAAAGGCAAAACATGCATTAAGGACCACTAGATGCCCGTGTTAACTTTCCCTAATATGCCATCTGTTTTGCCTTTGCAAGGATTAACTATGGCGTGAAAAGCAAACAATAAAGATTACCAGGATTTAAACCAGTCATTAACCTGTCACAATTATGTGGTGCTAGTATTTGCTCTTACAAGTGGTTTGTGTGCATTTTGTGGTATTCAGCTAGTTTATTATTGCATTCCACTCTGTTCTGGCTACATTTCTCATGTACGTCTACAATTTGTTCACCGTAAAAAGACTCATACAAAAAGAACTGGGGAGAGAATGTGCCTAGATTTATGCACTTTCTATTTTTAGGGCATTACCAAAAGCACATGGTGAATATCGCGTTGACGTTTGGTCAATCGTAAGAAAAATACACTTGATAAAAAAATCTAGAGAATGGTTGTGGTAATAAAACAAGTATTTATAGCAAGGTCTGGTATTCATATTATGCACTTCAGATCCACAACAGAGAAAAATGCATTCTTAGGCTGATTGATAAACAAAAATACAATGAATCAAATGTTAATATTGCTTAGTAAGGAACGTGACCATCTCTGGCCAGGCGATTACAGACACTTTATCCAGTCTTGGAATTTTCTGTGATAGAATAACGGGTTCTGTATGTTGTGGTCTGATTTTCCTTTCATTGAACTAATTTGTCTACAACCCTTAAGTCTATGATTTCTAAGGGCCTGATTCAGATCTCGGTAGATTGGGTCCCACGATTGCTTTTTTGGCGATCTACCCGGCCGCCGGTTTGGTGGTCCACCCACACTATTTAGATGTTGGTGGGTCCAAATACAAAAGACTGCAGCGGTCCCGCCGACTCTGCCAGGATTTCCCAACCATGTCGAAGGCGGGATAGCTGATTACGATGTGCCTTCTTGCCATGGCAACTGTGGCGGGAATCCCTCCTTCTGTGAGGTGGCAGAATCAAAACAAATTTGGTAAAACCCTACCTTTTTTCCGCTTCCTGCTTCCATTTCTGTCTTTGCCGCTGAACGCGCGACACGCAGGGGAGCATGAGCGGGCAGCGCCCTAGTCCCATACGACGGGCGAGCAGAGCCCTTTGCGCATCTCCCCTCCCTTAGCCTACCTCCTACGCAAGCACCCAATAGGGAGGGGTCACATGGGAGATGGGGGAGTCCCCAATGTTATAAAGAGGCGCAGCAACTATGCTCGGCCTCTCTTTCCCGCCAGGATTCCTTAGGCTCTGCGCTGATTTCACGTCGTGTCTTCGAGCCCGCCCCTGCGCTGTTTTCACGTCGGGTCATCGAGCCTTGTTCTCCTGCAAAGGAAGGTATGTGCCGCTCTCCTGCCTCCCCCCCGGCCATGTCCCTGGGTATGATCAGGTTGCACATGGCCCCAGTGGTGAGTACCACGGGGGGAGGCGGCCACGCTAGTCGTGTGTGCGGGCGGGCGCGCTTCATATGAGCGTGGGATCGGGCGGTAGAGGGAGGTTCAGCCGTCGGGCAAGAGGGTAGATTAGAGGTCCGAAGGTCAACCCGAGTTGGGGGTCAGAAGCTCTGGCGACGTTGCTTCCAGACATTGCTTCCAGACGCGGGTTAGTTACCTTTGTCTCCGAGTGTCCAAGGCATAATGGCGCGGGGGTCTTGGCCCGTTGGCGGGAGCAAGCAAAAGGGTCTAAGCAATGGGCCTTCCGTGTCTGGTGTCAGTTCTGGAGAGCCGCGCGAAGCAAAAAAAAAAAGCATAATTTGCATAAGTGCTCGCTTCCAAAGGTCAGGCGGTGCGGCCCAGTTAATAGCTGCCCTGCACAGATACTTTTATGTTCCTGTGCTTTTCCCCTGAGAGCTAGAGAGTCCTTTTATAGAGAGGCAATATTGGCAACATCGACATTAATCCATCGCCACCTGGCTCACCAAGCTTTGGAGATGACGGGGAAAAATCACCGACTGCTAAAACAGGATCAATGTTTTCTCCCCCGTGCCAAATTTCAGCACACACGTAGGATACGCAGGCATGCAATCGTCAGCAGTTTTGAATGTATAACTCCATGTCCATATGAGAGCGCCTCGCAGCGCGAGCTGTACAGGCCGGTCACAGGCGCTGCGGCTCTCAAAGGCGCAATCATGCTCGATGTCATTCCACTGTGTGAGAATTCAGGGCGGGAAGAGGGTAACATATTTACTTTTCGAGCCTCCTCGGGTCTCCCTCTAACCTATTTCCCCTGCAATGTTCGGTAGTTCCCGCACAATTTTACTGTACTCACGTTTGTAATAAAGGCTTCACGCTTGTAAGGTATTAGAAGGCATGAAACACAAAATATAATTCTAGAGCACTAATCGAGGCGACGCAGTGGCTACGTTGACTGACCATAACAATTTGGGACTAGCGATGTGGAACTCCATGTCCAAATGAGAGCGCCTTGCAGCGCGAGCTGTACAGGCCGGTCTCAGGCGCTGCGGCTCTCAAAGGCGCAATCATGCTCGATTTCATTCCACTGTGTGAGAATTCTCGAGCCTCCTCGGGTCTCCCTCCAACCTATTTCTTCTGCAATGTTCGGTAGTTCCCGCACAATTTTGCCGTACTCACATTTGTAATAAAGGCTTCACGCTTGTCAGGTATTAGAGGGTAGGAAACACAAAATATAATTGTAGAGTACTAATCGAAACGACGCAGTGGCCACGTTGACTGATCATTACAAGCTGGAAATAGCGAGGCCGTGGCATAGCCTGTTGGAGCAAGTGGAGTGTCGTAGAGCAGAATAAAGCATAGTATGGTAGTGCACTGCCATTACAGGCAACACAAATTTTATTAAAATGACTATTACATTTGCACAAACAAAAGCTGTCTGGTAGGCTTCGAGTATCTTCATTCCAGCCTAAAATACGTTATGCAGGAAGGGCCAGTTGTAGTGCTGAATATGTGCCGGGGGGTGCTAAGGGCTTTCAGTAGGCGCTTTTTAGTGGTTAATTTGAATGATATAACTCGGAGAACAGGCGCTTATGCTGTCCCTCCTTCAGGGACCAGTTCAGTGGCAGTGATTTAAAACACTCAACTAGGCGTTCGTTTCTAGGCATGTCCTTTGTTGCTTGTAATTATGGCGGATAAACGTAGAAACATTCGTGCCTCCTACGGCCCGATGACAATGTCATGAGTAAGACAGGTTAGTTGTCATGCACAGCTTGTGTTTCCTATGCTATTATTAGATGATGGAGCAACAATATAGTCCATTAATCTATGCACAGGAGATGTTTTGTTCAGTGCACGTGCCGAGCTGAGGGACTTCAAGTGCCCTAAAATGTGTGGCTGAAATAAAGTAATTCTCTAAAATCACACAATTTGGTCGAAGGTCTTCCGGGATTATCATTGCTCAATTCAGGCACTAGATGGCGTCTCTGTATCTCCCCTTTTACAGTAACAGGTGTTTCATTGTGTTTCATTCTTTGAGGAGCTACATCCGTACACTTTGTTAAACAGATACCCATATTACACGTTAAAAGACGTTAAAATAAAGAATACGAAGTTCTGCTCCTATGCACTAGAGGGCAGTTTATTTGCTAAAAGTACAGAGTAATCTGCTTATGAAGGAGCACGGAGAAACCCCAAACTTCAAGGGTGCAAGCGCTACTGAAATGACGGGGGTGTTTGAATTAACGCACTGAAGGGTGCTTAGAATGGAACACATCTGCCCGTCACTGCAAGGAGCCGTGCACGACCCCGGATAGCGGGAACGTCATGGCGAGCCCGCGCCGCCTTCATTCCCCCAGGGAGTGGTGGCTCAGCGAGTTGATGTGTCCACTGCAGGGATGTGTGGCCCCCATGCGGAAAATCCGAGCCTGGAAACTGAGGGAGAGCTAATGAGTACTCCCAGGTTGGCAGGAGAGGGTCGCCATCATACTCATAGGCAATGAGATGTAGATAAGGTGCGATCCGTGCAAAGGAAAGCAGAAATATTCGTGTGTTAGAACCAACACAGGGCTTCTTCTTCTTGACATTGTCAATTTGACATGGTCCTGCACTACGGCAAACAGGGATGGCATAACGGCTAGAGCTGCAGACTTTGGAGGGTGGAGACCAGGTCCGAGCCTCCACGTGGGCTCATTAGCATGTGATCCGGGGCCAAACACTTAATCTCCTCGTGCTACCACAAATGGACGGGTTCATATGTAACGTAACGGGTGCACATGTCAGGTAATGTGCTCCAATACTATCCGTCAACTTGCGTGTAGGAGGCAGGCGTCAATTTCAGATTCACAAGAAACCGTGTGTCACTAACCTCACCTCAGGCTACGTAGTAGCCAATGAATGTGGCCACACTGACTCATGGCTGTTTTCTTTGTATCCGATTACATGCCCCGGCCCACGTTGTGTGTGTTGGAGGGGGAGTAAGGGGTACGTCCTCTGACGCAGCTTCGCGTTTTGCCACATCCGGCCGCCATTACCGGCCATGCGGCCTTTTAGGCCTTCCCTTCAATACGGGTTTCCCTGCGATACGGGTTCTCCCTCCATTATGTTGCGTGTTCTGGGACTCGTACTTCTGGGCTCCAACGGTGCGCACGAAACGGTGATTGGAGGGATGGATACGGTCAAAGTTGGGCAGATGTGCGAGCGGCAAGTCCTGTGCGAGCGGCAAGTCCTGTACATTATTGGTAAGCCCATAATGCACTTGCCATGAGCAGGATGCGGCTGATCCGCTGCTGCCCTGCGTCGTCTGTTGCCTCGCGTCGTGTTAACGTCGGCCGATCGCTCTGAGGTATGTGGCTTCCAACTAGCCTCCTTCGCAGAGAGCTCGACAGCGAAGTCCGCGAGGCTGCTATGGGTGGGGCCGGATCCGGTCGCCATTACCGGCCATGCGTTTTGCCATATCCGGCAGCCATTACCGGCCTGCGGCATTGCTGCTCCTTTGTACTCTTTTGGCCTTCCCTTCGATACGGGTTTCTCTTCGCTACGGGTTCTCCCTCCATTGTGTTGCGCACTCTGGGACTCGTAGTTCTGGGCTCCAACGGCGCGCGCGGAACGGGGACTGGAGGGATGGATCGGTCAAGTGTGCAAATGTCGGGCGGCAAGTCCTGTATATTATTAGTAAGCACATAATGCATCTGCCACGAGCAGGATGCGGTTAAATTTGTATGGAAGCCCCCAGCTAGCAGACCACCAAAACAAATGTTCTGTGGGCCTGAGGTGATTTGGGCGATGGAATGCACATTCTCAGGGGCGAGTTGTAATGTTTAAGTTATATAGTCTGACACTGATCGAGTGTAAGAAGCGAATGGCCAAATAATTCATGGGCAGGAGCACCAAGCGGCGTTTTAAACTCCTGAAACAGCACTACATATGGCTGGTGTTTGCCAAGGAAGCTCACCACAGGGATCACGTTAAATGAGAGTGTTCACTGCAGTTTTCATCATTATCCAGATGAACCTGGCAGGCGCAGGACAGCCTCTTACAGAGAAGTAATTGTTTTAGCGCATATATGTTTCAACTATGGTAGTTGGTTTTGATCCTGAAAACAAAGTGCTCTACCAGGAGCCACAGCCACTTGCGTGCATGGTCGGCAGTCTTTCAATTGCTTGAGGTCAGCTTCCATTCATTTAATTAGTTAGGCGTTTTGCTATATCGCAGACTTTACCCGAAGGCGTGAGAGCGCTTCACAATAGGAACAGTAAATGACTGGTGCAAAAGTGGAAAGTGACGTGGGCAAGTTACAAATGAGTACCACACTCAGGTGCAAGGATAATACGGCAATAAAGGGCAAATAACCCACAGGGACTGGTAAGAGGCATGCCTGTGACTTTGCTCACTCTAGATATAGTGCAGGCACTGTAAGATTGCCAGATGTCTTTTTCTGTCCCTGTACTTAACCATACATGGACATACATTGCGTAAACGGGTAATTACAGCAGTATGCATGATGGGTCACATGAGACGGTGAGGGTTACAGGGGATAGGAGTACCACTACCGGTGAGGTGTATCTGCCAGGCCATGCTATAACCATTCCAGGTAATGACCTTGCAGTGATTTGCCAGGACATCATTCCGGACACTTGCTCCCCGGGAGCGATGCAGTTTAGGGGCCACATGCTGTAGGAGCGTGCAGGGAGCAGCTACTTGCTGCGGTGCGGGGCACGGAGACAGGGTCAGGAATAACAATCCGACTGTAAAACATATCTGTTAGGCTGTGCTTCAACTATTCCAAATTTGACCTGGCAGGGAATTGCTAGAACATTCACTGTAATAATTTTTCCAGCTACGGTGGTGAATTTCAAAGCACACCACTTTACTTCCTTGGACAAATAGCACTGGTTGTCCATGGCAGCTGTTACAATGAAGCGAAGAGTCGTTGCCGGTCCCGTGCTTACTGTTTCCAAATGAAAACAGCTAACTGAGTGCATATTAAGCATAGGAAGGTGAACAAATACAAGACTTTGGATCACTTCCTTATGTTTGCAGAGGAGGAGGAGTAAGCAGTCCTCAGGCGACTGAGTAATAGCTTCTGGAAAAGAGCGAAAAGCGAGTCCTGGGATCAAATTCGCAACTTAGTCAAGCGATGAAGCTAGGATTGGCCCAGGTTGTGGTTGGCTTGGGCACCCTGCCTCGGAGGCCAAAATTCAGGGCTGACGCCAGTGAAAACAGGTTAACTTCCATGAGTCCTGGGATCAAATTCGCAACTTAGTCAAGGGATGAAGCTAGGATTGGCCCAGGTTGTGGTTGGCTTGGGCACCCTGCCTCGGAGGCCAAAATTCACGGCTGACGCCAGTGACCACAGGTTAACTTCCATATGCCTTGCTTGCTTGGTCACATATCACGGGTTTCCAGCATCAGATACTGTAATGCAAATAGTCACTGGCCGGAAACAGCATAGTTGCTCACTAAGCAGAAATTCAGAGAAGGGTTCTAATATGACAGTCATATTTACTGCTATGCTGTGCTCGTACAGCAAGATAACGGTCTGACGACGGGTAACGCTCCCATCACTTTTGTTCCTGGGAATAATATCACTGATTATCCATATCCATTATGTAATAGAGCAATTTGAGGCTCTAAACAGCGACCGAAAGTAGCTAGGTGGGTGGGGGGCTCGGTCATCGACGGGGGCCTCCTCCAGAGCTGTGGCGGAGTACAGGCCGATCTGGAAGCAGATGGACAGTAAGGGTACCTCTGCGGCAGAAGGATACAGTCTAGATACCTCTGCCTGGCACAGTAAGGGTGCCTGAGCCAAGCACCTGGAGCCGAAGGGGGTTCCAGGAAACAGCGTCGGCGCCCCGTTAGTCCTTCGGGCGGTCGGGGGGCCTGAACCGACCGGGGGTGTGCCTCATCGCTCCGCCCTGACAGGGGGGGCGGGAGTATAACGAAATGGTAATTTACTGCACCGTCAGAGCATCGTCTCGCCGTGCAAGATGGCTCCTTAGGCATGCGGGTCAGCGAGGGGCTGCCGCATTGGATCGCCTGTAAGATGACCCACCTTAACTGCTACCTGTGTTGTACAAAATAAACCTGCAGCACTGCTTTCCCCACAAATATGTCTCATGAGCTTCCTTTGGTATGTAAGTGGATAATGTATAATGTGCAATGCGGGGCGAGCACTGGCGGTGTGGGCACTATGCCGCTGAACGCGCGACACGCAGGGGAGCATGAGCGGGCAGCGCCCTAGTCCCATACGACGGGCGAGCAGAGCCCTTTGCGCATCTCCCCTCCCTGAGCCTACCTCCTACGCAAGCAGCCAATAGGGAGGGGTCACCTGGGAGATGGGGGCGTCCCCTATGTTATAAAGAGGCGCAGCAACTATGCTCGGCCTCTCTTTCCCGCCAGGATTCCTTAGGCTGTGCGCTGATCCCACCCTGAACCCTGACCCAGCTGCAGAGCGGCGGGGTAAAAGTTGTGAAATTTTAATGGTCATGTTTTGTGTTGCAGGCGGAGTCACAGGGCGATCTGGAAGCAGATGGACTGTAAGGGTACCTCTGCGGCAAAAGGATACAGTCTAGATACCCCTGCCTGGCACAGTAAGGGTGCCTGAGCCAAGCACCTGGAGCCGAAGGGGGTTCCAGGAAACAGCGTCGGCGCCCCGTTAGTCCTTCGGGCGGTCGGGGGGCCTGAACCGACCGGGGGTGTGCATCATCGCTCCGCCCTGACAGGGGGGCGGGAGTATAACGAAATGGTAATTTACTGCACCGTCAGAGCATCGTCTCGCCATGCAAGATGGCTCCTTAGGCATGCGGGTCAGTGAGGGGCTGCCGCATTGGATCGCCTGTAAGATGACCCTGACAGGGGGGGCGGGAGTATAACGAAATGGTAATTTACTGCACCGTCAGAGCATTGTCTCGCCGTGCAAGATGGCTCCTTAGGCATGCGGGTCAGCGAGGGGCTGCCGCATTGTATCGCCTGTAAGATGACCCACCTTAACTGCTACCTGTGTTGTACGAAATAAACCTGCAGCACTGCTTTCCCCACAAATATGTCTCATGAGTATCCTTTGGTATGTATGTGGATAATGTATAATGTGCAATGCGGTGCGAGCACTGGCGGTGTGGGCACTAGTACTCCATCGCCCAGGTCCCTCCTTTGCTGCACCGACTCCACCATGACGCCAAACGACTACATTATTGCTGAGATCTATGGTAACCTACTTTTGCATTTGTCCTTTGTATCGTGTATTGACAATTGCTGTAGACTCTCTGCATTGCTCGTACATGCAATATTTTCCTTAGATGTAATGCAATAGTGTTTAGTTTCCTACTAATCAATGTCAATTGAGCACACCTGTACTGACACTTAGAGACATATTTTTTGTTATGGTGCTTGGATGTGTTGTGCAAGTGGTGCCTTTTCGGTGTGCATTCGGTAGTGTGTGTATGTTGTGTGAGTGGCATGCAAACAGTAACACAAAGGGGAATATAACATTGTGTACATGTAGTTTACATGCAAACATGAAACATATGTGCACTGATGTTTAAATGAGTTGTACTTAATTGTCTACACACCCGATGAACGTCACTCCATAGGACTCGGCCACCAGGACACTGCCAGCACAACAAGAACATTTAAATCGTCTCAGCGCAATCCTGCTGTCCTGACGGTGACAGAGTACTGCTAGCCACCAGACAAGGCTGCCACCTTGGTGGTCTGTCTCTATCCGCAATGTGTAAATATGGCAGGCGGACTGCCGACAGCTCGTTAGAGTACTTAGAACCGCCCCTACAGGAGGATGGTAGTAGTCCCGGCAAGATCTAAATCAGGCCCTAAGTAAAGTGTTCCAGACTGAAGACATTGGCCATAATGATCTGGAGAGGCAATCACTCTATTGTTAAATTATATGATTTTTGTATGGAATTGTATTTCATTTGTTCCTTTTGGAGTGATTGGGGAGGAGGGACTACTTGAACCTTGCAATGCAGGAGTCCACCAGTGGGTGAACCTGGGAGAATCGAAACCTTCTGCTTCAGAGAAGGGTTTTAAAAATTGCACTACTGGATGCATCCATGACATAGCCCTCTAGCTCCTAGAATCCTTGAGTGATTCCATAGCAGAGGTAGATAGTAATAAGGCTGGTCACTGTTTCAGAAAGCAAAGCGATCAACTTGTGTATGAGTGTTTTGTTGGGATCTGCCCATTGACTAACAAAGCTTCTGCAATTAACGTGTCAGCTCACTCAGAGTTCTTTATATCTAAACGAATTGCAAGCTCATTTGATAAGCAAAGAGCTCCATCATAATAGCTTCATCCTATTTGGACCCAGAGCACCCAGTAGGGAGGAAGGCATCTCTATGACAATTAGCCCCCATAGGAAGCGCTCACATCATATAGGTACAAGTGTTAATGCAAGACATTTCCGGGCTTGGAAACTTCTGGCCAAAAGGAGTATAAATAAAGTGCATATATAATTGACGATAACTCATGCTTATCATCACATGATTTGGTGATAACTGGTGAAGCATCTTACGATCTGTAGCCACTTGCCCTATGGACAATGAACTTCAGTGGAATCCTACAGTAAGGCCCAAAAGACCACAAAAACACAATAGGGGCTCAGGGTGAAGTGACGGGGAATACCTTTTGAGTCACTAAGGTCAACGGACAATAACTGAAACAGTACATTTTACTAAAATAAGTTATATTATTCTTGAGCATCCTTCTCTCGCAGGTGGCAGTTAAGGAAGGCGGCAAGGAAGCATCCAGATACAGAGACCTGGAATCACCAGAAGATGAATTGACTAAGATCCAATAAGGGTGAGTGATGAGTGTTATGCATGAAATAGTCTAGGAAATTGGATCAACTATTAAGTTAGATCAACATCAAGAACCTCAAGGGGCATGAGACTAAATCGAGTGCAGTCAATTAGGCAGTAGTAAGTTGTGGAGACTACCATTAGTGTTCGGACAGTGTATATCACTTGGTAGTATCTTTTGCTCTTGCCAGCTTTGAATTTCAAGTTTCTGGAACATTGGGTCAGGCCCTTCTCCTTTTATATGATGTATAAATATTGGACTTTGAGACACCCTCTTCCGAACACTCATTTACCCGTGAACACTACAGAAAAAAGGACTGTTTGAGGCCTGCCCTGCTCTCCGAGGAGTAAGTCTAAACCTGCTCCCTTTATCCCAGGCAGAGTGTCTCCAAGGGCCAGGTTTCTGGTGCTTAGCACCGGCACTTATATGTCAGGGCCGGGTCTACACGCAATATTAGCTGCAGCTTGCTCACTGATTTCACACGGGTCTCCCCAGTAATGGCAAAGAGATGATAAGAGATCGGCCATCTTGGGACACTATCCTCATGGGGAGCAGGGTGGTGGGGGCGTGAGGGGGGGAGTCCGACAGCCACATGCCTAAAGCAGAGACACGCACACGGTTACAAGATGAAAGGCATTAGGGCCATGGGGGAATGGAGCGTTCAGGTGTGGTTCGAGGGCCGACACCACAGCTGAGCTCTGCCCATCTGAAGCGCAATTACACTTTCAGGGAGTAACGATGCAGAGGGCCCTGCGGACGATGAAAAGAAAACATGGTGAGCAGGTGCCGAGATAGCCTGCGGTCTTTTATAAAGAGTCACAGAGAGACTCTGGACAATTTCATTCATTAAGAATGTATATAGAGCCCCATGTGACCCAACATCTGCTTCGGAGCACTATAAAGCAGCTACAGTCACCACAATTAATAGCACCATTCACAAGGTACAGACACTGACATCCAGTAGGGAGTAGGTGCGTGGCACATAGGTGTGGGTAAAAAGGGGTTAACCCTCAACCCCACCCACCATACCCCAGATGAAGCTAACTCCCCCTGCTCACTGCGCAGGACTTTCACCATAACCAAAACCCGCTATTTTTCTGGGGAGAGGACAACGAGGGTGTGCAGTGAGCGGCTCATATGTAAAGTATCTCAAGGTGCATCGCTAACATTTACATAAACGCCAAGCTGTGTCAAATATTCACCCTTGGAGTCTGCGTTTTACTTCTTTAGCCCGGCTGTGATTGTGTACATGGTGTGTTCAACCATGCGTGTGTTACTTAGGCCTAGATGTATCAAGCCTTTTGCGAATCGCAAAGGCTGAAATTCGCAGAATTTCGGCCTTTGCGAATAGCAAACGGTCTATTTGCTTTTTTTGGCATGCATCAAAAATTTGCAAATTAAGGAATTACAAAAATTTACGATTTCTTATTTTGCCATAGCATTAAAGGAATCGCAAGTTTGCGATTCCTTAAATGCTATGTATGTAGCATTTTTGAATTGCGAATTTTGGTTAAGAAATCGCAAATTACCACCAACTTGTAGTTGATGGTAATTTGCGAATTCTTTAAAAAATGCACAATTTGGCATTTTTGAAGGTGGCATGTGACGCACACACATGCCATATGCACACACATGTATATTTCAGGGGTGCAGCAGGGTGTCTTTGAGACACCCCTGCACGCTTGAAATTATTCTCAATTTGCGAATTCGCAAATTGCGAATCGCAAATTGAGAATTATTTCACAATCATTCCTATGGGCCTCTGGACCCATAGGAATGCATGGGAAATTATTCCTTAATTGCGAATTCGCAAATAAGGAAGACTAAGAAATCGCAAAAAAATAGCGCTTTTCTACATACATTCCATTTAGCGATTTCTAAATAGCGATTCCTTACAAATCGCTATTTAGAAATCGCAAAATTGAATGTTGATACATCTGCCCCTTAGTGTGTGAACATTAAGATGCGCATTTATTGTGATGTACCATTTAAATACTCGTATGCGCGTTATATAGGTTTCTAATTAAGCGTTGAATAACACCCAAAGGGAGAGTTTGTGTGCAAATAGCCCGTGTGTTTGTGAGTGTGTGTATCCGTGCACGAGTTCGTGTGTGTTCCTGTAGCTGTGTGTTTATCTTTTTGTGCGCTTATGCGTCTGTTTATATTGATTTGTAATTGCGTGTTTCTCTATATCTGTATATATTCCTTAGTATGCTCGAGAATGCTCACCAAGGCTCGGGTGACTCCCTGCACCTGTGCTTGTATTCATCCTTGCGAGTGCATCTTTGTGCCTGTGGATTAATATTTGTGCTTTTGCACGTGACTGTTCTTAAAATATTTGAAATTGTACGCCGCGGCTGCCTGCCCTAATATCAGACACACATACTGCCAGAAACCGGCGCATACCTGCCTCAGCTTACTGGTCACTCCAATGAATCACAAAAGTGCTACCAATGAATGCTTGCAAAAATTAGTCGGCCCCATCCTGGCAAATCCTCAAGTGTGGGGCCCAACTTGGACCAATGATCACTGTTTTCTCCCGAGGCCCACCCCAGCATACTGCGCAGCCTCAGCACTAATTGGGCAACAAAAACAGAAGAAGCAAGCAGAGTGTTGTGCAGCAGGCCTCGGGCAAAATAAAACTAAAAGGCAGTCTTAGTAATGTGTAGCCTGTGGTTCTGGTGTCTCGTCTCACTACATTCGGCTCAGTCTGATAATATGGGGCAGTCCGGTCCCTGCTGCAGTCAGGCAGAAGCCATGATGGTAAGATGATTGCCAGGGGCAGTAACTCTTTCAGCAATATGTAAGGAATAACCTTTCTTTTAATATAGTACTTAACGACTTAGTTGTGGGACTTCATAGTACTTTAAATGCTAACTCGGTGGTGTTCATTTGATTGACTTAAAAATTAAGGCGTAGATTGAAAAAATCTTATGGTGTATTCAAATCTTTGCTACTGAGCACTAACCCACTGAGCTATATTACTGGCGTTCTAGCTTGACATTTAAAGCAGTGTAGAAGTGCAAGCATCTTAATTATTTCTGGTAGAGGCATTTTCCTTTTGTCGATTTTATACTGTGAGTCAGCCCTACGGCCGCTAGCATTGTCACGGGCACTGTTATGCAAGAATCTGCTTGGAATGTTTATTTTCAAAACAGAGAGCGGAGAGGACTGTGCTTGAAAAAGCATGTTTTACAAAAGAAATGATTCCTTTTACATTGAGAGGAACAGGCTGGTTGTGGATCGAATTTTGTGCAGCAGCACTTCATAGGGATAGAGAGATATTCTTGTCATAGGAATGTTATTGGAAGGGATATTTTTAATGTATTATATCAACATACCTGTGTCTTGTACAGGATCAGCAGGCTTGCAGCACGTTTGAGTATTTGCGCTTTTAGTATGCCCCTGTGAGAGGCACCTGTTAAGCAATGCCTACTCACTGGCCAGAGCGTGGGGGTATGCACAGCATAATATAAAAGTTGATAGTATAACTTGTCTCAGGGTGAACTAAGATATTTTATTCATTCACTACACTTGGTGCATTTCTTCCTTCTTCCTCCTTTCGTTTCATATTTTTTATTCCTGCTCCTTTCATTCCATCTTTAATTTCTTTCTTTCTTATCCTCAACCATTCCTTCTGCTTTTCTTTCTCCTTCCATTCTTCTTTCCAGTTATCCATCACACATTGATTGCTACCTTTTTCTCTCTATCTCTTTATTTCTTCCTTTCACATTCTTTTTTTGTCCTTTCATCCATTACTCATTTCCTCACTCCAGACCATTACTCTCCTTCCTGCCTGCATATGTTGCTGCCTTCTTTAATGTATTTTCTCCTTCATCCCTTCCTTTCTTTTAAACAGCACAGTACAAGCACATTCACTTTAAGTTGTGAAGCTGCCTCAAGTCCTCAAATGACCCTTCCTAAAGCTGCATTTTGATCTTTACACAAATTCTGCCATTAAAGTTCACTTTTAAGTTGTTGTTATAGGCTTCCCATATTTTATAGTATGTTATATTGATTAGTATAGCGCACTAATCACCCAAGAGGGTAGCCAGGCACTTGGGCAGTTGTAAAGGTGTGAGGTACTCGAGGTGCTTATGTGAAGATCCAGGTCTTCAGCTTCTTGCGGAACTCAAGTAGTGAGGAGGTGGCTCTGATGTGTTTGGACTTGTGGATGTGGGTTGAGCCAATAAAGGAAGTGGGTGGAGCTGGGGAAGTGGGTCTGGCCTCGTAAACAAATGGGAGCACCTGCACTAAGTATTTTACAAATTAAGCACTGCCCCTCTGTTCCAAGCTACAGAGACACAACACGCTCCAGAAGCCTCACATTACCTGACCAGCTGACCTGCTCACAGGACTTGCCAAGATCTACAACTGGACTCTGCTGGAGTGAGCTCCTGATCCCCATGAGGTGTTTTCCCAAGTACTGGACATTTAGCTAGTGTCAGTTGAGCTCTTACTGTACAGAGAATGCAAAATCCTGACTTCTTGGGCTCTTCACAACCATGAACGGGCCTGTTTGTGCCAGGATCTTGCCGCTCACAATAATAATCACTAATGCAAAGCTACAGGGGACTTCAACTCTTTGCACTTCAGTGACCACCAGTGACAACCAGCAGTGCAAGATATGCACTTTGTCTACAGCATGTGTGGCCCCCAACACAAAGCTCCCGCAACAACCACCTATGATGCCTGGCAGGATCTTCGTGGTACAGTGTCAACCATCCACAAGGCTCTTCCTGCTCCTCACGGCCTCCTCTACCATGAACTGTACTCTTGAGAAGGTAACTTTTTCATTAGGATCAACCTGGTCTCTGTTCATGTCTGCACTCCATCGCAGTCAGTCTGAACTTATGACTTTCCCCTGGTCTAGTTCAACCAGATTACTGCAAGTGGCACTTTGTGCTTTTACGTGCTATATTTACCTAAATCTTTGAAAATGCATATTTCTGGTTCTACTAATTGGATGTTTATTGTTTTTGTCTAATTTTATTTATTAAATATCGCTCTCTTTTTCTAAACCAGGGTGGAATTTTTCTTTTCTTGTGCTGTAGCTTTGTGGCTGTTTGGGTGCTGCATAAATACTTTACATATTGCCTCAAACTTAAGCCTTACTGTGTTTGCCCCCAACATACCAGAGGTTTAAACACAGTTTAATTTAGTGACTTCTGTGGTTCACCTTGGCAGGGACTGTGGTTATTGCATGAGAAGGGCTCCGCACCACCTCAAGCACAATTTCTTACATTGGTGCTCAGTAGTGGGATTCAGTATTTATACTTTTGCAGCAACATTCAGTGATGTGTGTACCACTAGAATTCCACAATAAATAACTTGATACCAGGTTCAGCCTCTTTTAAAATTGTCCTTGATTGGCCTCTTTTGGTGTTTTCAAATTAACTTCAATTTCACTTGACTTTGAGGATGGTGTTTAAGCTCTACAACCTAGTGAGCTACACAGTACCTGAGCATGGATGATTCTGCAGGAAATAGGGGTTTTCAGCAAACATGAGTTCCAAGAAGCAGGAGCTCGAGCAGACTCTCAGGCCTGGTGGAAAACCTACCAGTTACAGGCTACAGCAACGGAGGAGATATGAGGAGGTGAACGATGAAGAGGAACAGGAGGAAGAGATTGAAAGAGAGGATAACAACTCCCTGATGGTGACCCCAGAGTATAGAGGGCCCATAGGAGTGAGGTTCCCTGCCAGATCCTGAGCAGGCTGCAGCATATATGCCCACAACTTGTCCCCAGAGAATATCCTGAGAAGTATTGCATCAGGTTCAACAACAGCCAGAAACTGCCAGTCTAGGGTGGATTTCCTGCACAACTCTAGCAAGGCACTGAATGGTTGGGGGAGGAGCAGCAAATTGAGTGAATTTCATGGGCTGTACAACCTAATTTTGAGGGAGAACATGCTCAGTACTAGCTTTACAAATCTACACCAACACCTGATTGAAAACAAACTAACTGACCCCAGAGAGCTTGCAAATGAGACGGGCCTCTGGGTCAGCACCAGAGTGTCAACACAGGCATCTGGGATGGATTCCCAAAAGGGTAGTCATGATTCCCACCAGATGATTGAGGAGCAAGATAAAAACAATACTGAAGAGTTCTCTAAAGACCCCCAAAATAGTCCTCCCTCAGAAGAAGGAGACCCTACCCCAATTTGCCTAAATGAAAACTTTTTAAATGGCTTATTTAATAAGAAGACAGTGAAGTACCAGGAGTGCTACAAGGTGTGAAAAGGTAGGGCCGAATTCGACCAAGAACCCTTCAGTATTTGCCCGGCGTTAGCCGCCTCTCATACCATTTGAGATTACCAAACAAAGAGGCAGGCGCTGGAGACAGGAAGGCAGGAAACAGGAGTTTATTCAGACGGAGCAGAACACGTCAAATCAGACAACAGGGTATCTTCTCGAGGTGCTCTAGCCGCATCTCTGAGGCCTGGCCTCTTATACACAGGTTTATGGCTTTATTACATACATTGCATCCGTAATGTTTCTTTGAAGGGCAGAAAAGACATCCTCGGAATCCCCGGTCCAGGCCCGTTCCCACACATATCTACAGTAGAGTTCCCACCCCGATCTCAGCATGGGGTGGTTATCGCGCAGCTGGACATTCCGTTGGGAACGGGAAAGTGGGCGATCGGTCGGATCTAGAGGTGTGAAGGTATTGATTAACCCCGCTCCTTTGACGTGGGGCGAGGTCCTACTGTAGGGGGCAATAAACTGCATCTGTTGGGCTAGGTGATGGCCTGGGATCAGGCCGGACAATCGGGCAGGGAGGAAGAGGTTATCAAAAGGAGTGAGATGAAAGGAGTGTGGGGGTTCAGCACGGGATGTGGCTCTGAGGCAGGGTCGCGCTGGAGGTGCATTTATGGCCCAGGCAGGAGAGATCGGGGGCTGGCAGGGCGCGGGGGAAGCTTGCAAGGCCGGGGAGTGGGGGGAGAGACGTGCAGGCTATTGGCAGTGGGCAGAGAGGCCAAGGCACACAAAATGGCTGCTACTTTCGTACATGAAGGGGCATAAAAGGGACAAGATGGCGTGGCCACTGTTTCACGATTTTCACTTTACTTTCAACAGTGGCTGTGGTGAACATAAATGAACGCCGCTTATATATACCTAATTTTAGTCATTTTCCACAGTCCCCAGTTTTTATCATAAGTTAGTTCATTTCTGTTCATGTCATAGGTGAGGATGTACAAGCTGACATTAGTTATACAATTCGCTTTGGTAGCCCATATGCATTACAGGTAGATGGAAATAATTCTGCTATCAATGCAGACAGAATCGCACATAACCATATGTAGTCAATGTGATGGGCGGGGAGACAGTGCATACAAAATTACATTAGCTGCGTCATACGTTAGACCTTGGAGGCAGGGACATTACTTTAGACGATGTAGGAGATTCGTTCGAATACAAACATGATGTCATACAAAAATGTTCTGGCAGAATAAAAGCTACTAAGTACATTACTTGAGGTTTGGACTTCGTGGGGATCAAAACTCGACAGCATGTTCATGTGTATGACTGGTGTTCTACAATCATCATGATACAGAGTTAACGCTTTCTTAGTTACTCATGCACAGATGAAAGTGACCAATGTAAGGTTTCGAAAGCTCAATTGGGTGATTAATCAATACAAAGTGGTTGGGAGAGGAATTCAAATTAATACAAGTGACAGTCAAGGGGTGGTAATGTTCAAAAAAGGGTTCGTCTTTCCAGTGTCTTATTACAGCGAGCCATCACTGGTAGGCTCTCATTGTTCTTCTTCTTTCGTTGGCACTGTTGAGCACCGGCGGTGGAGCTACGCGTCCAGCTCGGATTCAGATTTCGCGTTGCAGGGTGTGGCCACTCTTTGCTCTCAGACCACAGTCCTGTTTGTCCTGTTACCTAACTAATCTACCATAGGTACTTTAGTCGGGGTACCCGTATTCCGTTCTTCTTTCGGGACAAACCCTATTCTATCTTTTGTGCTGTGTTTCTTCTTTAAGTCAAGTTCAAAAACTCCATATGGAAAAAAAGGGTGATGGGGGCGTGCTTTGGGAGGCCGAGGGAAAAGAGGGTGGAGTGGGATCAGGTCTGAAACGGACCAAGGAGGGCAGAAATTTCAAGCAATTGGGCCCATCAATCGGGCACAATGGGCTGGGACTTTCGGCACGAGCTCATCAACATGCAGGGGCTTCTGGACAGCCCTTCTTTCCTTCACTTTCCACGTTGAGAATGGTGCCTTGTCCCGCAACTCTTTGCTCTGTGGCTCCACCTTGGTCGAGGTCATAGATATTCCCCGATCTGCAGCCAGGCTGTGCGTCACGTCCGGCCCCTCTCCTCCGACGACCGCACGTTATCTTTAAATAAGTACAAAAAAAACAAGTCTTAGAGAACTGGCAGGGGAAGATGTTTACACATTTTAATTTCTCTCCCAACCCCAAGTAGTTGGGGAAACGTTTATTGGTCACGATAGGGTGGATGCTTAGTGATCCTTACATCGGTGTATGCTGTTAACTCATGCATCATTGCTGTGGTGCAGGTCTGCAAGTATCTTTCTATTTTCAAACATCATGTCTGTCTGGTGTTTATTCCTGTTATATTCGCGAGCGTGGCAAGAAGTCTGATATCCAACAATTACATGGTTCATCGAATTCAAACCGGCTCCTCCAGTAGAGACTTGTGTTTTTCTAAAACAAATCCTGTTGAGCTATATTTTTCTTCAAGGTCTGCTAATTCATAAAAAGTGTGAAGTGCTTATTATCATGGGCTTACAGCTACTTTTTCCAGGGAAGGACATACGTTAAGCATTTTTTGTTCTTTCTTTTCTGACAGCAACGGCTAACTTTTATCAGTTTTAGACGATTTATCTTTAAAAACAAGGTCATCAGCTACAGTCTTTAAGATTTTCTGGGACGGCTGGTTAAAGAACTGGGACCATTCTGGAAAAACGGGGACGTTTACTTTTGTGCAATGGGCGGTGGTAATCCGAATGATGAGGGTGGTGTTACTAAAGCACTAAAACAAAAGCCACTGACATATAGTTCCCTTTTAAGGGTCAGATTAGGGGACATTAGTCGGCTTACCTGTCCTTTCTTTCTCAGCCAATTAAGTTCCATCATTTTACAGAAAGGAGAGGTAGTAATATGGCAAAATACGATCGTTTTGTTTCTGTCAATTTGTTCAAACACTGTCGTGTCTAAAGCCAATTATACCTGTGCCGGCGAGGTACAGTGTCGTCATTTATTCAAAAGGGAGCAAGGGAGCCCTCAGAGGGAGAGAGCGTCGTGTGCACCAAATAGGCAATTAGTACACGTACAACACAAAGAGAGAGAGAGAGAAAAACGTGTATAATAATAGGCTATTCAGTGCACACACACATAGAACAGTACGGGTCAGTTTTACGTATAAAACACAAGCTGAGGGAAAACATAAATTCATAGTTTATGTACACACAAATACCAGATAGGGTGTGACAGTACATACATCAAGTATGGAAACCTAAGACAGAACACAGAGCTATTTTGGGCAAAAGGACTTTGTCATGCATGTTGCGTATTCTCAATATTCCCTTTAACCCCTTTAGTGCTGCGCGAATTTCGCTGCAGTGCTGAAGGGTCATAAATCATATTGACTCATGACGGAAATGTTCCGTCATCAGCACCGGAGCACCGACGCTGATGACGGAACCGTTCCGTCATGAGCATGCAAGGGGTTAATTCATTTTGGGGGTCGAGCTCTTTGTTCTCCTTCCTTCCTAATAGTAGACAATTTTTGTTGGTAACCTCGCTTCAAAAATACTTACTCCTTTTTAATTGGTCGGACACTAGTCCAGTCGCGCTTATACTCACGGTGGGGTCTTCCAACATCTAGCAAATGATGATCCAAGCTGAGGTAAAGGAGGGGTGTCAGTCGGACGTGCGATGGTACAATTCTGACTTTTCTATGAGGGTGGAAGAAGAAGGGGTAAAATCTAAAAAATAACAATATCCCCAATATCTGGGCTGAGGGGGATTTGGGATGAACCCCAACCCGGGGTACTCTTAACTCTTCTTATTTATTCAGCACATAAATTGACTCACTGGTGCGCATTATTTTGGGTGTACATTTGGGATATCGGTTGGGGTTGGGTTCGTCGTACTGAAATAAGCCTTCAAGTTTCTGGTGTAGGCCACTCTCCCATTCGCTAGCTCCAGAGAGAGTCGTTCCTAAGTAAGGAAAGTGCTATATTTTTATTCGTCTTTCACATGCAGGTACCATGTTCGGGCTTAATTTTCCTATCCCATTAACCGTTCGATCAACGCCTCAATCATACAAAAAGCATTCTTTTATTGACCCAGACGTGCGCCACACATACGCATTCATACCGTACAAATCAGGGCCCATGCGCACATTCATACCATACAAGTTTTTTTCACGCTCCCAGAGATAGCTCCTACATATAATGTACCGTCTCACCGAGCTAGCCTATTTTCCTCGCGTGGAACACGGTGCGGTTTTAGGTCTTCTCCATACTTCAGCTGAAATTCCGATGTAACCTGCAAAAAGAAAAGGAGGGGGGGGGCAGCGTTCAAAGCACATCAGCGCGCATAAACACACATATTTTTTTACCTACCACGTACTTGACTTATCTCTCTGGGATGGAGTCCCTTATGTCTCGGCATTGAAGCCCAAAGGAACTGGTAGTGCGGCAAAGATAACCAATGGTCGTCTGTTCATTACATAGATCGCCCGAGGGCGGTAGTACAGACCGCGTGTAGGAGAGGGTCAAAGGCCAGGGGTATTCAGTATAAGGTGGGGGGGGTGACGGATTCATGTTTTCATTCGAGGAAAAAGGAATGGTTTACGGTGGTATAGGGTCGTTCCTGTTCGCAGAGCATGGTATTTAAAAAATAAAAACCCTATCAATCTGAATGACTGTTATGATGCTAGTTCTATATATATTTTTCTTTTAAAACCTTGATTGTAAAAATGTCAGCATTCAAATACGGGCCTCCAACCATACAGGCCGGCCACGGGGCAGACGGGAAACGCATGAGGTAAGGAGAGATTACACTGTAGTATAGGAGTACGTAACGAGCGAGCCATTTAATTGGAAAAAACTAAACGTGACAAACGGTTGCAGGCTCAGTGAAGGTTGATTTTATAATTGAAAGTATAACAGGATCAGTTACAATAAAATCGTCCATACGCACACCATGGGCGAGTATCATGAGTAACATTACTTCGGAGCTTTAATAATACAATAATCAATAGTAAAAAACCCGACATCAATAGGGTTGTCCGCATGCCCAGTCAGTACCCTTCCCCGCCTGCCATGTGCACAAAGACCGCATACATCCCCCATAACATCAAGGCTAAGTAACTAGAATCGTCATAAGGAGTTGCAAGTCCCGCCCATACTGGCGCCATTTTGGTCGAGGCCAGGCGGGTCCGGAGTATAGTTCAAATGCCTCCAATAACTAGCAGCCGGACCAGAATCCCTTTCGGCAGTTCAAAAAGATTCCGTTAACGCCAGCAGAAAGGACAGGCGGCATGAACCGCGACTTAAAGGCGAGGAAGGCAAAATCTTCCCTACCGGGTCACGCTGAGGTCCCACCGGAGCTGATCGAGTTGGCAGTCTACAGTGTCTTTTAGTAATTCGGACAAAAGCTGGTGTCAGCATGAGAGCACCACCATCTTGTGACAACGTTGTGGCCACTCCGGAGAGCGGGACAGCAGGCGTATCCCTCCACAGATGCACTGAATCAGTCTTTCCTACGGCACCAGGTGTGGGTAAGGCGGCGGCCACCCGGGGCAGCGGCATATCCATGGGGGATAGTCGAGCAACAGTGGCGGTTGCCCCCACCGGAAGCCCGCGGGAGTCGAGGGCCAACGACTCTCGTAGAATCTTTAAAACTGAGAGGACGTCTTCAAGAGTGGGGCTCATGCCCGAGCAGGCAAGCATCCGAGTTCCATGGTAGCCCAGAGCCGTCCTAGTGGACCAGGCCCAAATCCGGGGAGCCGGCCGCCATCTTGAGAGTCCCCCCAGCAGCCGCCCTTCACCACGGCCACCGGAGCGGGTCCCCCGGCCAGTCAACCACGGGGGCTCGTTGAGTGGAACGCTAATGGCAATCTCGGTGCAGGAGAGGAACCTCCACCTGGAGGGGGAGGGGTGGCCGTCCGTGCCGCTTCTCCGCGGGTGCCCCACGCCATCTCCTGGCGCAGGTATATAAAATGGCTGGACCAGGCAACAAAAGGGGGGAGCCATCAGCAAGGCATCCCCCGCACACAACTTGCTGGACACCACCTCTGGCTGATCCGGGGACGGGCCTCGACGCGTTGTGTTGCCTCCGGCCTATTCGCACAACGGTCCTTCACCCCAGGCCGCCACCGACGCTACCTCGCCGGCTGATGGCTTTTGTAGACTTTCTATAGCCCAAAGCCAACTACAAAGTAGCCCAAAGTAGCCCAACATTGCTACTTTAAGGAAGGAGGGACAGGAACAGTGTCAAGCAGACGGCGAATGCATTGGGATTGATGTTGCAGCCGGCTGCCATGTAAATATTTGTATAATAAAACGTTTTAACATATTACTTTGCTGGAGTGTTGTATATATTTATAATATTTGCATAGGGTTTGTCGTTATTTGGGCGGGGTGGGCGGCGGAGTCGAGCTGTCTTACGGCCATCATGGCATCGAGCTCGGCTCTTCTCACTAGTTTCATATTTCTCATGAGGGGTTGTTCCTAATGTTTCTATTTTAGCGGGGTCAAAAAGATCCCATCAGTGGCCTACTGATTTTGCTCGATTCCTTTTGTTTTTGCTAACGATTTTTATGTTATAGTTTGCTAGCACGATACAGCGGCTAATCCGTATTTTTATAGACATGTCCTTTTTATTAGGGGTGTCCTCCGGTGGAGCCAGATGATCTACCTCTAATAACAGTCCGGGCTGAACCAACTACTGAACAATGGGGAGAAGATAGGCATGACGGGGTACAATGGGGACAAAAGTCTGCACTACCTATCCTTCACTACTTTGCGGAGACTAGGCAGAATACTTCTATTCTACAGTATTCGTAAATAGGGAATACCCAAAGAGAGAACTAATTCCAAACAGTCAATGTTCGGACAAACAATCAATCAAATGAGGGATAAAAATAGGCACGACGGATTACAACGGGGGCAAAAGCCTGCGTTACCTATCCTTCACTATCTGCAAAGACTAAACAGAGTATTGCGACTCTGTGCTTGTTTGCAAATAGAGAATGATCCAAAGAGAACCAATTCCAAAACAGTAAATGCTTGGATAACAATCAATCAAATGGAGAGGGAAGCAGGCACGACGGATTACAACGGGGGCAAAGGCCTGCGTTACCTACCCTTCACTATCTGCAAAGAGAGAATACTCCTATTCTTCCCTGTTTGCAGACAGAGAATCTCTCAGAAACAATCAAATGAGTAATACTAGTATTTTCAAACAATCAAACACTCAATTCGCAATTCGTCGTGTTACACGACCTTACCCGGACCGTATGGACAGTTTCTCGTCTTCCGCTTCCAGCGCCTGATCGTCCTCTATTCTCCGTAATTGCTGTGGCACTCCTGATGGTTCCCAGTCAGGACCGTAGATCACTCGAGAGAGGTCTGCTCGGAGCCAGTGAAGTTCGGGTGATCGGCTGCCAGACGAGGGTCTATCGGGCAGGTGCACTTCCCGATCGTTGCAGTCGTTCACTCTGCCGTTGGGACCTCTCCCACTGGATCCACGTGTCGCTGATGGGCCCCACGTTTGGGATGCCAATTGTGAAAAGGTAGAGCCGAATTCGACCAAGAACCCTTCAGTATTTGCCCGGCGTTAGCCGCCTCTCATACCATTCAAGATTACCAAACAAAGAGGCAGGCGCTGGTGACAGGAAGGCAGGAAACAGGAGTTTATTCCGACGGAGCAGAACACGTCAAATCAGACAACAGGGTATCTTCTCGAGGTGCTCTAGCCGCATCTCTGAGACCTGGCCTCTTATACACAGGTTTATGGCTTTATTACATACATTGCATCCGTAATGTTTCTTTGAAGGACAGAAAAGACATCCTCACGGGAAAGTGGGCGATCGGTCGGATCTAGAGGTGTGAAGGTATTGATTAACCCCGCTCCTTTGACGTGAGGCGAGGTCCTACTGTAGGGGGCAATAAACTGCATCTGTTGGGCTAGGTGATGGCCTGGGATCAGGCCGGACAATCGGGCAGGGAGGAAGAGGTTATCAAAAGGAGTGAGATGAAAGGAGTGTGGGGGTTCAGCACGGGATGTGGCTCTGAGGCAGGGTCGCGCTGGAGGTGCATTTATGGCCCAGGCAGGAGAGATCGGGGGCTGGCAGGGCGCGGGGGAAGCTTGCGAGGCCGGGGAGTGGGGGGAGAGACGTGCAGGCTAATGGCAGTGGGCAGAGAGGCCAAGGCACACAAAATGGCTGCTACTTTCGTACATGAAGGGGCATAAAAGGGACAAGATGGCGTGGCCACTGTTTCACGATTTTCACTTTACTTTCAACAGTGGCTGTGGTGAACATAAATGAACGCCGCTTATATATACCTAATTTTAGTCATTTTCCACAAAGGCTCCCCTGGTTCCCTTACCTGTTGTTGGCACCCCCCCTTGAAAGGGTGGGCAACAGCATTGTTAGGCCCCTGGGCACCACAACAGCCTTAGGCAGCACATTTAGTCTTAATTAGGTGGACGTTGCCACCAAATATCTAGAGGCAATATCTCTTAGAACTGTAACAGTTGGGCATAGGGCCATGAAGGGGATTTTTACCCAAGTGGGGTTCCCCAAGGAAGCAGTGTCTGACAGGTTTACCAACTTCATGTCTGTGTACATGAAGTCCATGTGGAATGAGTCTGGAGTAACCTACAGGTTCTCCACACCCTATCACTCTCAGACAAAAAGGCTTGTTGAGAGATTCAACAAGACCCTTGAAAGCATGATTATGGGCCTAAATAAGGTCTAGAGGTGGAAGTGGGACTTCCTCTTACCACGCCAGCTTTTTGCCTTTAGAACGCAACACCAAAGTGAGTTGAGTTCAGCCCATTTGAGCTCCTCTATGGTCACTCTGTTAGGGGTCCTCTCAGTCTGGAGAAGGAGGAGTGGGAGCAAGCTCTCAGTAAACATCCCCAAGATGTAATCAGCTACATGTTAACTCTCAGGAACCAGGTGTACAAGCTCTGGAAGAAGGCTTCTGAGAACCTTAAGGCCAGACAGAAAGTCATGAAACTTTACAACAACCGGAAGGCCACTCTCGTCTTTTAGCCTGGACAGAAAGTGGTGGTAATGGGACCAATGGAGCTTGTGGCCCTTCAAGATTGTTGGCCAGGGCTTTATGATGGGAAGGAAAGAAAGGGGAGGTCACTTAACTGTGACCTCTAGGAACGCCTTGAAGATACACTGTAAATTGCCTCAAACCACACTACTAGAGGTCTAAGGCCACCATGCTCCTTGTGATAGATGATGGGGTGGAAGAAGACAATGAACCTCTCCCTTACCTCCTATCTTGAAAAGAGCAAGATAGGTCAGTGTAAGATGTCAGACTCTAACCTGACCCTATAACAGCGGAGGGACTGTCACCAGTTACTGGGCCATTTAATTTCCCTGTGCTCCCTCACCCCTGTGCTGTACCTATTATTATGATACTAGAGACAGCATACCTATAAAGAACAAAACTTACAGAGTGTCTGACAAGGTGTAGGCTAGCATTAAGGAGGAGGCCTCCAAGACACTGGAATTAGGGGTGATTTGAGCACTCCAGCAGTCTTTGGTCCAGTCCATTGGGTCTGGTACTAAAAGCCGCCCTTCCGGGAGTAACCCCATAACTCAGATTTTATGTAGATTACAGGGGGCTCAACTCATTTGCCAAAACTGACACTCATTCCATCCCCCAAGCTGATGAGCTCGTTGACAGGCTGGGAGCTGCCGAGTTCCTCAGTACCATTGATCTCACATCAGGGTGCTGATACATTGCCATGACTAAAGGTGCAAAAGAGAGGTCAGCATTCTCTATCCCAGTGGCACGCTTCCAGTTTCGGGTGAAACCCTCTGGATTGGACAATGTGCCTGCCACCTTTCTGAGGTTGATTAACAGAGTCATGGCTGGGAAAGGAGGCATGCAGTGCCACCTACCTGTACGTACCTGACGTAGCTATCTACAGCTTCAGTTAGGAGGACCACATGTTCCACCTCCAGGAGGTGCTTCAGGCTCTTCAATAGGCAGATCTGACTATTACCAGCAAGAGCTAGATAGGGCAGGGTTCTGTGGTATATCTGGAACATCTGGTGGGCAGGGGCAAGATACAGCCCCTTTATGTCAAGATAGAAAGTATTCTGGCCTGGGAACTCCCCTTAAAACTCAAACTGAAGTGAATGCCTACCTTGGACTCACTAGATAATATTGGAGGTGTGTCAAGGGATACCGCACCCTTGTTGCCCCCTTGACTGAGTTAACTTCAAAGAAGCATCCCAAGAACGGGATCTAGACAGAGGTCTGCAAGAATGAATTTGACATCCTCAAGGAGGACATATGCACAGTGCTCAAGGCCCCTGACTTCTCCCAAGAATTCATATTGCAGACTTCATATCATTGCCTTATTAAATGTTGTACATTTTCGAATTTGTGTAGGGGTATCACTTGTTAAGAGTTTTTCATTACTTTTTCTGTTTTGTTCTATGTGATCTACGTTTTATATTTTTCATCATTTGCGTTATATGGAATATATTTCTTGCACCCTTGTAGGATTCTTGTCCTTACCTTGCCCCTGGTTCAGGTATTAGGGCTGCCCCTGTTGGTATTTTTCATTTTCTTGCCCCTACCATTTGGTGCCAGCAGTCTGTGTCCTGGGTCAGATGACTAGGTGTAGTTGGCAGTTGGCATTTTGTATTCCTCCCAGACGGTGTCACAAAGTGGGATTGGGTGTTGGCAGGATGGGCCTTCTTGATAGGATAGCTAGGGGCGGAACTGTCACCTACCACATTTACCTTTCAAAGGAGCTGCCTCAGCGCACTGATCAAGGACTTCACACTAGCCTTGTCTCACCCCAGACATCCTGGGACCAGGGCAGGGGGGAAGGATATTCCAGAGTCACAGTGGTGGGGGCAACTATAGAAGATACTCCCACTTCGAAGCTGGCACCAGGTATAAACATTGGAACCTGAAAACCAGTCTTCAGTACTCTCCTGGACCTATGGATAGTACAGAAGAAGGACTGCCCTGCTGCCAGAAGATTGCCCTGCTGCTTGAGACCTGTCCTGCTCTCTGAGAAGTAAGACTGAACCTGCTTCCTTCGTCCCAGGCAGAGCGACTCCAAGTGTCATGTGTCCCTGTTCTGAGCTGCAAGGACACAATAAGCTCCTGAGGCCTCCCGGCAACAGCCCAGCTGACCTGCTGCATTGGACTTGCAACTGGGCCTGCCTGAGCCCTGCTGGCCTCTGCTGGAGTGAGTCCCTGATCCCCAGGAGGTGACTCCCCTGCTCATGGACTCTTACCTGGCATCGGTTGAGTTCCTCCTGTACAGAAAAGAAGTAATCCTGAGATTTTAGGCTCTTCACAACTGTGAATGGACCCGACAACCACCAATGCGAAGTTCCAGCTGACTCGACTCTTTGTGCTCCAGCGACCTACAGAGATGAGAGATGACTGGCAGCAAGAGATCTGTACTTCGCGCTACTGCATTAAGAGCTTGCGTAGACCTCCAACACAAAGCTCCAGCAATGATCATCTGTGATGACGGACAGGATCTTATTACTAAAGCGATGACCATCCATAATGCCCGGCTTGGTTTACGTGCTACATCGATGAGCACCCACAACTCTATCCCCACTACTTGTCACCTCCTCCACCGCAAACTGGACTCTTTGCGCCAGACTTTGAGAAGGTAACTTTTTTACTGGAACTAACCTGGCCCCTGTATCTGGCCCTTGCTAATCGTGACTGGCCTAAACTTGTGATTTTAACACATTCTAGCGCATCCAGATGACCATGAGTGCCACTTTATGCTTTTAGGTGCTACAATTCTTTAAATCTTTGAAACTGCATATCTCCGGATCTACTGATTGAATTTTTGTCATTTTTGTTTCATAATATCTATTACATTTTGCCATGTTTTAAATTGATGTGGGTTTTTTCTTGTGTTGTGTTAAAATTTTTTACTGCTTGGGTGCTGCATATATACTTAACAGTCTGCCTCTAAGTTAAGTCTGACTGCTTTTGTACCAAGCTACCAGAGGGTTAAGCACAGGTTAATTTAGCGACTTTTGTAGTTCACCTTGACAAGGATTGTAGTAGTTGCTTGAAAAGAGCTCACACCCCCCTCCACCAAACACATAATTCCCCACAAACGAATTTAGGTCTGGATTGAGAATAATACCTCGCTATTTCACCAGGTAGCGAGCTCGAGCTCTAGCTCTCGACCCTCCCAGCTCCTCCATCCATGATTGAATTGGCATTTTACAACATTGCAATGAATAGAATTTCAATCCTAAATGTTGCCAATGCATTGCCTCAGTTGCCTGAGGTTAGAGGCTAGATACAATTGCATCAGCACAAATGTGAATGGGGAAACTCAGTCCATCCACCAGTACTCTCAGTAGCTCCATACACAGTTTGAACAATATGACGGTCACAAAGGATGCCTGTGGCTCAGCAATTGGGAGTGGATCAGAGCAAGGTTTTTACACTCTTACCTCTAACCTCAAAGAGTGATTTGAGACAATGGAAAACACGTTTACAAGTAGCCACCCAAACCAACGTAATCCCTAAAACAGTAATGTGGGTCCAATGGTCGGTTGAATCCAGCACCTCAGAGACATTTAAAGGCAGTCGCGGCCTGCATGACTCAAGGATGGGGGGACGGTCGCGGAGGGAGGGTAGGGTGGAGTGTACGGGGGCAAGTGCATGGTGGCGCAATTAAAAACAAAACTTTTTTTTAAATTACACTTATTTTACGGCCGTTCCCGCCGCTGCGTCTCTACTCCTTGCTCCTGCTCTCTCCTCGTGGCGTGGTACAGGAAGCCAAGAACAACAGCAAGGCTTCCTTGACCAATCACAATGCTGCAATGCACCATTGTGATTGGTAAGCAACAAGGCTCCCCTGACCAAGCACAGCGCTGCAATCTAGCGTTGCGGTTGGTCAGGAGCGTCCTGGTTGGACGCTCAATGAGGGAATGGGAACCCGGGCTTGTTCTCCATGCAGGCTGTAAAGCAGACTGCATGGAGAACTGGAAAAGTGCGCATGAGTGGTTTGGGTGGCCTGAGAGGGCCGACCAAACAGGCATTGCGCACTTAGGAGTAGGCAAACCACACCTCTCCTGCCCTGCTCCACGTGAGAGAGCAGCCCTGCCCGCCCGCAAAAGAAGGAAAATGATTATATCTAAAAGTTATTATCATTTTATATTTCCTTTCCACTGCTCAAAGCAGTAGGGTGATGCTCCTCCGCCAAAGCGGAGGAGCAGCCTCTGTTTAAAGGGTCCAGCAGACAGGCGCCTATGTCATCAAATTAGCAATCTTTGTCATCAAGCACGTAGAGTATTGCAGCCTCTGGAATGTGTAGCCTCACAGATTCTCTACTACAGTTGGTAAGCAAGCCTGAGTAGTAGTGACCCAGCACGTTCTTGTCACCAGCCTCCCAGGTAAGTTGAGTTGCTACACAGTCCTCCGTATTACATACTGTAAGGTTGAGCTCCTTTGCTGCATTTCATTTTGTGAAGGTCAGTGCCATCTTGCGCTAGGAACACTGGGAGTAAATTTAAAAGCATTTTGGCTGTGAGTAGGTTTAGCTAACTCTTGAGGTACCCCATGCTTACTTATGAATATAGGGCAGGAGTGAATCCAGAGTTTCCTGGCATACTCCTGAAATTCAGTAGGAATCAAGGTGTACTTTAAGTATAGGTCTCACCTACTTACAGCTGAATCTTCATAAACTAGGGTCGTTGTCTGTATGTATTGTGGGTGATGCCTTATCAGATATTTTCTTTTCTCTATGCTTTTAAAAGTCATTTTAGCATTTTTTTATTGAATCGTCGTAATTACAAAGGTCACCATGACGAACTCTAAATAGGAGAAGTAGAGGTTTGATCATTTGAAATGCAATGGAAATCAAACGACACGAGTTGCACATTAAAAAAAACACACGTCTTCACTTACCTTCTCGAATTGCAAATTACTGGACATTTTCTTAGCAATTGCCTTTCAACAAATTGTTTTAAATCTGAACTGTTCATCTAAGTTATCATATAAGACTTGGTGGGATTGTGTTTGTTCTGATCATAAATTAGACACTATTTATATGCCTCAGTTTACATATTCTGATAATGCTCAATTGTTATGGTTACCCTGACTACACTTCTAAATAATACTGTTAATTACAGGTCACATAATAATTGTGTATCAGGGAACGTACAACCACTATGCATTTTCTCTCTGTGTTGTTCTTTATACTTGCAAGCTACAGGTTAATATTGTGCACTGGTTAATATGATTTCTTATTGTAATCTCTTTAGAGTTTTTTTTATATTGTTTCAAATTACAAGGACAATTCTCAGCTTCACATGTTTATATTCGCATTGTCTCTTCTTATTATTCCCCTTTATTTCCTCCCCTGTTCCTCTCTCATTCCCTCCTAAAAGTATTAAAATACTTTGTTTCACTGAATTCACCTCTTCATTCTAACAGTATTATACATTACCTTATTGTTAATTCTTTCTGTTCACCTTATTTAAATAAAGTTCTTTAAACGAAAAAAAAACGCGCCCGTGTACATGGACTGACCTAAGCCCTCGAATTTCAAAAAAACAAATTTCAAAGCTTCTTTAATTTTCTGAATGAATCCTCGGATAGAAGATGTGGGCCTCGCAGTGGCTTCCAGCTGTACCTAACCATCTGCTGAATTTGAATGGCCTTAAATAAGCTGCAGATGTCTGGATGTTTACAGCTATAAAGTTGAGTCAGCAGTACCCATTGCACTACCAGAATTTTGATTCCGCTTTTTAGCGCCGCCTTAAGATGCTTATTGTGCGGGGATGAGGCTCGTGACTCCATCAGCGGCTTTACAGCTACACGATCATCAGCAGTGAGGCGCACCACCAAGGGGTTTGCCCTTTGGCAAATTGAAAGAGCTTATTTACTGTGGAGGACTGGTATGTTGACTAGAAGATTGATCAGTTTGAAGCATTATTTTACCTGACCCAAAAATAGATCATTTACATGTATACAGCCCCTTGATTCATGAATCGTCTTCGAAATCCGGTGGCATTTCTGACAGCTTTGTATTGGATGGTCAAGGTTTTGTGAATTATTTATTGCATGAGTAAGCTCGCCGCAGTGAGAGCTCAGAGCTCTCAAGATGAGCTACAAATAGGACCACAAATTCCGGAATCTAAATTAAATAAAAAACGGACTGGATAAGCTACTCACAGATGGACCTTGGAAACACGAGAGTTCTGGGAGTTCCGAGATGTATTTCATTGTTTTTTTTACCTGTGCATTGCCTGGTCTAAATAATAGTTCCCACACGGGTAGCCAGGTGGTGGCTGTATTACACTGGGCTCGAGTATCTGCCAGCCGCCTAACCCTGAATTCTGCACAGCACAGAGGTGACCCGGAAGCATACACATCGCCGCACCTGGGGTGGACAGATGCAGGCCTGAGCGGAGCTCTCTGGCTCCCTAGGGTCACGTGTGTGCGCAGCTGATAAAGTCCTGATTTTACCTTTGCGTCCTGCTACCTGTACTTTGATTTCTCACTGTGAATGCAGCACTACAAATAGGAGCAGGCAGCAGTGGAAACTGCTTGACATGGTGACGTGGGAGTTTTGCCAATTACAGGTGAATAAAGTGGGTGTGCGGACCTTGGCCCGCGTTGTTACTTAAGACGAGTATTACGCAGCCGCGGCCCGTGGAGGGAGTTGCAGTGGGGCAGGCAGGCGGGGCAGGGGAGGGGCAGGGTGGGGGGTGATAAACACGGGAATCTGGATGATTGCAGGTAAGTAAACAATTCAATTAATAAAACGAATTTCGTTTCGTGCCCTGCATCGCAAAATGCGATGCAGGGCACACTACGAAATTTGTTTTTATTATTAGAATTGTTTACTTACCTGCTATCATCCAGATTCCAGTGTTTATCACCACCCACCCTGCCCCTCCCCCGCCCCGCCTGCCTGCCCCACCGCAACTCCCTCCACGGGCCACGGCTGGTATTACGCATCCTGCACTCAGTGGTTGAATTGGGTGGGATCGGCAGGGCACAGTGTGCCCTTACTTCTTTAATTTCATAGAGTTGTCACCCTACTTTCTTATTTTAAAGATGCCTCCCGGAAATCGTCAAGGCCGATAGTTAAGACTCAGCTTTGGGGGCCGGGCGGAACAGGCAGAGAAGGAAAACGACTCTGGGGCAGATGTATCATCATTGTATTTTGTGAGTCCCTAATAGCGAATTTTACTGATTCGCTGTTAAGCACTCGCAAAATGCAAAGTATGTAGGTTTTGCAATTAGAATTGCGATTCCTATGCATTCCTTATTTGCGACTCGCAAATTGGATGTCGCAAATAAGGAATGGCCATTCATTAGCCCATAGAAATGAATGGGATTTTTTTTTTAGGCAGCATATTGCTCTTGTCTAGTGCGTAATTTGAATTGAGTCATATCCAGGTGTTTATAGCGGGTCGGTGCAGTGCAAGTTTCTCTCAGTGGGTCAGTATTGTGCTCATTGGGGGCAAAGATGAAGCACTATGGTCAGAGCTGTTGAATTTGGAACTGGGGAACCAGGTTCAGCCTTCATGAGCAGTCCACCAGACCACTCCCCCTGAGGGAGTACATTCCCATGCTAGACCTTATTAGGCCCTGCAGGATCTTAAAAGCACTGGTGTCTTAGCAAAAGCAGGTGGACCCTAGCAGTGGCAAGTGTGGGTTAACCTTGAAGGCCTGTCCGCCATTCTTAGGGTCACCTCCAGTCTTGCAGGCAGGTCTATGAGGCAGCACACCATAGAGTGACAGTGACTCTGTCACTGAGGTCACAGGTCCCTTGAGCAGGGTGGTTCTATGGCAGTGCGACCGCACCAGGCATTGACCAGCCGCAGTCCGAGCAGGTAACAGTGGTGGGGTAGAGGGGCCAGGTAAGGGGAGATTTCAAGGGACGCGACACAGGGGACATTAAATCAATAATTAATTTTCCCTCTGCATCGTCCCACCGCTGTTACCTGCATGGACTGCAGAATCTGGCACTGACTTCAGGTGGGGGCGTCGTGTTTGCAATTATAATATGGTTTTAAAAGCAATTGCTGCCTCCTTCCTTCCCTCCAACAATTTTTGGCAACAATAAAAATGTTATGATAACCCCAGCGTTTAATGTTCTTAGTAGCGAGAGATGGTGTTTTGTCTAGTGGACGTTTTGACTCGTGGAAAGGAAATGCAGAGGGTTAATGTGCCTGTTGCTAAGGACATGTACCTTGCAGAACACAGAGTGCACATAATGTAAATAGGTCAGTGGGTTACTCATTTTGTCAGAGACACCCTATTGTTACTTGAAGTTAAAAAGTTAAAATCCTAACATAGAACAGTGAGCTATTAACTGTCATGTAAGAGCTGCATGCACCTGAAAGATAAAAATTAGAGCGTTATGGTTTATTCCCCAGTCTTTGATTATCCTAATGTTGCAAAAAAGGGTTCATTTGGGTAGAAATCAATATTGATCTTTAGAGAAAACCCTCAACCATGTATTACATTTTAAATTCTGAGTTTGTGTTTCTCCAGACCAATCACTATTAAACTATGCTGCCCACTAGTATAGTTGTCATGTGACTCCTACACCTTGTAGTCCTTTGTCTTATGTAAAATTTCCTCTACAGTGATTTATACACACATGATTGATTGTGTAATATGTGTGATGTAAAGTGCTCCGACACCCTACACTGGTATTAGTGGTGCTGTACATTTTCTGATACTTTAATGTTTTGACATTTTTACACATGCTAACAGTCTCTGCAAAGATTTTTCCTTACTTGTATCAGTGGAACATACAACTGCAGCAGTGAGAAAGGTTACCAGTTAACCTTTGCAAAGGGCCCTTCCCTTCACGGCAGCACAAGTCTAATTTTTTTGTAACTTTTGATCCGTTTAAGCTATAAACACAATTTATTAGTTAAAATCATAAGATTTTATTGTTGTTGTATTTTTTTGGGTTGTTGCATATTTAAATAGCACAAACTTGAACCAAAGGTATTGGAGTGCTTTACATGAGCACCGTATTTACATTACTCATTCGGGCATGGGGAGATTAAGAGATTTGCCCAGAATCACAGGATGTGTACGCGACCCCGAGGCTCGAACACTGGCTTCCCGCACCAAAGTCGGCAGTCTAGCCGACGGATCACATGTGGCACATATGGCAGAGCCATAATTATGTGGAAAACATTTGTAAACTAGAATATTTTGCCATTCATGTTTGAACTGCTCTTGTGGAAAAAGGGAGGAGAAGTGCTGATGACAGAAACTCTATGGTGGGAGACAAATGGCTTGTGATTCCGCTGTAAAGAATATTTGGGACATTCTGTGATTGGAAACGTATCCCACATTGTGAATATATTTTAATGTCAATAACTCATATTAAACCTTAAATAATTAAATAACATAATAAGCTGTAACCGGTTAGTGAAATGGGATGCAAATACTTTGTCATAGATCTGGGTTTAATCCATCGTTTTCTTCTCACCATGCCACACAGCTGTGATTTTCAAGCAGGAATACTCAATTACCTAACAGGGTACAGGAACAAACACCCTCCTCCCCTTGTTGGCATTTTTTAACTTAAGTATTTTCCTTTCCCTGGAGGGATGAGTTTGTCAATGCCCTTCCAAATCGGCCCTCAAGGAAAAAATGGACGCCCCAAGAAGAATCTAAAGTTATGTGAGGCACCATCATAGTCTCCCTTTTACAAACATGTCCCTCTCATATGGATTTTTACTAAGGGATCTATGCTGGGCCTGTGATCACCAAGGCAGGAATAATTCACCAACGACCAGGGATGGTTTATTTATGGGGTGCATATTTTTCAAATAGGGGAAAATGGTGGCCACCATTTAGTTTTGCTTGTGTTTGCCCCAGAGGGCAGGTGAATTGAATCACGTGAGAGACACCATTGAAAAGGAGTAAGGGTCCCCCTTCCAAGGGTATATCCCTAAGCAATGGAATGGTGCCCTGGCATCACACTACCCAAACAGGAAGTTTCTACGAAGCCACTAGGCAATGTTTACTTTTGATGAGGGCCTCTTGGCATAAGGGCTGCCCTCCAGTCTGAATTTGTAAGTTTGCCATTTTCTCTTCTATGATAGGTTGATTGGCCCCGTTCTCTCTGATCACCCGCCACTTTAACCCTGGTGGATTAGTGCCACTTCCATAGGCAGATTGAAACACATGACAGACACCTCTGAAAAGGAGAGAGGCTGCCTTTTCCAATGGCACACCTCATCAAAGGATTTGTGCTCATAGAATTTAATCCTTGAGCAGGAAATGTCCACTAGGCCACCAGGAAATTCTTACATTTGGTTTTGGGTACCAAGCACGGAACCCTTCCAGCTGGGGCCAATTTGTTTTCTGTGATAGGGGGAAATTACCACAGAAGTGGAAATGGCAGCTGCCATTTCATTGTATTGTCACCCCGGGGGCACATATGGTGGAAAGATGGGAACCATTTCTAATAGTGCCCCTAAGCAAAGGATTTATGCTCAAAGTTGTGGCTGGGCTGACGAACCCTGTGCAGGAATCTATCACTATGCCATAGGGAGTATTCATTCGTGGAGCAAGCCCCCGGCATAGTTACATTATTACAGTTGCGTTGCAATGTGCCATTGGGATGTGGGTTTGTTTCAACGTGAAGTATTTTTTGAAATTTTTGTTTTAGGTATTACAAATTGCTACTTCCATGGACTGGTGGGAGCAGCATTTTCATTTATTTGACCGCTATCAATGCCTTTCTTGCTGTTTTAGACGTTTGCAGAATCTTTTCAATACTTTGCACCCTACCTTCAACTGCAGTGCAGTGTATTCTCACTTCATATTCACATCTCCCACATACCTCTTATCATTCACAGTATAAACACCTTTCTCTGAGTACCTCTGAACAGTACCTAGCACACAGTATTTGAGGAATATTTTTTCGATACAAATGAGCCATGGTCTTTTGCTCGATGATTGCTCCTCAGACTTTATGGAGGTCTCTGAGATCAGATCAGGCAATGAGACTACAACAGAGTGTGAGGGTCTTTGGGGCAGATGTATCAAGATTCCGTTTTGCGAATCTCAAATTGCGAAAATTTGAGATTCGCAGTTTCAGATTCGCAAAACAGGATGTATTAATAAATCCCAACATTTTTGCGATTTCTTAAATATCGCAAAAAAATCGCAGAATCCTGTTTTGCGATTCCTTAATAGCGAAATTCGCAAATTAAGAAATTGCAAATCCGGGAATCTGTAATACAGGTGCAGCTTGATGACATCACAACCAGGAAGTGGGAGTGATTAGCTGCACCTGCTTGCCTGATCCACACCCAGTGGCAGTTAGGAGTGTGTTTGGAGGCTGCACAGCATTGCAAGCTCTACAATGGAGTCACAGAGGCCACAGGAGGGCATGGAGCCTAAAAAAAGAAAAAGGAACCACAAGTTTTCTGAAAAAGAACAGGAGGTTCTAATTGAAGAAATGGTCTGCAGCCATGAACTCCTGTTTGGGAAAAAAGCCTTGAAGGTACCGGAGTCAAGGAAAAGAAAGATATGGATGGAAATCCAGGAAAAGGTAAATGTAGTGGGAGTCACCAACCGTACCATGATGAGCTGCGAAAAAGATGGTACGACATGCGCCAAAGGTGAAAGGAGAGGGTGGCAGCCAGGTTGAAGGAGGCTCACAAGACCGGTGGAGGAACATCAACTGCTGAACAACCAACACCCCTTGAGGAGCTTGTGGAGGCCACTCTCCTGCCTGAGAGTGTGTGTGGAATGGCTGAGATTGACAGCTCCGACCCTGCATCCAGTAGTCAAGGTAAGATGCATGGCAAATAATCTTTAAACAGCTACACATAGCATGCAAACTGTGTAGAATGAGGGACATGAGGTAAACACATTTGACTCTGGTCCACTTCTTACAACACACGTAGAGATGCATCATGGGAGTTGTAGTCGGATGAAGGATAGTTTGTGAATGAGACTAATAAAACACATGCTTAGATTGAGTGGTTGCAGTGAAGGCAAAATGAGAGTGTCAGGATTGATACAACTTCAAATTTGAAAACTTTATTTAGTCCAAAATGCTTGACAAAACACAAACTCATATGTCCCCTTTACATCCACAGCACAATCCAGGGCACCAGGGGACATTGCTGAGGGAGAGGACTCCCAAATTATTGTGGACTACTCCAATGAAGGGGACAGCAGTGAAGAATCAAACCACAGACCCATAATGCGCAGGAAGCGTACATATGTGCCCCCACTTACTCCTTTGGAGGATGACATAGACGACACTGGGGATGCAAGAGACAATAGTCAGGAAAATCAGGAAGTATGTGAGAGTCGTGGACAACAGCAACCACAGAAAAGGTCTCACACAAATGGAGCACGTAGGTCCTTGTCCAGGAGCAGTAGTGGCAATGTAGAGGAGAGCACTGTTTTCGCAGGACTGGAGCAGAACATGCTTCAAGTGCAGTGCCTGCAACATAAGGCACTGCGTTCAATAAACAGGCAGCTGACCACATTAAATAAAAATCAGCCTCACATGGGTGAGGGCATGATGGCCATGGCAGGTGCCATTGAAAAACTATGTGCTACATTAGAGCACACTGAAAGTGCCAGGAACAGGGCTGCACAATGTGCCCATGCACGTATCCACAGTTATATTAAGGCTGTGAACCGCCTCTGCACAACAACCAGCAACCTAACACGTCACAGCATCACCATGCAGATGCAGATGGCTCACTGCAGTCAAGACATTGACAGAGGGCTAGACCAAGTTACTAATGCTGTGGAACTGTTGCAAACCGCTAACTCTGGTGGCAGTACCCTAATGGTCTCTGGGGAGAGTGAGGAGACCTCCAGTAGGAGCAGCAACACGCCTACATTGCCACTTACTCAATGTCGCAGTGCCAGACATGGTTCTGCAGCTAGCCATGCAATGGAGGGCACACAGGCAGAACACTGCCCTGCACCCAGCCGTCACCTTAGGAGGTGAAGTGGATAATGACACTAATGTTTTAACTGATGAAGCAAGCAACCTAAAGTGTTTTCATTACATTACTTATCAGTGCCATCACTGTGTTGTAACATGTCATGGGTTCTGGAAACATATGTGTGAAGTGTGAATAAACACATCACCTGTTACACAGATATTTGTTGTACAATACATTCATTTCTTACCTAAAAGTAGTTCTGTGTGATCTCAGACCGTCTCTGGCGTCGAGCTGCTGCCCCTACTCCTGCTGCTGCCCTGCCAGGGGGAGGTGTCCAGTCATCATCCGATGTGCCTGAGTCGCTCACATCAGTTTCGGCCCCTTTCCTCATTGCCATGTGGTGGAGCATTGCGCAGCTTGTCACTATTTTACAACATGTCTCAGGGCTGTACTGCAGTGCCCCTCCACTTTTATGTAGGCATCTGAAACGGCTCTTCAAGATGCCAAATGTGCTTTCTATGACGCTGCACGTTTACCTGTGTGCCCTGTTATACCTCCTCTCTTTTGCATTTGCTTGATTCAGATATGGTGTTAGGATGAAGTCTCGCACTGCGTAGGCACTATCACCTGCATGGATGAAATGGAAAGGTAAGTCAATGTTCCCCCCCAAAATGAGTAATGTATGGATTGATGGATGTGTGCTATTTATTTACCTAGCAGGTATCCCTCTCCAAACTCTCCAGCAATCAGACGTCCATGTGTCCCACTATGTCGGTGAAAGAGTCATTTTTTGCTGCCAGGGTATTTTGCCACAATGTCATTGATGATTTATTTGGCATTGCACACAAACTGGATATTCAGGGAATGGTAGCATTTCCGGTCCCTTAACACAGATTCTGTTGCTGCTGGCAGTGTGATGGTGATATGGGTCTCATTAATGCAGCCAATAACATGGGGAAACGTGCAAATTGATAGAAGTCAAGTTTGGTTTCTTGTAATGCCTGTTGGGTGCTTGGGAAGTATATGTGATGAACTAGCCTGTTCAGCATTGCATCCAAAAAGTCATGAAAAAAGCAAGAAAGAGCACTCTTTGACACCACACCAACCTCTGCTATGACTCCTTGAAAATTCCCTGAGGCCAGAAGGTGCAGTGAGCACAATACCTGCACATGGGTGGAAATTGATTGTATCCTGCCTGTTGGGAGTTCCAAAAAGGGTTTCAGCTCATCAATGAGGTCCTAGATGGTGTGTGGGTGCAGCCTGTACTTATCATGAATGTCCTCTTCAGTCTGCTGGAACAGCGTGATGCGCAGTCTGAATATACGCTCCTGTCTCAGTCTCCTCTGTGCAAGGACACGGATACGCAGCCTCCTGGCTATCACATATAGTGCTGCCATTGTGGGAGTTTCAGTTGCATTGTGGGCTGCTTTTTCTACCTTCCACCTGGTTACCACCTGCATGCACTTGGTGGTAATAGCGATTTCTTAAATAGCGATTTTCACAAATTGCAATTTGCACATTTTTGTTACATATCATTGCGATTTCTTAATTTGCGATATCTAGTTTGCGAATTTCGCAGAGAACATCGTAAATTAAGAAATCGCAATATGAATCGCAGATTTCATGTTCTCGCAACGTAAGAAATCGGAATTTTTGCGATTTCTTATTTTGCGATGCGATTTGTGTCATACATACCTTTTTCCACTTTTTTAGTCCCAAACGCTGCTTTTTTGCGAATCCCAGCGGTTGCGACTAAAAAAACGGTTGATACAGCTGCCCCATAGTTCTAAATCTGAGATAGAATTTGTAACTGGTGTTGTTCCATCGTGACACCTCTTCTAGTAAATGCTGAAATACATGGCCATGTTGCACTGGAAGGCCATTGGAATGCCCCTTCAAAAGTGCAATACGTGACATGGCGAGAAAGTTGAATGAAGAATAATCCAGAGTGCATACCTGTGCCACACAGATCAAAGCAATGGTGCTCATCTCGCAATCCCATAATATATTCCGTTCTGTACTTCCTCCTTTCCCCAGAGGTGATTGACTTATAGCCAACATTGCTACTTTTTTGGCCACTGACTACATTTCTGCATACAATGTGTTCCAAGATGAAAGTTTGCAGGGAATAAATTTGCTTGACAGTTTTTAAGGCAGCATGGAAGCACTCTAGCATTTAATGGTAGGACACAGCACTGTACTCCTGCCTCACTTGTGGAGTTGAACAATGTTTTCGGCATTACATTGCTCATGAGAACATTGTGCAAACCATAATTACAGTCTGACAGGTCCTACTGGTCTTCTTTCACCATTTGGGCAACACCCAGCTTCCTATGTGTCCTGAGCTTAGATCGTTTTCTGATTCAGCAAAGTGTGCCCTATTATAATGGTAACTGTAGCCTTTTCACTGAACCATTTAATCAAGATTTTTTTTTCAAAATCTGTCATGTCATAGAACATTTCTCTGCAAAGTCACGGGAGATTTATACTCCAGATCAGAATATAGCAGTGAACCAGCCTTTGACCTTTTATACTAGGCAGGTATCTTTTCAAGCAGTTTATACCAGGCAAGAGACCTCAATAAGGCATTAAGATGTATATGTTCTGAGAGAAATCCACTGGTTACAAATACAGCCTGAGAGTGTATACTGGAAAAGACTAGGCTTGTTTGCAATTTATTTTACATTGAAGTAATCAGAGTAATTTCAGTAATTCTGCGTTACTCCTTGATGTGGAATTTTCGATAATTATGTGATTACTCCTGCTTGCTTAATTTGGGGAGAATAATCCTACTGCAAGAACACGTTCTTGCTCTGCTGCTTTTAGTGGAATTTCTTAGTGCGAAAGTGCATCCTCACATCCATTTTGGACTTGAAGGTGAACTTTGTGGTAAGAAAATAACGCTAAATGCAGGGAGTTTGTTGGGGAAAATCCTTTTGGAAGCACTAGCAGTCGTTCACTAATCATATTCTGCTGCATTTAGTGCTGTTTCTTAGCGCAAAATGCATTCTCGCATCCAGTTTGGGAACCGGGGCCTTTTTGCGCTGAGAAATAGTGCTAAATGCAGAATTACTTTTCTCACATAATTCTGTGTAATCTCGCAAATTTCCTAGGTAATTCCACATGATTATCGTACATGAAATTATGCAAGTTATGCCCACCCCTAGTAATAACTCCCTTACAAATCCTGCTGGTCATACTGGAAACACTCACCTGTCTATCCACAGATATAGGTCCATGTTTAATAATTTCAAGCTAGTGTGCTACGTAATACCAGACATCTTAACAAAAGAAAACTACCTAGTAATAGATGGGAAAATCTGATGATGAAGCATGCCACACTAGGGGGTCCATTAGGATGTCGGGCAGATTGCCTCCGCCAGGGTGGCGGTGGCCACCGCCACCCTGGCGGAGGCAATCTGCCCGACAAGCACTCTCGTTTTCCCCTCCGCCAGATTAGGATGGCGGAGGGGACAGCGGCAGACGGAAAGACCGTCCGCCGCTTTACCGCCGTGGTCGCCTTGCGACCGCGGTGGTAATAGATTAATATGGTGGCGGTGTCCAATGGACACCGCCAGCCATATTACGATGGCACAAAGTAGGGGCCTTTCCGCGGCGGCAATGCCGCCACGGAAAGGCAGGTGGAGATTGCTGCGGGGGCCCCCTGCAGGGCCCCCAGGTTGCCACCACTGTTGGGGGGCACATGGGGGGTACCTATGGTACCCCCCCACATGTACATATGTAAAGCGGCAGGCACCGCGCGGTGCCTGCCGCTTTGCATCTTGAAATGCATCAACATATGTTTTGCATTGTGGCGGGCGGTGCAGAGAGCACCGCCCGCCACAATGTAAAACATATAGGATGTGCCTGCCACTGTGGCGGGCACATCCTAATACCCACAACGGGACCCCTGCCCTTATGGCGGGCGGTCCCGATCTCCGTTAGGGTGGCGGACGGGCAAAGTCTGCCCGCCATCCTAATGGACCCCTATGTGTCTGAGGATCTACAGTCCTCCACAACTTCTTTCACATAGGCACTTCTTTAAATGGGCCAGTATTATCAGGGACTACGTGTTAGAAATTGGACATCTGTTTGACTGGGGAGTGAGCCCCGGTTAAGTAGAAACCACTATTCTTGCCTGTGTAAGACACAAGTAAACTGCAAATTAACCTGTGCTCACCCTCTTGTAGCTTGACTCAGGCTTAACTTGAAGACAATGCGTAAAGTATTTGTGCAACATTTCAAACAGTAAAACAATGAAAACACCACACAAAAAGAGCCCACACCCGTTTTAGAAAAAGAGAGTGATTTTTAATAAATAAAACAAGACAAAAACGACATGAATCCAATCAGTATAACCAGAGATATTGAATTTCAAAATTTCAGGGTAAAATAGTGCCGAGCACAAAGCACCAACAAGGGTTATCTGATCACGCCAGACTGGGACAAAGTCACAAGTCCAGACTGACCGCGATGGAGCACAGGCAGGCTACAGGAACCCTGTTAGGCCCGCTAAATAAAGTACCTTAGTTAAATCCTAGTTGTGGAGCATTGAGTGGATTCTAGGCAAACTACTGTCAAGCAGCCAAAGCGATGTGTCAGTTCTGAGATGCGACAAGGCTGTAATGCAGGGTCCTGTTGCTTTAACATTGTGCATCCCATCGACTGGGCTTTTGTTGCTAAGCAAACACAAGGAGATAATGGATAGAGCACTGAAACTTTCCAGACACTCATCCCCAGTCACAGATCTGGTTTGAATCCTTCATCGTTCTTCAGTTCACTTCGCCACCCCAGTGCAGACTTAGTCATATGCAAATCAGTCATGACCCCGTTCCTCAAGGAAACAGTCCAGCCCGAACTCCCAAGCCAGGTCTTTCCTGGATTGGAAACAAGCATCCTGGGGCCGGTTTCAGGGTAACACCCCTCATCAGCCAGGCTATCTTGACACCAGTGGCAAAGTGAGCAAGGGACACACATCTGGGCATACCCTTCCAACTTACGGCGAACAAAGCAAACACAAGGAGATAATGGACGGATCACTGAAACTTTTCAGACACTCGCTCCCAGTCACAGATCTGGGTTAAACCCATCATTGCTCTTTAGCTCACTTTGTCATCTTAGTCTGCTAAGTCTGGACATTGAGGATACAGTGTGCAGCTGGCAATGATTTGGTTCCAAGGAGATGCAAAACTGCGAAGCAGAGTCTGGTGTTGTCATTGAGCTGCCATTGGTAAAGGATGCGATGACCTGGGTCCGCGATATGCAGGGCCTTCAGCAATGCGTTGGTTCTGAGCACTGCACCACTCAGCAGAGGAGATGGTTTGGTTCAGCTAGAGGATGCGCCACTCAGGAGAGGAGATGCTTTGGTTCTGCTGGTAAGCCCCATAGTCCCACTTCCAAGGGTCCAGGACACACAGATGGCAGAGTCCAAAAGCAAATGCAAGGTTGAAAAATACATGGTGCCCCAACAGTTAATAATAAAGTGAAAGAGTCCATATCAAAATGTAGAATGTTCCATATCTTCTTTATTGTGCTTTACAGTTGACATATAGATCCAATTGCTACAGCAAAACACAGCCATTGTGGTTAGTTTACCACAGGGCATTCTTAATATATCCTTATACGTGTCTTGTGAAAAAGAAGTTCACCATATGGAAATATACCATATACACACAGGATCCCGTTAGAATGAACACCCTTGATCCTTTTAGTATCTGGCCAGGCTGACCCAGTACTTGCCACCTTATTCTGTGCCCAGCATATTAGACAAACTGCAACTCACACCACATGAGTGCAAAAAAACATGCATGGTATATTTTCATATGGTGAATTCCAATTTCACAAGATGCATTTCATGATATTTTGGCTGTACAACATAAGAACACCATGAACTAGTTCACAGTGGTAAACAAAATTAGTTGGCTGGGTTATTTTGCAGTAAGACTTGGATCTATATGTCTACTCAACAAGCACAAAAAACAAGATATAAAACATTCTACATTTTGTTTTGGACTCGTTTACATTATTATACTGAAGTGGGTGACATAATCAGTGCTACAGGCCCTGGGTACAGGTAGTGCACATTACTAGGGGCTTATAAGTAAATTAAACATGACATTTATGGATAGGCTTATGTTACCACATTTTAGGGAGAAAGCTCAAGTACTTTAGCATTGATCAGTGGTAAAGTGCACAGAATCCAAAGGACAGAAAAATGAAGTCAACAAAAACAAGAGGTCTGAAGGCAAAAAGTTAGGGGAAACCATGCCAAGAATGCCAGGTCAAACACTGAGTAACATTCCTTTTTTATTTTGAGAGGTAGGGTACCTGTACTTCTCAAGGGAATTTTTAATTAGAGAGTACCAGCACTTGTCAGAAAGAAGCAACTACTCTGGTACAGGGTACCTGACTTTCTATTTTCCCATTTCAAGCACTGCACATAGTCGAGAGAATAAAACAAAATGCATTAAATGAGAGAAGAAACCACAGCTGGAATTTCTGCATCTCTGTTCTGAAACTCATGCAACATGTCTATGATGAGTGCTAAACCATTCATCACTTCTCCAAGCGAAAATAATACCAGACATGTGTGAAAGTACTTTTTGCTTTGGAGTGGAAAGATCTTACCATTAACCCAGGTTCAGTCAATGGTGACCTCACATGAATGTGTGACTAGAGTCTTTGGGCCCCAGGCCATCAGGCACCTATGTACAACTTCAATATCCACATCTGTATGTGACAGTAAAACCTAATAACCTACTGTGAATGACAACAGTCTTACTATCCTGTATTCCCACACTTCCTGAGATAGAAATGTCACCTCACATGTGTCTGTGGCTCTATTACTTTTCTGAATGGTTTATGTTTGAAGGGTATTGAAGAGTATTTTGGTACTTCATTGTGTCTAGTTTTCAGAAATATATGGGTTTGGTGGAGTTACCTGGCTGCCAGGATACCCTCAGCCCAACCTCTTGCAAAACTATTTCTTCCCTTCAGAGAAATTAGAGAAAAATGTGGGACTTTAGCCAAACCTGGAGCTTACAGAGATTTGTGGGTACGAAAATATAGCGAAATCCATGCAAGTTACATCACCCTGGATTCTCATGACTCCACAGTTTTCAGAAATGTTTGGATTTGTAGGATTTCCTGGGTGGTGACTGGGTCAGGGCCTAATTTCTGCCTCTACTGATATTGCCAAAATGGGTCAATTTTCATGGTGAAAATGTAATGTCCACATATTGCCTTTTTGGATCTTTTCTGTCATAGGTGATAGGCCCACCCAAACGGTTTGGGTATCATTTTTATAGAGAGCATTGTGGCGATGCACTATGGAAGCTATCCTCACAGATTTCGGAACTTCACCTCTGAGAAAACTATGTAAAATCTGTGATTTTAGTAAAAGTTTGATCTTTTTACAGGATATTTGAGTAAAAAAGTGGGGTCATCCAAGTAAGTAACATCACCCTTGACAGCTCAGAATATCATGTTGCCCGAAACCCTTGGCCTAAATACCACAGCCAATCACATTACCAGACAGACTGAAATGCCTAAGAAAAATCTTGCTATCCCCATGTTGTACCTTGGGGGTTTTCTTCTTGTCCATGAAAGGCGCGCCCACACAAGTGGGTACGGTTTTTATCAGAAGAACTTCTGGAATGGTGAGTGTAGAACTGTGATACAGAGACTTCATGCTTACTGGAGGTCAAAGGTTCCACTTGCCATTCTCCCCAGCATCAGGCAGACAAAGCACCCATGGGAAAAGAAAGAAAATGTAAATGGAGAGAAAGGACAAACATTAAAAGGGGAGAAGGGCATTAAATTACCAGACTATATTCCCCACCTACCAGGAACAAAGTGTTGACCCGCATAAAGGAAGACGAGCAAGACACTGGACACGAGGCTGCGCATCAGTAGGGGAACTGGTGCAGACAATAGAGCCCCATAACCACAGGCGCAGCCTAGATCATGTGAACAGAGTACTGGAGGGAAGCACTCTGAGCAGAATTTTCGAAAAAGAGAATCCATGGCAACAAGTACCAGCTTCTCTAGGCAAGCGTACAGTGAAAGGAAGAAACAATAGTCGTCCCACACTCATGCCCTGAAAAGTTCAATTAGGGGCGTGGCGTCCTCAGGTGAGTCTCTTAACCTAAGAAGGGGGTCAATGTTACTGGAGGCAAGATAGAGTAGTCGAACACAGCTGGGCTTGTTAAGGTGATTTAGAAAAAATAATAGAAGGAGGAGAGGAGTCGATAATACTGCAATGGTCACACATAAGGGGCCTAATTCCATGAAAATGATTACATTAAAAATAATTAGGATTGATGTGGCAAGAAAAAAATAAAACGTGAGATAGACATAATTCCTCAAAGAAGGACATACAGCAGTCGTTTTGGAGGGGGCTGGCTGCAGAGTAAAATAGCAATGAAAAAAGAGGGTAAACAGAACATCAGAGAAAGGAAAAAAACAGTTACAATACCTGACCCCAGATGTAGGTAGCCTTTTACCGGTCGGAAACGGCCGAAAATACCGATTTTCGGCCGTTTCCGACCGGTAAAGGGCTATGGAGATGTAGGGGCTAAAAAACGCAAAAAACACAGTTGATAGACAGAATGTAGAACAATGTCATACATTCACCCCAGTACAATGATCTTGGCCTAAATCCATCGTTTTTTTGCACTCCACACCACCCTGGGTTAGACACTGGCTATATGCAAATCAGCTCTGATCCTGTGCCTCATGGGAACAGTCCAGTCCGAACTACCAAGCCATGTCTTTCCCAGACCGGAATCAAGCATCCAAGGACTGGTTTCTGGCTATCAGCCTTCATCAGCCTGGATAGCTTGACTCCAGTGGTGTGGAGAGCCTGGGACTCACGTCTGAGCATACCCAGCCCACTCGGGGTGAAAATTGCAAAAAACACAGTTGATGGACAGAATGTAGAACAATGTCATACATTCACCCCAGTACAAAACTAAAAAATTTACATTTTTGGTAATATTACCGAATCGGTAAATTTACCATTCGGTAAAAATACCGAAAATGTATTTTGTGATGTAGGTAGCACTTCTAACAGTGCTACAGGGCCTTTAGAATTCGGTATTTACCATGCAATACAATTGCATGGTAAATTACAAATTCTAGTGTACATGCACATCTGTGCATGTACACCTGTGCCATGTGGCACACAGACATGCCCTAAGGGCATGTCTGTGTGCCACATGGCGCAAAAGCCAATTACAGGGGTGCAACAGGGTGTCAAAGTGACACCCTGTCCCCCTTAGCAATTTGGTATTTTTACCGATTCGGTAAATACTGAATCGGTATTTGCTATTGGATCCTATAGGCTCCAAGGCCCATAGGATTCAATAGCAAATACGATTCGGTATTTACCGAATCGGTAAATACCGAATCTTACCAATTCAGTAAAAAATACCGAATTTTTACCTACATCTCATTTACAGATTCATAAATACCGAATCGGTAAAATTCGGTATTTATGAATCGGTAAATGAGATTTACCTACATCTGGCACCTGATCTCTTACTTACTTTAGGTCTCTGTTTTCACGAGGGACTGACGCCGAAGAAGGCCACGTCAGATGTTAGCCAGGGAGTCTCTGCACATCTATATAGTGAAAGGAAAGAGGAAATTAAACGACTGTATATACAATCTCTAAAGTGAATGTTACTTTAGCCTCAATCACTTGGCTGTGAACCATAACAGTTGAGCAAGATATAGACCTACATTTCTGGACCCTATCTCAGTATAGCTATTCTGTATCTAACTGCACATGTAACAATAACTATTAGTGATCCTTGTAATCTGAAACTTTCTCTTCCAGAAAAGTATGGAAAATCTGTGATTTTTGCTAATGTTTTGTAATTGCAGGATCCTTTGGATAAGAATAAGCGGGGCATCCATGTAAGCCAAACCACATTTGACTTTGCAGTGCCTAGTTTTCTGAAATGTCTGGAGCTTGTAGACCTCACAGGGTTACGGCCGACCCTGGGCCCAAATACTATAGCTCCCCAGATACTCGGAAAGATTGAAATTCCAAAGAAAAACCATACTGTGTCACATTGCTCTTTGTGACATTTACAGTAATAGTGATAGGCCCACCCACACAATATGGGCTACCATTTTTATCAAGAGAAGTGTAGGTATACAGAATTGTCGGAAAATTGCCATTGCTTATTGAATTTCTCTTTATTTTTGGCTTTCAAATAAATGCTGAGTGCTAGAAAGAACGCATTTTGGAAGGCTTCATTAGAATAGTATAATGTTATTGGGTACCTGAAATTCAGAGCTGTACGAATGAATACTATTCCTAAATTCAGATTCTTCGACACATTTAAAAAAATGTATAGCTTTACCTATTTCTCCTTCAATAAATTTTACCTTATGATCTAATGCGTGGTCAGTACACAATGAAACATCATTATAACCTGCAGCTCAGTTGATGACTCTGGGTATTGCATGTTTTTGTACAGCCAACAAACACAATGTACCTCTTTAAATGGAGCAGTTCCATGGAGATAGTGGTTTATTACTTTTGTATGCTGGCCAAGATAAAAAAATACTGATAAAAACATAACCACCATTTCTATTTTTTCCTACTTCATTCCATTTCATGCAAGTTCTTGCCGGCGTTTTTGTTTGTTTACACAAAAATCCACAAGTTTGCAATATTTTGGCAATTTTTTTTTCCTTCTGGGTGTTCCACAAACCCCGGTTACTTGTAGAATCCCCTATATGTGGAAAATAAGCATTGGCAAAGCCAAGATGTCTCTCCTATGGGCAAGCTATTCGCTATGAAAATTGGGTGGGTACCAGGGGTGCGGTCTTGGTGGATAACAGGGCAGTTAAAAAAGCGCTAAGAAGCAGCCAACGCTGGATGCTACATAGTGCTTTTTTCCCTTCTGTTGAGAGTGGATAGAAGACAGAGGTACAGGAGAGCAGGTGAGAGGGGGAGAAGTAACAGGTACAGGAGGGCGGGTAAGAGGGGGACACAAACAGGGATCGGGAGAAGAAACAGGATGGGAGCAGGTGGGAGGGAAGTAGAAAGAGAGATAGGGTGGGGAGAGTTGCTTCACTATCTACAGTTAAACAATAAACAGAACTGAAGTTGACCTACTCATAATACGTCAACACAAGTTCCAATTCAACCAATGAATACTGCATGGGCCGCCCATCCGCTAAGGCAGAGGAGCATCGCCTCACTGCTCGCAGAGCAGAAAAATGTAAATGATAATCCCCCAGATGCATGAAGCACCCACTCTGCGAATCCTAAATAGCGAAAAATACCGAATCGCTATCCTGAATTCACAGAATGGGATGCATCATCAAAATCGCCAAATAACTGCGATTCGCAAACGGCCGCAATCGCCATATGCGAATTTGCCAAAATCGCTATAAAATCACAGAATCAGCTGTTTCCCAACCCCAAATTGCGATTTCGCAATACCGAAATCGCAAATAGCGATCTCGCAGGTTGCGAGATCGCAAAAACGGGAAGTCGCATTTTGAACACAATGATGACATCACTACCAGGAAGTAGGCAGCTCCATGCTTCATTTTGATCACAGAGCTGGATAGAGGAGGAGGCACAGCACTGAGCTCCAAGAGACTCACCCTGCAGTCCCACTACAGGATAGACATTGATTCCAGAATGTCCCAGGAAGCTGCAGGACCCAGTGAGACAGCCAGGAAGCGCAAAATCAAGTTCTTTGAAAAAAAAGTGGAGTACTTGATAGAGGGAGTCAGCAGGGACCATGACCAGCTGTTTGGGAAGCTGTCCTGGAAGGTGCCCGAGGCTACCAAAAGGCGCATCTGGCTGTACATCAAGGCCAAGGTAAAAGCCGTTGGAGTCACGCACCAGTCAATCGATGACCTCAAAAAGAGGTGGTACGACCTCAGAGGCCGTGCCAAGGAGCGCATTGCAGAGAGACTGGGGGAGAGAGTGGCCACGGGAGGAGGAGACTCCACAGTTCCTGCAAACACACCACTGGAGGACTTAGTGGAGGACACCATCAACCCTGCAGCCTGCGTGGGGGTCACTTAACTTGACACCTCCCGTGCCACACACCAATCACAAGGTAAGAGCCATGCAACTGCTACCCCATCCCCTAACAATGCCCATGCCCCCAGAGCAAGCCATTTTGGTAACCCCAGTAATGCAGTCCCTGCCCCTTCCAATCGCCCAATTGCATTGTGGGACCTGTAGTGTGACAATGTGCCCTTATAGCCACAAACAGCCAGAATAGTCAAGTGAAACATACCCCTAAATGCAGTCAGGGAATGCTAGCCTGCATGCATGTTGCTACATCCCAGGTGCCTGAATCATATCATTAATCATGCACTCATTCACATTACAGGTGCTGCAGATGCTGAGACGTCTGATAGCGAGACACTCCACATTGTGGCGACTCCTGATGATATGGAGGGAGAGAGACAACCAGCACCAGCACCTGGACCAGCACATTCACCAGCACCTGGACCAGCACCTTCTCAAACACACAGGGCCACCCCTGCAGCCATAGGAGGAGCTCAACCTCACCAGTCGTCACGCATGGCAGTGAAGCAGACCCCACCACCACCCAGGAGGCAGACACGCCACACAGCCACTGTGCGGTCCCAGGCAAGTAGCAGGTTGAGGCAGCAGCGCTCTGTGGCCAACCCAGCAGACATGGAGCAACAGGCACATAACTTAGAACTTGGAATAGAGGCTTGGATGCTTGCTGTGCACCGCAAGCAGGCACAGCACACGGCAGCAATGCAGCTGCAACTGTACAAAACTGCACGCAATATACATCACCTAACTGAGAGTGTGCAGGAGCTAACCGCAGCTGTCAAAGAGAGCAACCAACTGATGGTGGTGCAGCAGGACATCACACGCAGACGCCACTGCCAGCTGCTGACACGGCTATCTGCCTACACCCGCTCAAACCACCTGATTGGTAACGCGATTTCCCAGCTGTCGCGCAGGTCACTGGCCATGCAGATACAGATGGTCCAAGGCTGCCATGATGTTGCAAGGGCCCTGGAGCAGGTCACCACCACTGTGGAGAACCAACAGGCGTCCGGCCATGGCCACGCAAGGGGAGGGATGATGCAAGTGAGGGTACATCGAGCCTGAGCAGCCTGTCTGTGCCGGTGCAACCTGAAAGGCACCGCAATTCCCGGCCCACCGCTGCATCACGGCAGGGTACTCCCAACGAGGAGGTTCATAGGCGACAGAGTGCGTCCACAGGATGCGCCAGTGACTGTACATTACCGGCAGAGCCATGGTGAGATAACCACGCATGCCTGCTCAGGACACAAGAGCCTGTATGACTCAACACAGTTGCACACATTTTTACAGATTTAAAGCACATTGAGAGCTTGTTAACTAAACAAAAGATTTAATTTGGACACAAATCTTCCTCATGTCATTCATTCATGTGGCATGCATGAGTGCAGTGTTGTGTGAGGGGTATGGGTGCACTAGAAATAATTCAGTGTGATGTTGGTGCGGCGCCTATGTCCTTCAGCAGGATTCTCCCCACGTGCATGATACAAATGTGCAGGTGGCAGGTTGTCCCCCTCTGATTCACTACCAGACACCTCCACAGGTATCTAGCGCTTGGTGGCAATATTGTGGAGTATGGCACACATGGTCACGATGCAGCAGCAGACCTCAGGCCGGTATTTGAGGGCCCTGCCAGTCTTGTGGAGGATGTGGAATTGACTCTTTAACATGCCAAATGTCCGCTCTATCACATTTCTGGTGTGTATATGCGCAGCATTGTACCGCCAATCCTGTGGTGTAACAGGGTTGAGGTATGGGGTGAGGAGGTATTCACGGAGGCCGTAGGCGCTGTCATCTGAAGGTAGGAGCAGAGGGTCAGTGCCTGTTATGCACAGCAACATGGTCTTAACATACTGTATGTGGACATGTGTACTTACCTAGGAGATGTCCTTTGCCAAATTCACCCCTGGCCAAGCGGGTGTGTATGTCGCTGTGCCGGAAGATGAACAAATCATGTGTGCTCCCCGGGTATTGGGCCACAATGTCTGTGATGATGGTCTTCGTATTGCAGACCATCTAGATGTTGAGGGAGTGGTATGACTTGCGGTTCCGGTACATGTATTCGGTCTCTGCAGGTGGACAGATGTGAATGTGGGTGCAGTCAATGCAGCCAATTACATGGGGGAAATGGGCAGTGTGATAAAAGTCCAGTTTAGTTTGTTTGCATTAAGTCCTGTTGGGTTGTTGGGAAGGTGATATAGGGGTGTATCCGGCTCAGCATGGCGTCCAGGAAAGTCTGTAGGCAGCCTGACATTGTGCTCTGTGATATACCCCCTGCAACTGCGACTATCCCCTGGATGCTGTCAGAGGCCAAGAGGTGCAGGCAGCACAGGACCTGGACATGGGTGGGCACGGCATTGGTCCTCCGTGTTGGGTGCTGCATCAGGGGGTCAAGGTCTCTGATGAGCTTCTTTATCATAGGCCCATTAAGCCTGTATTTGGAGTATATCTCCTCTTCAGTGTGGCCCAGGAGTGTAATCCGCAGCCGGAAGATGTACTCCTGGATCCTGCGTCGGTTCTGGGCTGCAACCTGGAGTCTCAGCCGCCTTGCCACGATGTAGAGACAAGGCATTGTGACTTTCTTCATGCTCCTACTGAGTCTCCTTAAGTGTGTTGGACTTCATGGTTACCTCCTGGTTTTGCTTCTCCTTAAATTACGACTCGTTTTTAGCGAATTAGGGTATTTCTGCTATTTGCGATTTATGATGAATGGGACTAGCAATTTATTAGCGATTTCGCAATTTATTTGCGAATTCGCTATTTATTTCGCAATAGATGTGGGTAATCGCTGTTAAGGAATCGCAATGGGGGTTACCAAATGGTTTTGCAATTCTTTGTTTTGCGAATTCGCTATTTTCTGCTTTTGTAATTAATGAATTGCGGGAGCGGAAATTGCAATCGCAATCGCAATCGTTGTTTCGCATCTATTGCGATCGCAATTTTGCTTGATGAATCTATGCCAATAACTTTGTTATTATTATTTTATTTTTATTTGCTGGGTTAGGGCAGGGTGGGGGTCACAGGGGAGGAGTGGGTTGCACACTCCAAGTGGATATGACTGTTTGGCCATGGGGCCAGCCAAAGAGTCATGCACATTTTACATCTTCTGCACCAGGTAGTAATGCACAGCCTGGTGAGGAACATGTACAGTATCCCTGTCTCAGTCTGAATGCCGAACCACGGCATTCAGACTAATCACAACACTGTATTGCAGAGTTGTGATTGGCTATGAGGAGCCAATCACAACACTGCATTGCTACATTGTGATCGGCTATGGGGAGCCTGGGTTCTTCCCAGCCCTTGCCGAGAAGAGCGGCAACACGACTGAGAGGCAGCGGCCGTTAACAAGGTAAGTGTTTTCTTTCTTTTCTCTTTTTTTAACCCGCCCTCCAGCCCCCGTCACCCCCATTTCCGGTCAGCCCCCACTTGGATACTGCATCGATGGGCTACTAAAGCACGCTTGAAAGTGCAATTTAAACCCACGTTCACAATTCAACTCTTTGTTTCATTAAGGCAAAAGGCCGTTGCAATTTCAAAGTTGAAATTTAAATTTGTGAAGGACATGGAGAAAATGCAGAGCAATGTGGTGTAATCAAAAAAACAAAATCAGGAATCTATTTTCATTTTTTAGTGAGAATGTTATTAGTCATTCGTAAACCCATTGCAATCATCTGATTCTTAATACATGAAGGTATTTAAGTCTTTAAAAAGCGGTAGCTAGTACACCAAGTAATAAACATTATTGAGTGTGCCACTTTACAATTCTACATCTATGAAAACGCATATGGTATAAAAATGGTTGCACTACATTTAGTTGTTTATTATTATGCTGTAAAGGTTCAATGACGTTTTATTGGTAGGTCTCTGCTTTACTGTAACTGCATCTATGTGCCTGGTTTTAACTACTTTTGACAAATGAAATATTGAGTTTTTACATTTATGAGCTGCCCTTCGACTAAAATGAAGTTTAGATTCTCCATGACTTGTAATTTTATAGTATTTATTCTTTTTATACATCCTTATCAATATACATTAATTCCAAATGTAAAGAACATTTATATCAACTTGATATTAATGTTTATCAGGCTTATAGATCAAATTGCTAGAAGAAAACATTGCAGTGTTATGTCGAACACTATGACTTATAAATCTTCTTGCGTCTTTTTGTGTATTGTAGTAAAAAGATATGTGTGTAGCATCCTGCATGAGACACTTAGATAAATCACAGGACGCATGGTTTCATGAATTAGATGTTTTTTTTGACGAATTCCATTGCAATGTGAACCCGCGGCTTTAAAACTCACAGAAACTCGTCTAACCTCAGTTGGCGCTTTGCTTGCAGGTAGATCCTCTATGACAAGGTACTGCAAAGTGCTGCAATGCCTCAATAGCTTGGTAAAGCGCATGAGCATCACCTCAGAACATAACAGCTCAAATTCGGCACTGTGCAAAGGATAGGCCGACCGCCTTTTATCGTAATAAGGCCCTTAGGGCTTATTTGCAAGGCCCTTGTGCCACTTTTGCCTAATTTTTAACAAGGGAAAAGTGATGTACTGGTGGTGCAAGGGGCTTGTAAATCTGCCCCTCAGTTCTCAAGGGAAACCGAAAATGCCATACTTTTTGCTCATAAGCCGAACTACATTGAGAATCGAAGTTTAAAAAAAGGGCTATGAAGCAGCCAGCACTGAACTCATCATAGCGGTTTTCTTTCTGTTTGTCGGGAGAAGAAGTAGGAGCAGGATGGGAGGTGGAAGGGGACAAGAAACCTGGATAGGGCAGGTGGGATGGGGACAATAAAGCGGGGCGGCAGGGAATGTGGGAGTGGGGAGAAGAAACAAGATGGGGACGGGTGGGATGGGAAAAGATACAGGGATAGGGATGGGGAGAAGGTTAAAAAAAGTGCTATGATGCGGCCAGTGCTAACAGTGCAATAGCACTTTTGTAAGAAGAAAGAGTACCCGAATCACAGCACGAGCAGTAGATGGCCAGCAGAGGGACATTAATCAAACATGGATTATTCTGAGCTTGGTCTGTGGGCCACAAAAAGAAAAGGAAGTGCAGCATTGCAAGTGCTATCCTGTTAGATGGCAACAAAGAAGAATGATGATGAGGCCAATAAATGGTAAGCAATATGCAAGTTCCTAGCCTATATATTAACTACAAGAGTCTCGCAAGCGAGGGTGCATGCTCATGCAGGCTCGACCTCGAAAGGATGCAAAAGTGGCCTGGTTATCTTTTCTGGGAAAAAAGGATGTGAAGACTTAAGCACAAACTCAGGGCACCAATCAGGGGTACCCGCCGGTGAACGACGTCCACTCACTTTTTTCACAGGGTGAACGCCATCTATCCTGCCAAGAATTTGGGCTCCACAGAATTATGAGCTGAACTCATCCCAGTGTAATTTCCAAACATCGTGACACTTTCAGCACCACCTGCACGTTGTCTGCTCTTCATTTGCAAAAAGCAACAATGTGCATGCGTGGACATGGCTTTCCTATTTAAGACTCCTGCTGGGCCCATGACAAACTGCTGGGCCCATAACAAAGGCCGAATTTGAGGGGTCATCGGGCCTCCTTTTGTTCGAGTCTCTTGGCTGGGAGCAGTCATGAGCCTCACACCTGATGAAAATGAAGCAGAGAGGAAACAAAGGCTCACAGCTTGTTAGTACTTCACACATACTTAAGAGAGGCAGCTTTTCACTTTGTTCAGTCCCTGTTTAGGAGATATGCATGCACTGTAAGAATGTCAGATGTGTTGTCTTTCCCAGTATTTACACAAAGCAAATTGCATTTATATAGAGCTTACTTCCCTTGAGGAGGCGTTGAAATAATTTAAGTACCACAATTTGTTCTTGTATAGCCCTACTCATTCCAAATTATATAAGTTTGTAAATGAATGTATAGGATGTGTTACGTAAAACTCGGGGATTGCAAGGTGTTGAAGTCACATATCATTTTCCATAGCTCACTGTGCTATTATCCTCGCAATGCGCTCAAACGTACACATGATAAACCTGCTAAACATATATGTGAGAGCTGATGTCACTTCTTGTGATGCCACTTCCTGTAAACTCGTGGCTTGTGATGCCACTTTCTATGTCAATTCCTGTGATGCCATGTGTGATGTCATGCGCCGTGATGTCGTGCGCTGTGATGTCATGCCCATATTGTTGTGCGCCGTGATGTTGCGCGCTGTGATGTTGCGCGACGTGATATCACTTGCATACTGCCTAACTAGGTTAGTCCCCCCATTTCCTTTTTTAGGACTTGTGCCTGGCATGAGCTGCCCCAAATATAAAAAAAGGCTTTGTACTGATGGAGAAAACACATAAAGGGTTACATTTTATCTCGTTTTATCAGAATTGCTGACCCTACGTGCAACAAAAAGTGCCATTTCATACATCTTTTCCCAAATATTCTGTCAGTGGAGAGCAACTCCCACCTCATATAACATTGACTTTAACAGATATCAGATTTCAACCAATATTACAGGCCCACTATACCCTAAAATATTTCATTTGTCACATATTCTCAAAACATAGTCCTAAGGGAGACCCCCAAACCCTCTCTGTAAAGTTACTGTACAGCTCTCTGAGCAAAATGAATCCATCTCTGCACAATCAAATGTTAGTACTACGAATCACCTAGAAATTTCTGGCTACCTGTCTTAGGGAAGCACCATTCCGTAAATTCAGTGATGAGGGGTCCAACAAACTACTGCCAACATTTATATTACAAGAGTGCTTCAGGTACAATAGGAAAAAATGGCTAGTGGCACTGCTGCACAGTTCTTGTTTTAATAAATATCTACCTATAAATGAATTCGGTACATGATAGTTTCTCTTTTGGCAGTGTCGTCTTTCTTCTTTGTCGCCAGAGCAGAGTTATGTCCAGATCTGCCCACTATCACCATGTCCTCTTCAGGACATCTATACACAGTAGTACTCTCTTACAACAGAGATACTTTTAGTTGGAAAGCTTTTAATTCCACCAGAAACACCACCGCAACATATATCACTTTTTATGGATTATACGTGGTGCGGTATATTGTCCTTGTTCTGTTTTTAAAGAGAAGCAGACTCAGTACATCACTGATGCCATATAAAAACAGTAAATTTTGGAGCTCACTAAAACAATTGGCGGTCAGGCTTCCTTTGTGCATAGGTTGGGTTTCTGGTCTCCGCAAGTCTTCCTTAAAGTCTATGGGTCCCATTAGGATGACGGGCGGAAAACCATCCTGACCGTCATGAAGGCATGAAACAACCGCCCGCCAGGACTGTGGAGAAACAGGCGGTCAAATTAGGAACAACTACCAAAAAAGACCAACCGCGGCAGTAGCGGGCAAACAAAAACTGCCTGATGTGAGCTGTGACGTCCAGAAAACAACGCAGAGATCGGAAATACAGCAGAAAAGCTACAACCCGCCGCAAGCATAGCAGAGACTCCACACGGGAAATTAGTATATCCCCGGTGGTCCCGCGGTACGATCTGCTGTTTCCATCCGCCACAGTCGCACACAGGAGTGAATGTGAGAGACAGCGGAAGAACTGCAGCATAGCCACCGCAGCGGACGATACATGAAAAACATGGCGGACGATGCAAAAACACCCGCAGCAATGCCAAACATTGCACAAACCAAAGTAGCCAGGCCCCCCAAATACACAAAACACATCCAAATAAAAATGAAATATGCCAAACAGAAACATACAATTCCCAGGAAAACCCCCACACCACACCTGACAGCAAAACCCCATATGGACACTCCCACACAGCTGTGTAGAAAACCAGCCCCTTAACTGACCACAATACTTTGCAACACTCCAGAAGAGAAGGGCATCCACAATTGTGGTAGCGCACCCCGGGCCCCTGCGGTGCATCACCGCCATGGAGCATTGCCTACAGCCAATGGGAGCGATGATTGCGGTGGCATGAAGCAGTTTTGAAAATCATGGAAGGTCGTGCGCCACCACCGCAGAGGCGGTCATTGGATGCTTTTGAAAGAGGCATACCTGGGAAACCAATTGTTGCAGCTTGGCACCTAAGAAAGGACCCCAGGGGGGCTATAAATCTGTGGGAGTGAGCCTCACATTCCACTGTTCAGAGAGCCTGCTGCCTGGGACCCTCTCCTGCTGCTGCCTCCAGAGCCTGCTGCCTGGGACCCTCTCCTGCTGCTGCCTCCAGAGCCTGCTGCCTGGGACCCCTCACCCCTCACTGCCACCACAGGTGTTCCATGTCCACAGGGATGGCAAGGACAGAGAAGATCCGTGCCAGTCCATTCACAAGCGAGGAGCTGGAGGTCTTGGTAGACGTGGTGCTTGCACAGTACCCAAGGCTGTATGGTGCCCCCAATGTTGTGGTAAGTCATCGTAAAGGGAGGTGAAGGGCAGGGGGGGCAGACATGTAGTTGTACTGCTGTAGTATATTCCTGAGGGTGTGAGGTTGTATCATACACTGACAAACATGCTGTCTCCAGGGCGAAGGAGTGTGTGTGTCCCAATGTCACAGTTTTCCCTGCCTGCAGTTGTATGTCTGAGTGGAGTGTGTTACATTGTCAGCCATACAGACCCACAGGATGTTGGACATGCAGGTGCCAGGACAGTAATTGCTCGGCTGATTGTCTCTGTGTGCCCCTGTTGTCCGACTCAGTGTGAACCCAGAGGCTAAGCCCAGTGTCTTCCCACCAAGACGAGATCACATCACTGCACTTACTGTGTCCTTACTCTTGTTCATTCACACTGAAAAAAAAATATGCACCATCTCAGCCCTGTATATTTACACACGACCACACTTGTGTAGATGGATATGTTGTTGATGAGTCCATGTACCCCGATGCCACACACATGATATACACATATGTTCACAGGACATGCTCATTGAATGCTGCCCAGTCATGTACACAGTGAATCTACGCACAGACAGAGGTCGATATGTGATGTATGTAGTGGCCAGACATGCATAGGACTGGAGATGTGTGCAAGCCACAGAGGGGGTTCAGTGCAGTCATCCTGCATGTGTGTGAGATTATCATGGACCCTGTACGCCCTCATAAATGCATGCAATCACATCTGCTTGGCCCATGCAGAGTGCCCTTGTGAGCTGTACCCCAGTTTGGGATGGAGGGAGATTATATTTGATAATGAGTCTGTGTCTTGCTACTGTACTGATAGATGTTGGTACATGACACTGTGTCACTGATCATTTCCCCTTCTTTTCTCCCATGCCTGCAGCTCAAGGTACACTAGTGTAGGACCGTGTGGAGGGCCATTGCAGCAAAGGTGAGAGCCCTGGGGGTATCTAACCGACAACGCACCCACTGCCACAAGAGGTGGGACGACATCAGCCGGCTGGCAAAGAACGTGGCAGATATGACCTTGGGGCTGCTACCACGCACTGGGCATTTGGCACAGCGCAGCATGACACCACTTATGGGCCGCATCTTGGCAGTAACTCATCCTGAGCTGGATGCACGTCTGAAGGAGCATCGGCAGCAAGGCAGGGGTGAGTATTTGGGAGGGTGACTTTGGCTGGGAGCGGATGCATGTGTACAGGGCCTGTGGCAGCGGTGGCCCATGTGATGTTCGTGGGGTGGTGCTTTGCCATGCGAGTGGCTGCTGGGATGGGTGCCAGTGTCATGCATTGGGCCAAACTGGCCTTACAAACGAGATCCTCCCTGCTGTGCATTCCCATAGCCAGATGTGGTATGATCTACATGGTCATTCAGCATTGGGATAGTGTGGGGAATCTATTAGGGGGTGAACAGCAGTGTCCACTATCTGAGTGTGACTTCATGTATGCCTACTTTGCATGCACCATGATCGTTGAGGCCCACACTTCTGATAACAATGTGCTCCAGAGTACCACATGGTGTTTGGTATGGGCTACTTGCCATTGTGGACTGTCATGTCCTAATAGGTGTGTGTTGTCCCCTCCTGTTCCCTGAAAGATCTCTCAATGGTAATAAGTGGTGTGCCCACATCATGTCCCTAGGTGTGGGCAGAGCAAGTTGTGTGTCTATGTAGTGTGTTGCTGCAATGTTAAAAAAAAACAATGCAGACCCCAATAAATCGGAAAATTTCCGACCAATATCCCTTCTACCCTGGGTGGCAAAAATAACGGAGGCTCATGTCAACAATGTATTGACCCAGTTTGTGAACAAAAATTGTATCCTAGACCCTTCTCAGAACGGGTTCCGAACGGGTCATAGTACAGAAACGACCCTTCTGGCCACTACGGAGCAGATCCGGTCTCTTGTGGACAAAGGTCAAAGTGCGGCGCTAATTTTATTAGATCTCAGCGCCGCCTTTGACACAGTGTCCCACGAGATTTTACTCCAGAGAGTCGAGGAAGCAGGGATAGAAGGCCTGGCCTTGGAATGGCTAGGCTCATTCTTGACCAATAGATCATTCAGAGTCTCATTACCCCCATACACATCCCTAACGCATGCCATCGGTCAAGGGGTTCCCCAGGGCTCAGCCTTGAGTCCACTGCTCTTCAACATATACGTCCAGCCTCTAGCTGCGGTCGCCAGCATTGGGACCTTACGATCGTCTCTTACGCTGACGATACGCAGCTAGTGGTCACTCTGGCGGACGGTGCCTCTCCCTCAGCCTCCAAATTCAAGGACGGCATGACGGCAGTGGCCAATTGGATGGCAGCCAATTGTCTACAGCTAAATGCCGGAAAAACGGAGGTGCTGTTGGTGGGTAAGCACGTCAATCTATGGAATGATCAGTGGTGGCCGGCAGCCCTGGGATCAATTCCCACCCCAAAAAGTGTAGTAAAGAACCTGGGGGTCATGATGGATTCTACACTCTCCTTCCAGGCACATACCAGGCAGCTAGCCGCATCGTGTTTTGGTATTCTGCGAAGTTTAAGACCCATTCTAAAATACTTTGCCCCCTCGGTCCGTCAACTTATCGTACAAGCTACCATCATTTCACGTCTGGACTACTCAAACTCTCTTCTTCTGGGGGCAAACAAAGCAGAGATAACAAGAATGCAACGTATTCAAAATGCGGCGGCTAGAGCCTTGGTGGGTCTGCCACATTTCTGCTCAGCCTCTAGTACTATCCGTAAACTGCACTGGCTCCCCATTGATAGACGCATTCATTACAAAACACTATGTATCTCCTTTAAGATCTTGAAAAGCGCTAGCCCAGCTCTGCTGAGCAATTTGATCTCGCACTATGTTCCGTCGCGCTCTCTTCGCTAAGCAGAGCTTTACTTAGCTACGGTGCCCAGAATTAGGCTTTCCAGGACAGGAGGCCGGGCTTTTCGATATCTTGCGCCTAAGCTTTGGAATTCCCTTACGGTTCACATCCGCACGATTAATTGTTTGACATCCTTCAGAAAGGCTATTAAGACTTTTCTGTTCCCATCACCGTAGTCTCTTCTGGTAATTCCTTGACTGGCTCATACTGTTTTGTTTTCTCATGTGACAGCGCCGGGACGCCCCTTAGCTGGGGCAGCTGCGCGCTTAATAAACGATTAACATAACATAACATTGCAGGGTGTGGTGGTCACCATGTTGATTTGGGCATCTCCTGTACTGCATTAATTGAATTGCTTTGTCCTGTTGATGACACTAACCCAACCCTGAATCTCTCTCTCATGCAGAATCGCCAGTGGACATAGAGGAACAGGAGCTGGAAACCAGTGGTGGCGAGAGTAGCACTACAGCTGCACAGGAGCCCAGTGACACAGAGCTCACCAGCGCATCAGAGGGGGACCGGAGTATGCAGGAGGAAGCCCTGCCTGAGACACAAAGTACTACATCATCTGATGCCAGTGGTGATGCATCCATGTTGGCAGGCACAGGGAATGGGGACTCTGCATCATCTTCTACCACACAGCGGCCAGTGGCCAGCCTCCCATCCACTTCCTCTGGTGCTGCCCATGTCCGTGTTAATAAGAGGGGACGAGTTCGATTCACACCTGGTACCGCTGAGCCTGCACCTGTTCCCCCTGCTGCCCTCAGTGCTGAGTCTGTAGAGCTCCTGCGCCAGCTTTGTGTGGGCCAGATAGCCCTGCTCAATGCCTTCAGTGACCATGACAAAAAATTAGGCAGGTGGTTGCCTACATGGAGGGCATACACTCTGACGTGGGTGGGCTACACCGTACAGTCCAGGCTTTGTCGTCCACAGTGACGTCTGCCCTTCAACAGGCACATACTCCCATTCCTGCTCCAGTGCCTTTGTCCACCCCCCAGTCAGTGGCCACATCGGATGATAGTGAGCACGGTTCCCATGCGTCACAGTCACAATACAGCACAAGAAGCACCCAGCAGAAACAACCCAAGCTGCCCGCCCACAGACATCCTCCCCACAGAAGAGCAAATCCACCCCAGAATGCAAAGACAAGAGCCCGTCAGGGAAGAGCAAGGCCGAAAAAGCAATGAAGCAGAAATCAGGCTCACAAGCCTCAGAGGGACTCTCCTGTCACTAAAACTTCACGCAGAGCTAGGTGTGCAGGGTCTATGCCCACTGAGGTGGTGTTGAATGGCAAGGGTACACCTAGGAAGGGCTCAGGACGACATTCCCCTGCCACATCAACTCCAACTCCAAGCCCAGTGAAGCAGGTGAAGGAGGGCACTGTAGGGGCTACCCCTGGCAAACAGGCAAAGGAGAGCACTGTAGGGGGCTACCCCTGGCAAGCAGGCAAAGGAGGGCACTGTAGGGGGGACACCGGGCAAACAGAGAAAGGAGGGCACTGTAGGGGATACACCTGGCAAACAGGGGAAGGTGGTCCAGAGGGATAGCCAGACAAAGCGTTCCACAGGATCAAGCACGTCACCAGAGGGAGGGCCAGTGTCTGCACCTGATGCGGGTCTGTTGGTGTGTGTGCCTGTTGTGTCATCACCAGTTCCCATTGACCCCAGTACAGGGAAGGCATTTTGAATTCCCAAGAAGTGGAAAGGCACCCCTCAAACCTCTCCCACCCACACTGTGTCACAGGTCTGCATGACTCCACCTCCACGTGCCACTACACCACCTGGTCCAAACAGCCCTCCAGCTTGCCAAGCCACTGATAGCCCTACATCACCTGGGCCTCTCTCTCTCCAGTCAAGTGGTCCTGCTTTCCCCGACACACAGCCAGCTCAAAGTCCGCCTGACAACCAAGAGTGAGTGGTAGTCCCCCTCATACACCTGTTTCTCATACAGGTGTGCTATTCCTGCCCCTTGTTTACCACCTGGGTGTGTTGCTGGCCATGGAAGGGTACAGTCAAACACACTCACTGTGCAGCTTCTCATGTCCTGACTCTGCACTTTGCCATGCCCACTGCCCTTGTCATTCACTGCTGTTCCGGCCTTGCCTGTGCAGCTTCTCATGTCCTGACTCTGCACTTTGCCATGCCCACTGGCTTTGTCATTCACTGCTGTTCCAGCCTTGCCAGTGCAGCTTCTCATGTCCTGACGCTGCACTTTGCCATGTCCACTGGCCTTGTCATTCACTGTTGTTCTGGCCTTGCCTGCCCAGTCTCTCATGTCCTGACTCTGCACTTTACCATGCCCTCTGGCCGTGTCATTCACTACTGTTCTGGCCTTGCCTGTGCAGCCTCTCATGTCCTGACTCTGCACTGTGCCATGCCCACTGACCTTGTCATTCACTGCTGTTCTGGCCTTGCCTGTGCAGCCTCTCATGTCCGGACTCTGCACTTTGCCATGCCCACTGGCCTTGTCATTCACTGCTGTTCTGGCCTTGCCTGTACAGCCTCTCATGTCCTGACTCTGCACTTTGCCATGCCCACTGGCATTGTCATTCACTGTGGTTCTGGCCTTGCCTGTCCAGCTTCTCATGTCCTGACTCTGCACTTTGCCATGCCCACTGGCCCTGTTGCTCTGCTGTGTTGGCCTATTCCCTGTGCAGCCTATCATGTACATGCTATGTACCCTGCCATGGACACTGGCCCTGTTGCTCTACTGTGTTGGAGTCTCCCCTGTGCAGCCTCTCATGTACTTGATGTGCCACCGGCCATGGACACTGGCCCTGTTGCTCTGCTGTTTTGGAGTCTCCCCTGTGCAGCCTCTCATGTACTTGCTGTGCCACCAACCATGGACACTGGCCCTGTTGCTCTGCTGTGTTGTACTCTCCCCTGTGCCATGGACACTGGCCCTGTTGCTCTGCTGTGTTGTATTCTCCTCTGTGTAGCCTCTCATGTACTTGCTGTGCCACCTGCCATGGACACTGGCCCTGTTGCTCTGCTGTGTTGTACTCTCCCCTGTGCCAAGGACACTGGCCCTATTGCTCTGCTGTGTTAGAGTTTCCCCTGTGCAGCTTCTCATGAACTTCCTTTGCCACCTTCCATGGACATTGGCCTTCCTGTTTGAAGTTTGCATGTGCAGATTATCTTGCATATGATCAGCATTGTGTGCCTTGCTCTTGTCTACTGGTGTTCTACTGTCACATCTATGCAATATGTGAATAAAGACAGTTACTCCTGTTGTCTGTTTTGTCAGTGTCCTTGCTGATTAAAGTTCTTTTGGTGTATGCATTTGGTTGTCTGTGCCCCATGCTCTATGTGTCACTTAAACATTGCCAATCTCTTTGCCCGCATCATATTTTTAAACAGGGGTGACAGTGTCTTCAGTCCATTCAGACACTGATACTAGTGTTATCTGTGATGGCTATTTTACCTGTCATGCAGTTCTCTCTTAAGTGGTTTCTTATTGTTGGCTACATTTTTCACATGTCAGGTTGGGGGACACTGCCAGCACAGGGTGTGATGCTGTGCACAGGTTTGCATGCAGGCGGGGCAATGTCATCATGTATGTGTGTTATTCCTTTATGTGTGCCCAGCTGTGTATGTGTATGGTCATCCTGTTTTGGTCTTCAGTCCTGGTCCCATGGCCCACATGAGATGTGTGCTCTTGGGTACTCAAGAGGTGTGCAGTGTGAAGGGTGTGACTTTGTAGGGGGTGTGGGTGTGTCTGTGCCCCTGGATTGTGAAAGACACACATGTGTCACCCAGGAGTTGTGTGCCTGTTGTTTGGATTGCTCTGTCCTGTGGATATGGTTGTATGCACATGTGTGAGTTGTCTGTTGTGCACTGTGCAGTGTGTTGGTGTGTCCATGCTGTTCTTTGTGACTCCTCCTTGTTGTTTTAGTCACTTATGAGTGTGCAACGTGTGTGACTTGCACATCAGTGTTGTGTTTGTTTGATCATCCATGTGTCTTGAGTGTGTTTGTGTAGACTGTGTAGCCCTGCTGCTCCACACTGCCATTGTGATTGTGTTTCTCATGCACTGCAGGCACATGGTGTATTTTATCCTCCTGTATGGCATGGTGTGTATGATGTAATGCCATCCATTATGTGTGCCACTTATGCCTACCCATTGTGGGTCTGCACTCCCTCTATTTGTATATGGTACTCCCCTTACATGTCTAATACTGACATGCAAGTCAGTTCACTTTGATGTCAGCTGTCCCCTTGGTTTACATGTGTGTGTGCCTCCCCATCACTTCATTTGTGACACTGTGCTTTGTGGTGCAGTTCTTGGGGCAAGACTGATGTTCCACTTCTGGACATTGCCCCAATGGTTTATGTGTGATGTTCTTGTGCTATTAATCAGTCCGGTTGCTCATGTGCAATTCAGCTGTGTGTGCTGCCCAGTGCTCTGGTCCAGATGGCTCTGCTCTTGTATCCCAGAGTCGTGCATCTGTTGCTGTTGTGTTGGATGTATGTGTGTTGGCTGTGGTATTGCTTCACTTCCTGGGTGTGCTGTTGTGTTTGTACTGTGCTGATTTGTGTTGTGTGTGTTGATGTTGTGTCAGTCATATCTGTGTGTGACTGTTCTGCTTGGTGTGCACACACTGCTTGTTGTGCGTACAGTGCTGTGTGTATGTGGCCTTGGCATTGCCTGATGTGCATCCCCCGATATCCTGTAGTGCTTGTTCATTTTTGATTTCATGTGCATCTGTGGCTGGTTTCATGTGGCAGTGTAGTTCTGTGATGGTGCACTTCTTGTATGATTTGTGGTATGTTGTGTGTGTATTGTTCATGAGCGATGAGGCTGTGCACTCCTGTTGTGTCTGTGCTTTAATTGCCTTTCCACAGTTGGGCTGACAGGGTATGTCGGTTTCTGATGGGGTTCTGTGTCTGTTTCTGTAGTGTTTGTGTGTTGCTTTTGGGCAGGCATCTGTTCAGGCATCCCTGTGTGTGTGTAATGTTTGTGTGTGCATATACTGGCAAGTATTGGCAGCCTTCAGTGTGTGTGGCACTGGTGTTGTGTGTTCCTTGTCGGCCACTCCTGCAGTGGCTGTCTCCCTGGTTGTTTGTTGTGTGGTGCAGGGTGTAGATTGAGCTTGCTTGTTGCTGTGCGTGTTGCTTGTTGCTTGTTGCTTGTTGCTGTGCATGGGGGTGCACAGGATGGGCACCTGGCCTGTGACTGCATGGGGTGTGTTGATGTGTGACTGGGTGTGGTGTGTCCCTGTGGTCTTAGTGCCCTGCCCATGCCATGGACTGGCCCAGCCTTCTGCATTGTGTGCATGTGGTGACCGCTGCGGTGACGTGACTGGGATCGGGACATTGCTGCAAATTGGCAATCGATGTGTGTCCAGGATGCAGTGGGGTGACTTGGTGGGAGGTGGGTCATATGTGGGTGCCCTTGTGGATGTGTTGTTGCTCCCAGCAGGGTGTCTGTTGTGGATTTGGACCCTGTGTCAGCCTATCTGTTGTGTGTTGTATTTGTGTAGTTGCGTACCTGTGGCGTCGTCCGCGGCGGCCCATTAGATGATAGTGCTGTAGCAGGTACAGCACCGGATACACATGTAGAGCTGGGTCCATGGCGGTCGTGACCGGGTGGTGTGGACCCGGTCTCTGCTATCGCGCTCCGCTGTCAAGTTTCCGCCATCTCTGGTTGGGCTGTGTCTCCGCTGCGGTGCGTCTGCCTGCTTGGGCCATCCTAATTTGTGGAGCAGGGCAGATGTCATTCCGCATGGCGGAGAGTCTCCATTGACTCCCACCGCTGCGGTGGCAGGCGCACTTTGATGGCGGTGCGCGTCGCTCCACCGGGGACACGATTTGACCTATGTTTTGCAATACTAATATGGAAGATGTGTTTTCTGCTGCTCGCGAGCGGAAAAAGGCATATTTTTGCCCCGCCAACACCTCAATTGTACCCCCTGTATATTTTGTATATAACTGTGTATTTTCGTTTCACCATTGTATAAATGACACTTATTCACCCATGTCACTTGGTCACTTTTATTCACTCTTCTTTATGTGACCATTGTCTTTTGAAATGTTGACAGTCGCATAAAAATATTTGATTTGCAGAGGAAAAGTAAACACTTACCTCTCTGAATAAATTGTTTGTCTCATGTATTCCAACATAATTTGTAAAGTAATTGATGTTATTTGCTCAACCTATTCTATATGATTAGTATCTCTTGACTCTAAAAGCATTTTTCTTACCTGACAGAACCATTTATAGTCTTTTATATACATACCCAGGTTCTGAGGGACACAGGGTTACTTACCCTTTTGTGTTTGCACTTTGTTACATGTACCGCAAGGTACACAAGCTTGGTCTGTACATATGGAGCATGGAGTTAGGTTCCTTGCCAAACTAGTAGCCCTTAGCCCTTTACTTTGCTGGGTAAAAGCCCACCTCAGACAGGAACAAAAAAACAGAATGATCCCCTCTGACTGCCATTGGATGGGGCATCTAGAATGTCATGGAGTTCTTACATTAAAAAAACAGTCACAGCCCTGTGGAGAGCTGATACTTCTTTGACCCCTCATGCTCCGTGCTCACGTGACTTACACAGACTTAAGGCCTAATGTTTTTTGAGTTGGCTTTGTCACATTGTGAAGAGGCAGAAATGTTGAAATCATTAGTGAGGGGCAATATGTTGGGAAAGTCTGCTCAAGGCATGGAACAATATTTGGCGCAGCTTACTGATAGGCATGCTCGATTACTTTTGGCAGGTTTCGTTTTAATCAAAGTCACCACTTACTGGCCACTCCTGTGGGATGGGTGCACCTTGGTAACTGGCTGGCCTTCAGTTGCTACACCACAATAGGTCTCTACAAGACACTCTACATTGTGTTATGTTTTGCAATTACGTGGGCCAAGAAAGGTTTCTGTTACCATTGCTGCTCTTTGAATTTTACCCAAGTACGTCCTGCTCTTCTGTTCTTACAATTGCTCCTTAATTAACATGTTTTATCTGACGTATGGAGTTTTTTATGGGCAGCCCTGGCATCTACACGCTTGAGGCCTGACTGATGCCTGCATGTACATAGCTGACATCATGTTTTTAATTTTGTTCTTATGCTGAATTTGTATCTGTTTTTATGGATGTATGTGTTATATATATATATATACTTGTTACAGTATTATTATAATCTGCTCTTTTATGGTTGCTCTGTTCGACCGAGCAAAGATTTTATGAATGAAATGAATCATACTTTTTGTATGATGCCCGGTGGAGCTACCTCGCTAGCTATGGGGGAGATTGACTTTGGGCTCCCTCCTTTGACTATCACCTACCCAGCCGGAGTTCGGGCTAACACGCCCGTGTCTCTCCTGACCTTACATTCCCCCTCCCCCTTCCCCCAACCCTCCCCCCTCCGCTTCTACTCTTTCCAGCTTCTGTCCTCTGCCCTCACATGACCTTGCCCTTTGTCCCCACCCTGTTTTTCTGTGAACCTCTTCCCTCACCACTTTAGACCGAACTATTTTGTCTGATGCCCGATGGAACTACCTAGTTTAGCTATAGGGGAGATGGGCCGTTTATTCCCTCCTTGGTCGTCACCTACCCAGTCGGTCTTTAGACAGACTTCCTTTCATCTCTACGATTGTCTCTTTCCTTATCCTCACTTTCCCTCCTCCCCTACGCCCCACTACTTTCTCTCTCCTTACTCTCCTCCCCAAATTGTATTGCTGATTGTTTGATTTAATGTTTACTTGTTGGTCTTTTTCTGGTATATTGTTGAACCACATTGTTGCACTTCCTTTCGTCTCTCCTGTCATCTCCTACCGCATCCTCCCTCTATTTATGTCACTCCCTCCCTCCTCTCTCAATGTTTTGAGACTGAACTATTTTGTCTGATGCCCGATGGAGCTACTTAGTTTAGCTATAGGGGAGATGGGCCGTGGATTCCCTCCTTGGTCGTCACCTACCCAGTCGGTCTTTAGGCAAACTTCTTTTCGTCTCTCCTTATTGTCTCTTCCCTAGCTCCTATCCTCTCTCCCCTGAATCTCTCCCCTTGCCTGCTACTCTGCCTACCCCCCTGTCCTTTGTGCCCTTTGACCAAGCACTCCTTCACCTCTTGTTGAGGAAAGATCCAATATTTATACTCTGGAGTCTCAGCGAACCCGCTGAGTGAGTCCACTGAGCCAAGGGAGCCACTCACACTTGAGGTATGGTATGGCACCCCTTGCCAAAGCACTCCCTCTCCCCTTTTTGGGGAAGGATCCAGTATGTAGGCCTTGGAGTCTCAGAGACCCCTCTGAGAGAGTCCACTGCGTAAAGGGAGCCTCTCGCAACAGAGATAGGGAAGTGATACCACTTCCCCTGGGATCACAGCTTACTGGACTTTGGACGTTGCCTTGACTCGTCTACCGGTTTGTGTCCCCATCACCCTTCCCCTCCTCTCCCCATGCTGTGTCTCTCACCCTCCCCTCCTCTTTCCCGCCTTAATTATCTGTCTACTTCCCCTGCTCCAACCCCCCTCCCCTGAATCTCTCACCTTGCCTGCTTTTCCCCTTACGTATTTGTGCTTATTGTCTATCTCGACCTTACAGGTAACTATGTTGCCATGCTCTAAGAACTGTGTAACCTTTGTAATGATGTAACCTGTAACTATGATCTGATGCTCATGCAAAGCGCTCTGATACCTCCGGGTCTAGCCAGCGCTATATAAAACTTTTAAAATAAATAAAAAATAAAAAATAATCATAGAGTTTGTGCAATTTCGCCAGCACCAATGGAATCTATGTCATCAGTGGGATTTGTTCCTGAGCATCTTGCACTGTATTCACCCTACTCCGTCAAAATTTATTAAAGGAACAAATATATCATAAGTCTAAAAAAGAATAATTCTTTGATGTAAACATGGATTCGAGCATTGGGTGCTACAGTCATTAGTAAGGTACTGTGCAGTGCTGAAAGGGTTTCCTAACAGTCGCTGTGAAGTAAAAAGATGACATGGTGGCAAGATGGTAAACCGACTACGGCATGATAAAAGCACGTACATCACCCATTTTCTTTTGTTCTACAAAGACACTGTCGAGAATTTTATAGAAATAATATTATTGAACCACACAAGAGCGTGTATTTTGCCACCTAGGCACTACTAGACGGATACGGCTGACCATAGGAACTTAAAAAAAAGTAAAATAATTTCTAGACCAATAAGAACGGTGCTGAACTGAACTGCAGTAAAAAGCACACTCGGAAGACAAACTTGAAGACAATAGTTCCCTCAACGTTTTGAGGGTGCATACAATTAGCTTATGTGCCTTCTCTCTGACTTACCACGTTTGTATCATGGATGTCTGTACAATGTACACAGCAATCTATATCACGATTATGACATGAAAACGATGCCTCATTTAATTTGAGGTGATGTTGATTTATATCTCTACCTCTTTTGTTGAGGAGTCGCAGAATATTGATTACAGTATTCCAGGTGAAGATCTTCCAGTTTACAAGTAAACCAGCTAGTTTACCCAACCCTGGTATGCAAAGTCACTATCCACGTCATCAAAGCAAAAATTCAAGAGGTGGGAGAGTAGTCAGGAGGGAAAAACATTGAAGCAATGCCTGAGCTAACACTCCCTGCCTAATTCACCTCAAAGAAAGTTCAGGAGGCTCATCACAAGAAAGTTCTCCCCCTTGGCTAAATATGGATTGCAAGAATCAATCTAGGATCACTCAAGGATACATACACATGTGACCAGTCTTCGGTATTTCACATGGCATCTCCACGCATGACCAAAAGGTTTCTACTGCTTCAACTTGCGTGAAAACGTGCAGACGTCCCTGGATCCTGGCCGTGAGTTCCACAGGCTATACAACCCAGCCTCGAATGCATAGAGTGATGGTAACTGGGCAATATCAGTATTTTTTGCCTATTCATAGTTGCACGCCTCTTGTATTTGACTTAAGGTAGAAGGAGCTTCAGTTCTGCTGGCCTACTCAGCTCAGCAATGACCACAACCCCCTGGTTTCACTGGACCCCATCACTTATTTCATGGGTTTTCTCTTGAGATTATTGACCGTCACTCAGGAGTGGATATCTCTTGAGCAAGATCTCCCTTCTAAGAAACTTCGTTTCACATTTAGTGGAGTGGTGTGGCTCACTGGTTAGAGGCAGCAGACCCGTAAGCAGAGAACGGCCGGCACCAGGGTTCAATTCCCGACGCGGCAGGGTCATGGACCAGAGTCAAAACGGACTCGATAATTCTCGCCTCGGTGCCTACTCTAACCAGGAAACACACTCGGCAACTCTGGGCATTAAGCTTGCCTCATCTCTACAACGGCCCGCCGGGGATGCCTGGTTTCACCCTGGAGATACCCAGAAAGGGACCATCTCACAGGGAAAACCAGGACGGGTTCCCCAGCGGTCTTCAGCGCCTAGATACTCCATGGAGTCGCAGTGCGCTTTACAAGTACACCGACATTTACATTTACATTTACATTTAGAAGCGGTCCTTGTTTGGAGATAATGCTCAGGATGCCTAACAAGTTAACATTCCCAGCCCTCATGGTGTCTTCCACATAAAACTGTTTTCCTCACTGCTCTGATCATACCGTTTTTTAAGGTACGTTGCTCTTAGTCAAGCTAAACTATATGTTTAAAAATGGACTCTAATCAGCAGATCCACATATTTGGTACTTGCTCTTTTGCTTTTCTTTTTTTGACGTCCCCCCATGAACGCTGAAGAGCCTCAATCAATCGAGGTCACTTCATGCTCAGTTTTGTTCAATATCTGATGTATTTCAAAGAAGGCTGTCGGCAGTAATAACTTACTCCTCATAAGTTTCAGTCCTCCATCTTCTTTTTTGTCCAGATTTTCTCCAATCTTAGCTGAGGTTGCTAACTTAGAGTAAACACAGGCCTTTTTAACCCTTTTTGCTTCTCCCGACATCTTCTGTAGGGATCAATGTTGTCCACTTAGCCAAATGTAGAGTATGGTCTTAGGCTTAAAAAAATATACCTTGGGTAGAATCCCAAGGTTTATACAATGGGGGCCGTATTTATGGCAAAATCAGGCAGAGCAGCGAGTCATCTTGCTGCACTGAGCTAAATGACAAGGAAATGGCAGGAATGCGCTGTATTTAAAGGAATACAGTGTATTCCTGCCTTGGTCTCTGCGCTGGCACCATTTTGGCTACTTAGCACCAACTCAGGCACCCATGTACCATGGTGTCTGGTTTGTGAGGAGGACTTTTTTTGTGCAGGAAGGGGAAGCTTCCTACACAAAAGTAATAACCTGAAGTTTTTTCCTCTTTCTATGTGTGCAGCAGAATGCAGCACACATAGAAAGAGGAAGTAACAAGGAGAAACAAAGATCTGTATCCTTGTTGTACCTCACCTGGGAAGGCTTAGCATTTTGACGCATTCCCAGGTCTACCACTTTTGGTAAATCTGGAAATGTGTCAAAATCTATGGATGTTGCGTGGGAACACCCATGGAACACTTCAGTAACACAATACAGCAATTTGCACTGCATTGCTTCTCTCTGTATTTATGAAACCACTCAGGGCCATGCAAGATGGCTTTCCGTTCCTTCATAAATCACATTTTGGACTTGCGGTGCACATGCACCAAGTTGCATGGTTCAAGCACAATGCAACCCCACTCATAAATATGCCCCTCGGCGTGTCTTCTTCAACCTCCATAAACTGACGCACCACACACTGAACTGACACCACTTTCAACTTTTTCTCTTGCACCACAACAGTCAAGTAGGAGCAATGGGGGTACAAGTGGCAGATCAGATATGCTGTCCCTCACTGAAGAAGATATTGCACCCCCTCTTGTTAAATATCTGCTTCAAGCTGATCTAAAATTGATGATGCTCTTCCCTCGTCATATTTTTCACTTCTCCAATCCAAAGTCTGAGTGATGGACATCTTGCACTCTAGAAGCTCGCCTGTTTCGGTTACTGGCAGCTGCGGTCACCAAGATGGGCCCTAGCCTTACAAAAGCATCTCTTCTGACCACAGACATTTCAACAATCTGAACACCTTTCTCCCTTCACTGCTTGGAGCTCCAGGAGATAAAGACAAGCTGGAGTTCTGAAGGACTTCATCTATTCTGGAGCCCAGAGAGTATCACCTCCACTAACTTTATTGTAAACGTCAATATAAAATAGCAGGCTGATTACTGAAAATGATCCAATACTGTAGGAATACATCGGATAATTCAGAGGCTATGTTAAGTAATCAATGAAAAATTTGCGACTCGTAGAATGGTCGCAAAAGGGTTTGTGACTGCAAAAATGGCTGTCCACATGTACATAAGCCATTTGCAAACCCCAAATAGCTATGCAACTGTTTTCTGAGTCGATAAAAGAAGCAAATGCAAATATCAAACCACAAATAGTGAATCCCTGTTTGCAATTTACAAATGATAAGTTCATTGCATTTGCAAATAACAAATGGTTGCATAATTGAGCTTTTGCACATGCAATTTAGCACACATTTGAAACAGGTGGTAAATGGATGGAGAGTACATAAACTGGCCAAGAATCCATCAGGGTGTACCACAATGGCTGTTATTTACTTCTTGGCACAGAGGATGTGAATACAGGCGGCCCCACAGAGGAGGAGGCAGAGACAAGATCAGATATTTCATGGTGACCCTCTTTCAACAAACTGAGGAAGAAAAATATGAGAAATGCAGGCTAAGTAGCACTGTGTCATATTGGGTATTATTGCACTCTCCCGCCCACATCTAGAAAGCAGGAGCCTACGCACTAATACAATCCCTGCTCATGTACAGGTGTTGTGCTCAGTCCACCTATTCACCTCTGGCCATTACCAGGGGGTCAAAGTCAAAGTCAAATATAGCTTTATTCAATTGTTAAAAGCAATCATAAAAGCATACATGGTTAAAAAAGAATTATTACATTTCAGTACATTACAATTCATTTTACAATATCACAGTGTCATGACAGAAGCGCAAAAAGAGCATATACACAATAATTCATTAATATCAAAAATACACTATGTAATCATGGTTTTTCTACAATATATCACTCTTTTCAGAAACACTGTAATTAGTGCAACACATCGTTGATTGTCCAAATATTGAATAGTTAACATAGCCAAACGACATTAACGCAGGCCCATCTCTCTTAATAAGGGTAGTACAATACTGCACCTAAGGAACCTATACAATTTACAAAATAAAAGAACATGCATGGTACTTTGGGGCAACAGTAGCAGGAGGAGTGTCACAAAGTGTGTTATCACAGATGTTCCATGCATTCCTAGAAGACATGCTGACATACATTTCCCAACACATATACCTACTCAGAATTGCTTAGAATAAGCAGAGTACCAAATTAGATTTGTACGTGATTGCTCACCCCATGCTACCAGGTGTATAGCCGGGACACATGTGCTCATATGTCCCCCCTCCTATCTCGAATACATTTTCAGAAACAAGAAAAATGCAAATTCCCTCAACATTCAGGTGATATGCAATGCCCACAGCATCATAACTGATATAGTGTTGCTATATCCAGGAACCAACCATGACTCCTAAATGTTTAGGCACAGCGAAATAAACAGACGGTTGGAAAGTGGTGAAATTGACGACGGATGTTAGAAGTGACGTATCTAGTTGGCAATTGTTTGCCGAGTATGTGCCCTCACTCTAGTCAGGGTAAGGGAGTCAGAGCTAAGATAAACCTGCTCATCATCTTGGTAGCTTGCCACAAACAGTCAGGCTTATCTCAGAGGCAATGAGTAAAGTATTTGTGTACACACACACACACACCCACACACGCGCACACACGCACACACACACACACCCACACACACATATAGTGTAATGTCAGAGCTCTCTGGATCTACTCCATGGTGAACGTGCTATTTATGACCCAAAATTCACTGAGGGGACCTCACACTTACAATTTAACAATAATGCTTATGATAGCCATAAAGCATTAAATGACCATAATAACTTTATCACTGGACAAGTGGTACCAGACTAGAAAATGTAGCATGTATACAATGGCTCCAGATTCAAATTATGTATATGAACAAATGTATGTGCCTGTGTATTCTCCATATTGCCGCTTGCACTTCCCCATATGTCCAGTTCTTTGTAGGAAACCTTGGATGGCCACAAGGGCCATGGATCATGATTGACTGAAGGCTAGAGGACTGGTTTACCACTAGATATAGTAAGCAGCCGCATACCTGTCTCACAAACTGGTTCACCTCGGTTTGTAAAAAGATGACTTGAAAGATTGAGGTCATTGGTAGTTAATTGAGTCATTTTTTAAATCTTTTGCTTTGTGCTGATGTGACACCGTCTCAAGAAGCACTTAAATGTTGTGAGGACGTTAGGAAAGACTTCTCACCTGACTGCAGGGTTGGACTAGCCTATACGGCAATCTGCCAGTGCCCCCGAACGCTGGTCTGAAATCGAACTACCAAAATGAATTTTAGGACAGAATTAAAATATTCAGCGAATCAACTTTCTGATCATTATCTGAGACTACTTGTCTCATCAGCCACGATCTATCAGGAAGAGACTTTACTGAAACAACTCGGAAATGTTAATGTTTGCCTGGTTCAAAATGCATTTACTCAGGTGTGGATCAGAATCGTATCTATGCTATAAGTGCTATACTTATCATTTTTAAAAGCCTAATTAGCATGCTAGTTAAAAATAAACGTGCTTTATTTCTTGCTAATTGCAATACTTTACTTTGTCTGGACAGATAAGCAGGATTATAAACATGTAATAAGAATGCGAGTCAGAACATTTTTGAATTAAGCATAACTGACCTGTAATGACCCACCCAGGAGCCATCTGGTGAGGACATTACTGATTCAGGGGTTTTAGACATTCACTGATATCCCCACTGGGAAACTCTTGTCACGAGTTGTGACAATGAAAAATCCTACGTGCAGCTGGTAGCCGACGCCTCCAGACAGAGTACAGCTGCTCTGCAGCCAGCGACACCTGGGCCTGCTGTACCTGCAAGGCTCTTTCACAGTACAGCTGCTTTTCACCAAGACGATTTCTCTTACATTAAACGCTGTCTCCAGAGGAAGCAGCTGCAGCTATCGTTGGTAATACTATAGACCTGTGGACAGGGCTTTAAGTGGGCCAGGTCTCACAGGGTCTGAGCACCAGCAGTTTTTAAAGGGGCCCTCGAAACGGGTCTTTATTAGGCCGTATTTTGCGCCAAGACACAGGCGGTCCGTTTTTTCCTGTACTGCAGTAACAGCAGGCACATCGATGTGCTCTCACACTGCTCAATTCTCACTAGTGGGGAAGTTACGGCATGACGTCATGCCAGGTGAGCGTTCTAGGGGAAGGGAAATCCATTTAAAAGAGTAATTTTCTCTCTGGATTTCCTTTCTCTATTTGAAACTCAGGAGCAGCAATATTGTGGTGGTGTCACCAAGGCTTTAAGTGGAAGCTTTTTCAATATTATATACAAGCCATAGTAATTATTTTATGCAACTGACAACCATTGACAAAGCCAATAGTCCTGACTCGTTGAAGGTATGATGTTACTTGTTGTATCATATATCTGGATGCAATGACAGAAACAACAAAATACAAGTCGTGTGGCACATTATGCTAAGCACAGTTTTGTAGCTTGCATGTTTTTAAGCCATGCCATTAATTACAGTGGCGACACCCCTTTAAGAGACCCCCCAGTTTTTTCATCCCACTTAAAGCCCTGCCTGTGGACAGTGGCATAACACAAAAGGATGGAGTCCCCTGCAGAATGAAAGAGGTAGCCCCCCAGAGACTCCTATCTCAGAGATATTCATAGGCTTTAAGTGGAGGGGATCCCAGAAGGAAGGTGCTCCCCCGCACCCAGGTGTTGAATGTTCTATGTTATTTTAGGCCTGGGAGACCCAACATATTTACCACAGAAATATGCTGTCCTAGAGACAATGAAGCCATACTAGCATCCATCATGAGGTGGGTGAAGGTTCTAGTTTAGCCATTCTCTTAGTAGTGATGTACATACTTTATAATAAGAGTGTGTCTATTTGAGAACCCAAATGCTTTGCAACTTCATGTACAGGTTTTTAAAACTTTGCCAGCTTTACAAAGTACGAAAGTGGCAAAGTTAAAAAAGGTAGCAAAAGTGTCCGTCTCCATGAAAGGATCATTCCAGCTGCCACTGGAGGACACGATTTCACCACAACTCATCTACGTTCACTTACCTTCTGCCTTTGGAACCTCTTGAGGTGATTCCGTGCTGCCGGAAGTCCAAGGGATGGACTTCCGACCGTGGCCTCTGAAATGCATGCAGCTACTGAAGAGTGGCTATCATGTTGCACAGGACACACTCAAGGCTAAGGGCAGTCCTGAGTACGAGTGGGGAAAGATGTCACTCGCCAGCCAATTTCCAACAGTGACATCTGGCTGCTGGGAACAGGGGTATGGTGAATTTAATCTTAAACCGATTTGTGAGAAGATGCTTCCAGGGCTTTGGCTATTGTATTCTATGCATCACATGTGTGCACACGGTAGACTCCCTACTAATAATTCCATGTTTTTAAATGATATGAGAACTTATAGAGTAATGTGAATAGCTGCATCAAGGGTCATGTAATTTGAGATGTCATCAGTGATGTCATCAATAATATAATTTGAGATATCATCATTAATATCATCAGTGACTTGGGCTCGTATTACTGCAGCTTTGCCTGCGTTAGGACGCTACCAGCGTTTTTAAAATTTCCCGTTTTTGTATCTTATTTTGTTTATTTGCACTCTGTCTCCCCTGGTTTTAATCCCTGGTCGCATTGCAGCATATTAAAGTGCCCCCACCGCTACTTTGGCGGGCCGGCCCCTCACGCTCCTGGGTTAGGTGAGCGCCATTTTGGGTGTGTGCTGAGTAAGCGCTGTGTTGACCAGCGCTCTAGCAGTCAGCTTGACTGTCTAGAGGCTGGCCCCGAATTCTTCATTTAAGCAAGGCAGGAGGTAGGCTCTCCTTACTTGGGCTCGTATTACTGCAGCTTTGCCTGCGTTAGGACGCTACCAGCGTTTTTAAAATTTCCAGTTTTTGTATCTTATTTTGTTTATTTGCACTCTGTCTCCCCTGGTTTTAATCCCTGGTCGCATTGCAGCATATTAAAGTGCCCCCACCGCTACTTTGGCGGGCCGGCCCCTCACGCTCCTGGGTTAGGTGAGCGCCATTTTGGGTGTGTGCTGAGTAAGCGCTGTGTTGACCAGCGCTCTAGCAGTCAGCTTGACTGTTTAGAGCCCTATTTTAACGGGCCACTATGGCGCGCAGCGTGTGCGCGCTGCGAGTGCGCCGTGGTGACGCCGGAGTCACGCCAGAGTCCAGCCCGTCTGTGCCCGTCCGTGCTAAGGACGGGCTGGACGGCTGGACGTCTGGCCCTGACTCTGTCGCCTCTGACCCCCCACGTTTTAGATATTCCACCCACACCTTGCGGGCGCTTAAACCACTCGGGCTCCCATGTTTCCACTCTTCCCTGCCTGAGGATATTGAGGGTTCGCTTTCGTGTGGGTGCCAATTATCTGGCAAGGTAAATTTTACCTCCCCTCCCTCTAGTCATATGCCTAGTCAACCCGCTCGCCCAAGCCTTATGACGCCGAAAGAAGAGTGTATTCTTCTAAATGCCCGCTCACTTATCAAAAATAATATCATGTTCAGGGACTTTGTACTAGATAGGAAGCCCTCCCTGGTATTTATTACCGAAACGTGGGCAAAGGACTCATCTAGTCCTGACCTCATGGAAGCTGTCCCTCAGGGATATTGTTTAGCTCGTCAAGACAGACTGAATCGGGTGGGAGGAGGACTAGCAATTCTTTATAAGGATCATTTCCACTGTCACACTGTCCCTATTTTTGACCCCTCGGACAGTTTCCAAGCACTATTTTTCACTATAAAAAGTGGCCATAGAGCCCTTTTCTGTGGAATTTTAGTTTATCGCCCTCCGGGGCCTCGTTCCGACTTTGGACAACGGTTTCTTCATGTTTTAGAACCCTATTTTGGTCGGAAAGACCTCACGGTATTGGGTGATTTTAATTTTCATTTGGAGAGGCAGGATGCTAAGGAGACGGTCTCCCTGCTTGATGCCATGTCAGCCTGTGGATTTGTCCAACTGGTTAGAGGGGCCACTCATAGAGCAGGTCATACGCTCGATGGGGTCTTCACTAATGACGAGAGGTTGACAATTAAGGATTCTATTGCTCTATCATGGTCCGACCATTTGGCAGTTCCATTTGAGCTATCCTGTCCTTCTTTTCCTATGTTTAAAAATACCTCAAGTCATAAGGAACTTCGCAGGAATTTCAAAAATATCACAAATAGCTCTCTTACCCCGTGGGCACCCAAGTTGTTCACTCCCCATGAGGAAAATGTCTCTATGGCAGTTTCACAGTTTGGAAGGACTGTGACTGAGGCACTGGACGAACTAGCCCCTATTAAACTATGCCATAGAGCCAGGAAAAGGCCCTCAGCCCCCTGGTTCTCTGAACAACTTAGACTTCTTAGACAAGAAGTAAGGAGACGGGAGCGACTATGGCATTCTGGTTGGGACTTGAAGGATAGGGCAGCCCATAAGATCCTGCTGAGGAGTTATAAAAGGGAAATCATAAAGGCCAAACAAGAACATTTTACGGCCTTGACAACTTCTTTGACCTCCCCTAAAGAGCTCTTCAGAGTAGTGGACTCCCTCATAACGCTTCAAATTCCAGATCCAGTAGTAGCTTCCTAAGAGCTTTGTAATAACATTGCCTCCTTTTTCCAGGAGAAAATCTCAGATATACACTCCGCTTTGGAGACACAAAGATCTCTCACAATCGGGCCCCCCGCCCTGGGAGCTTTGGGTCATGCCCCGGCTGAACCACCCTGTTTAAACACCTTAGATTTTTTTTCCCCTCTTTCTTTGGAGGACCTAGATAGCCTTCTAAATAAAATTAAATCTGGCTCCCCCTTGGATGTATGTCCTCTTAGGATCCTCAAACAGTGCAGAGACATTTTTCTGACTCCGCTGGCTGACATTATGAATAGAGCCATTAGGGATGGCCATTTTCCCACCCAATGGAAAAATGCGGTGGTAAAACCTTTACTAAAAAAGGCCTCCTTGGATCCAGCAGTTCTGAAAAACGTCCGGCCCATCTCTCTCCTGCCAGCCCCTGCAAAGATGCTAGAAATACATCTTAATAAGCATCTGGCTGCATTTATAGAGAACTCGGGTTGCCTCGACTCTTCCCAACATGGATTCAGGAGGGAACACAGTACGGAGTCGGCCCTCACCATCGTGTTGGATAACATCCGCACACGTGTGGATGGGGGCCAAACCTCCCTCCTGATCCTCCTCGATCTGACGGCGGCCTTCGATACCCTGTCTCCCTCAGTATTAACAGCTCGGCTGGGGGAGATTGGGATTCGGGGAGCAGCCTTAGATTTACTCACTTCTTTCCTCAACCATCGAGTGCAAAGAGTGAAGTTGGGGGAGTTCCTATCTCCATCCCTGCCTGTGCAATGTGGGGTCCCCCAGGGGTCGGCTTTAAGTCCGACCCTATTTAACATCTATGTGACCCCACTTGCCAGGCTAATTAGATCTTACGGGATGGAGATAGTATCCTATGCAGATGACACCCAGATCCTCGTCTCTCTCTCTCAGTCAGACATCCTGACTGCCTCCAATTTTAGATCTTGTATGGAGGCAGTCGGGAAATGGATGATTTACAATTCATTAAAACTGAATGGAGAGAAGACGGAGGTGATGGTGTTCGGAGGGAAAGAGGATGTGTGGTCATCTGTTTGGTGGCCAGACTCATTAGGAGCCTGCCCTATTCCCACCTCCACTGCAAAAAATCTAGGGGTTATGATCGATCCCTCCCTAAATCTGGAAAAACAGGTCAATAGAACCATTTCCACCTGCTGGGGCATTATTCACATCCTTAGGAGGATCAGGCACTACCTGTCACTACAGGCAAGGAAACAGCTGGCAGTGGCCCTTATTGGCTCACGAATGGACTACTGCAATGCGCTGTATGTTGGACTGAATAAAAGTCTACTGCAGCGCTTGCAAGTAGTCCAGAACGCCGCTGCCAGGTTTGTCCTGGATCTCACCAAACGTGCCTCAGCTACAGCAGCAAGAAAGCTGCTGCACTGGCTTCCCGTGGAACACCGTATCCATTATAAGATCCTGTGTATGACCTACAGGGCATTGGCTAAAAACAGTACCACGGGTGTAGGATCCATCTTATCCCGCCATATTCCGGTCAGGAACCTGCGCTCTTCGAGTAAACTTCTTCTGTCAGTCCCTCGTTTTAGGAGGGCTAAATGGGGGGGGTAGGGCTTTTTCCACCCTTGCACCTAAATGTTGGAACTCCCTCCCTTTGGATTTAAGATCTCTACCCACTCTTCAGGCCTTCAGAAGTGCCCTGAAGGCCTATTTATTTGTGCAGGCCTATCTGTAATGGTGACATGCCCAGGTTTATGATATTTTTGTTAGGCGCCTTGATACCTTCGGGTTACTGTATGCGCATTATACATTTTATTCAATTCAATTCAATGTCATTTAATATTTCATGAGTGATGTAATATGTAAGGCCATAAGCACACAATATAGTTGGTTGAGCAAATTATAAGTGGTGAATTTCAGTGTTTTTTGTGTTCTTAATGTTAGCTCATTTCTCATTCTATAACCCAACTATAATGTCATATTAAGCTTGGTTTGTATAGCTTTGTTTTTATAGTGAATGTATGAGCCTCTCCGTGTGCTTGCGCATGTGCACTGAAACATAAGCATGAGAGGAGGGATCCCTTAGCTAAACTCTTTTCACAGAAGGTTTCTTAAATAGGTACCTGGGTAGAAAATGCTAGGAAAATATGATGGTTCACCTACAAAGAACTCAGTGCAGGCTCAGGTATGTGTGGATTTTGGCATGAGTCAAGAGTGTGTAAGGAAAGGTGCATTTATTAAATTGTGAAGTAACCTGCACTAGGCTCCAAATGGTAGTCTAATAAGTCTCAGGGGCATATTTACAAGGGCTTTATCTCCGCTTTTTTGGCTTAAAAAGCCAAAAAAGCGGGGATAAAAATATTGCCCTATTTACAAGAGGGTGCTCACATGCGTAATTGCATGTTAGCACCGTTTTTCCCAACGCCTCCCTTTGCGACTCTAATGAGATGCAAAGTGGGCGTCACTGGGTGTACCCCAGAAGGACTACCTTGCAAATATCGCTGATGTTCACAACGCGATATTTACAAGGCAGCCCACATTAGATTTTGGCAAAAACAGCAGTTTTCGCCAAAAACTAAAGTCTGCTAAAATCCAGACTTACCTATGCTTTACATAGGGGGTGGATTATGCTGATACGACCACAGGGTCGTATCAGCAAGGTTTCACCGTTTTGCAGGGAACATCGCTGGAAAACCAGCGATGTACCCTGCAAAACGGCGATAACCTCGCAATCTCTGGAAATGTTATCGCCATGGAGAAACGCGTTGTTAATAATGCGCTACCAGGTCGATACATTCAGAGATAGCCTGCGATCCAAAATGTATTTCTAAGTGCAGCCAGCGATAATTATCGCTGGCCGTTAATAATATGCCCCTTAGTTTCCAAGAAATACCAAACACCAAAGCAAGCAATGAGTAGGGAAAATATTTATAAACATGTCTTTCAATACTACAACTTTAGTAAAGCTGAGAGCCCCCTCTAACAGTTGCCTACTTGCCTTCTTTAATAAATTAGTAAGCAAAAAAGTTAAAATATTATAATTGTCTCAAGAAAGATTTGTTTGCGAATAGGGGCTATGCTTGGCAGGGATAGGGTCGTAGTCAATTCACTTCCATCAAGCTTTTTGAGTGTACACTTTTGATTACAACTGAAAATAACTTAAATTTCAGGCAGACTGGGTCACTTTACCACAGTAAATTTCACACCAAAGTCAAAAAATACATCGCCTTCCTAAATTGTAAGCTCTGTGGATACATCCCGAGTCAAGTTTGTCCATATTTTTATGAATTTGTCCTTTTCTGATTGAACCACAGTAAAAGTTGCTACAATCTCATTGCAAATATCGTCAAGCTTTGATACAATGTCTGAACGAAAAAAACACACAAATCAGTTGCAAATTTATCGAATTTATGGCTGTCTTTGTTAGCCTAAACATAAGGTGCTTCAACTGAGTTAGGCCTCATGGCATTTAAAAAATATTTTTTAATAAATGCATAGTTTTAATCTCACTCTTTTTAATCTTTGCATAACTATCACATTTAAGTGATTTTAACTAACTATTCAATAAATATTATTATCCGTTTAGATATTTAAATGCTGGTGGCTATCTTTATAGTAAAACTCACAAAAAGAAAACCGGACGATCTAACTGTAATCTTGAAAAAGTGTATGTGGGGAGGTGTATAAGAGTAATGGACATTTCATCTTGTAAAGATGAGAACCCTCACTCACCCAAGGGTGGCATGCTTCATCATTGGGTTCCCTCTTGCACACTGTGTCCGCAAGGTACACAATGTGGGCTAGAACTCTCCTGCAGGAGAGGAGCGTGAGGTGTTTTAAATCCCCCAATGTACTCGGGAGTGTGCGGCAGAGTGCAAAATAATATCAAAGGTGAATTAAAACTAACTTCTTGTGGACAAAGCTACATTTTAATAAGGTCCCCAGTGGTTAGGACTAAAAAGCGAAGTGAAAAGGGTTATGGATATTACCCTTTTAGGAGATGGTCAACACGTTTCTGCCTATTGACCATCAGGTTCATGACATTCTTCAGGACCTGTTTATAGTCACTCTGCTCAAAAAGTGAAAAAACATAAATATCTAAAACAAAAAGGCCATACTTCAATCAATGGCATCCATCGGGGGTACCAACCACAGTCTGGTCCACCGTCTGCTGAAAGAATATATTCGTATAGTTATTTCAATTGTGTATACCATAATCCTATATAACCAAAACTCACATTTGTGTATCACACAAAAAAACACCGGTGTTTGTGCCAAGTTCCAACACACGTGTTAGAACTTCATGAACTACAAACGTTAATTATTAATGATCTCACCAAATTGGTACCCTGTGTGTACCTCTCCTTCACGAGGTCCTTTAACACCAGATCTCTACAATCACAAGATTTCAAAATTGTAATTGTGCCTCATTAAAAACAAACACATACACTCTAAAACAATTGTCAACTAATCTAGCAAGTCCATTAGTTTGCCAAAACATCCTCATTTCTATTCCAATTATAATTTTCTCTCATATTTGATGTAAATGACGTGAAACTATAACCAAAATTCACTATAGTGTCATCATCCATATTGTCTGTCCTGTATTTTCATTTTCTAAAAAACTGTGGGGCATATTATCAAGAAACGAAGTTAAGATTATCGTCGCTTTAGAGGCAGGAAACTGCCACTTTTTTTTATGATAATGGGCTTGATATTATGCCCTTGTGAATTCCCATAGAAGGTGTGAACATGAACTTCTATTGGTATTCTCTACGCCATATTATCAAACCCATTATCGATGGCTTTAGCGGAAGTTTACTGCCGCTAAAGCGGCGATAATCTTAACTCTGTTCTTGATAATGTGCCCCTGTTTAGTTTTCATTACCACTTTAAAGAAAGAGGAAGGGGGTTTGAAGTACACTTCCAACTATACAACCACTCAATTTCGAAAAAAACTGTGCGTCTATGAATGTGTTATGGCTGTCTAAAACCATGACTTAGTATTCCACAACATTTGTCTCTTGTGTTCTTACTTAGTCCACTGGTATAGTCCCTGTCAATTTTTACTTTCCAATATGCATGTCCCTGCTTATAATCTACTATGCATTGCGTAGGAGAACAAGCTGTGTAACGGTATTTGTTGTCAATCTCCGACCTCCCGTTTCACATTAGAGACTCTTCTAAGTTATTTAGCACGCAGCATCCAAAGCAACACCGGCTATTGAAGCTATTACATACATTACCACAGTAAATTTCACACCAAAGTCAAAAAATGCATCGCCACCCTAAATTGTAAGCTCTGTGGATACTTTCCCGAGTCTAGTTTGCCTATATTTTTATGAATGTGTCCTTTTCTAATTGAACCGTGGTAAAAGTTACTACAATCTCATCACAAATATCGTCAAGCTTTGATACAATGTCTGAATGAAAAAACACACAAATCAGTTGCAAGTTTGTCGAATGTATGGCCGTCTTTGTTAGCCTAAACATAAGGTGCTTCAACTGAATTAAGCCTCATGGCATTTTAAAAATATTTTTAAATAATTGCTTTAAACAAAATGGATAATATATGGTGATGATGGACAGCATTTTATTCATAGTGTCGCACCTTTTAACAGAATGTATAGTTTTAATCTCATTCTTACTTTTTTTAAATCTTTGCATAACTATCTCATTTTAACTAACTATTCAATAAAGATTATTATCCTTTTAGATATTTAAATGCAGGTGGCTATCTTTATAGTAAGGCAGGAAATACACTGGACAGTATTAGATTGAAATATGAAATACAAGGATATTGATCCTTCTAGGAACGGCAATAGAATTCTCATTTTTGGTGGTGTGAAAGTTTGTGACATTGGTGTTGCTTAATAAATACAATGGAAACTAAAAGGTAATACTAGTATTTGGAGAGGCAGGTTTCCTTAGCTGCTTCCTTTAGTATTGAGTAGAGGCGTCAAAGAGTATAATGTGTTTAAATTATATATCATTGAATCCAAACTAAGGTTGCAAGCAGTTTCTGAAGTTTTACCAGTTAAAGTAGGCTGGAAGTGATCTTTGGTAAGTGAGAGCAACATACCACGTATTCGATAATGGGAAAGTACCACTCAAGTCCTGATTGTGAGCTTAGGTGATATTTAGTGCTTCTGAAAAAGAATGATACCACTGGGAATATTATTTATCAGGTGCAATAAATAACACCCATTATGAGTTGGTGGGGAATAAAATGCAGACTTTGGTGTTTAACTCCCCAAAATCCAATTGTTAGAACTGGCTTTTTCAGCTGGTTTATCCCCAGATATTTTGCTGTTTTTCCTCCTGTTTTTGAACCTGTGTTTGTTGGTTTTAGGGCTCTGCTCATCAGTGCTAAAGGGCATGTGCTCTCTGTGTAAACTGTTAATATGGATTGGTGTTTCCCTTATTTGATTTACTACTACGTCCCTAGTACAGTGGACTGTGTGTGCCCAGGGCCTGTAAATCAAATGCTGTTAGGGGGCCTGCAGCACTGATTGTGCCACACACACAAGCAGTGTTGCAAAAGGTTCTCAGACCTGCCACTGCAGTGTCTGCGCGCAGTCTCTACTGCCATGTCAACCTGGCAAATGCACCTACTTTCCAGGCCCTAACCTTTCCTTTTATTACATGTAAGTCTCTCCTAAGGTAGGCCAAAGGTATCCCAGTGGGGCGCAGTGTATGTGAAAGTAAAGACATGTACTGATGTGTGTGACATGTTCTGATAGTGACATACAGTGTATTTTGTTTTTCACTATTGGAAGGCTATTTGTCCCAAAGGATAGAATGGGAGTTTATTTATAGCATCTTATAAATATACCTTCCAATTGGAACACAATGGAAAGATGGAGTTTAGAATGCCTGAACTCAGAATATAAAAATGCATCTTTTAGTAAAGGGGATTTTTATATTGTGTTTTTTAAAATACCACTTTGAGGAAGTGGGTATTTTCTTTTCTTAACCATCCTGTTTTCCTCTATTGGTTTCTGGATTCACTGTCTGGCTTTGGAGTGACGGGCTGGGGCTGTGCATTCACTGTAGACAGCCACTTGGGGGGTTGAGGTGTGTCCTGCCTTTCCTGGATGAATCAGAGCTGGGCTGCATAGACCTGGACTGCATTTAGAGTAGGGGGCGGAGATTTCCTTTCACCTGAACGTGCCTAGTCTGCCTTACACAATGCTGTCTCCACCTCCTGCCAGGAATCTGGACCAGAGAGCACAGAACTGGTTTTGACTGAGAACAGAGCCTCTCTGCCACAAGGGAACAAAGAGAAATGGAATATAAATATTGGGGCCCAGACCCCATAACTTTAGATTACTTCTTGACTCAAGAGTAACTTCTCCAAAGGAGAAGAGATAGGAAAGCAGAAGGACAAGTAATGCCTCTTTGTTGTGTGTCGTGTCTGGGGTTGGCCTTGGCTGTTTCTGCCAAGGAGAGGATAAAGATTTTGCTGTGTGCTGTGTATCCTGCTTGAAGAATATCTCCAAGGGCTTGAAGTAGGGCTTGCCTCCTGTTCTGAAGTCTCAGGGACACAAAGACTTCACCACCAGCTCCCCTGAGCTTCCTTACTGGGAGTTCTGACCTGCCAAGAGGTGCCTGTTGCTGTGTTGGGCTTCTAGAGGTTGTTCCTGTTGTTGGGAGCTGAAAAAGAGATGCAACTAAGAGAAGCGTGATGCATCTGCAACCGTATCCGACACATCGTGGTCATGTAGAAAGAATTTCCATGCATCACCATCGTTTCGCTAAAGAAACCGACGCAGCACCTGCCTGCGGCTGGAGAAATCACTGCACTGACCTCTGAAGTCCGAGATCACTGCACCGATTCTGACGCAGGCCCTGCTGTTTGGCTGCAAGAACCACCGCATCATGAGACCATGGCTGGAGAGATCAACACAGCGCTGTTGCCACCACTGCATCGAGAACTGCCGCATCCCCCATCCCGATACAATACACCGGGGCTCCAAGTCTACATCAACACCTGGGCCGCCGTAAGAAACCAATGCATCACCTCTTCGCACAGTAAGAAACCAACGCATCACCTCCCCTTCATAAAGGAACCGATGCATCACCTCCCCTGTGTGGCAGTAAGGAACCGTAGTTTGTCATGGGCAGAATTGTGTTTACTTCTTAGAATTACATTTTGATTATTGTAGGTTGCATTTTTGTCGTTTTGGTCTTATTTGGTTTAGATAAAGATTACTTATTTTTCTCAACTGGTGTGGTGTCCATTTGTAGTGTGTTCAGTGTGTTACTGTATGTGTGTACAAAAGCTTTAAATGCTGCCTCTGAGATAAGCCTGACTGCTCGTGCCAAGCTACCAAGGGGGTGAGCAGGGGTTATTTTAGAAGTTTATCCCCCTTACCCTTACTAGGTAGAAGGGTCCCTACTTGGACAAAGGTGCCAACCATTGCCAACAAAAGACCCCCATTTCAAACACGCATGATATGGTAAATACCGTATGCTTAACCCATGTGAAATTTAGGCAGGTTTGACTTGCCGAAATTTGATGAAAGTTGAGGTATTTAATGCATCTGGTAATTATCAGATGCGTTAAATACCTATTAACTTGTAATTACAACCCAAACATTAACAGGGGTTACACATGAGTTGGAATTTACCAACCAATTCGTAACCTGGACCTCAGTCATAAAATCCACTTCACCATGTTACCACCAGTTGTAATAAAACCTCCATTACTAAATAAATGACTGCACGTGGTAATTGTATTGCTAATTTTAATCCACATTACTGAAATAAGAAGGATACATTTCAACAATCCACTGTCGCTAGAGTCTGAGTAAGGCTGCATGCTAGACATGTTCAATCCTAGCAATTTGCCTCAGCTGTAACAAGCAGAATATTTTATAGCATTATTATTTTGAAACTATTTCAGTTGTGCCTTTGGCACGTCAGATGTCTACAGTTTGTGCTATTTCATGCTGGTAATGTTTACCAGTGGGACTTTTTTCTGGCGCTGCTGCCCTCTGCAGTGTTCTACTTGATGAATTGTCAAGTTACTGTCAATAGTATTTTTCTGTAAAGGCGCTCTGAAAGTGTAGGAGTGTCCCAAATAAGAAGATTCAAACAAAGGGCATATCTGATCTATTCCTCCCACTTCCAGGCTGTTACCTTGTATTCCTATGTGCCATCTAAGACGCTGACAGATGAATGCAGTTGAATTGTGTTTCAATAGCTATGGTTTGAAAATATGTTCTGTTTTGTTAAATAACATGGTAGTCATTCCTGTCTCTTGTTATATGAGACTCAAAGTTCTTGAGGTATTATGAAATAATTTTTTTAAAAGGCTGTTATTACAAAAGAATAATTTTCAAACGTCTAATCGTTTACACAAGTTCTGCATGGACTCCACAAAGCCCTTAGGAGAATGAGCTAATCTTTGCATTTTCTGGTAACGCACCATTGGTGCCACACATTACCCATTAGTGGTCACCACGGGGTATTTATAGTTAGGATTGCTTCTCCATAGACAAGCTAATAACTTTGGCTCCACAGACAAGCTAATAACTTTGGCTCAGTTTGACAATTCTTCATGCAACTTTCCCTAAAAATGCAAGTTCACTTTGGCTCCTTTCTGGAAACTTTCTGGGTGATTGGTCAAGCAAGGGCCGTGAAAAAAGGGAGTCCCAAAATGAAAAATCCCCATGCATTTTCTATAGACTTCCTTAGTCAGGGCTGTAGCAAAAACTGCTGTACAGAATTACACCAAATTTGGCAGGAAGCTAGATGTTGGGCCACAGATTGTGCTTTTTGTGCTGTGGTGTAAATCTGTTCAGTAATTTTTACGAAGTTAAGGCTACAAAATATTTGTATATCTGGATGGTTGGGTCCGCGAGAGGCTCACAAGAGTGTTGCAGGAGCATCAATTAAAAACAAAGCTTTCTGATTGGTTAAGGGAGCTTTTTTTCCCTTGGGCCATTGGGGAAGCAAGCTCTTTTATTGACTGCCAGCAACATGAGAAAAATGTTTCTGGCAGCCAATACAGGACTCGAGAATTAGTCCCCTACTCTGAACTTTTTTTCAAATAAGTGATTTAAGAGGGCAGGGTAGGGATACCCTTAGGCCCCATAGGGAGACCGAGAGGGACCTCACCATAGGCTAAAAAATAAAAAGATCAGCAGCCACCATCTTCTTTAATTCATGGGGAGAGGGCGTGTGTGGATCCCCCCGACCCAGCCCATTTGGGTCACGGGGACCCCATCCTCTGGGGTAGAGTATATTATTTAAGGGAGGTGGGTGCACTGCCCCTCCCCAAGCTATTTTTGGCACCAGGGACCCCATCTGCCGGGCCCCTTTGCAGTAATGAAGGAGAGGGGGCACACAACCTTCCTCCCCAAGCCTTTATCTCCCCTGGAGACCCCAACCCCTGAGGCCCCATGCATTTTTGAAGGGTAGGGATGCACATGGCATAAATTGCTGCTCCTTCCGGGCAAGACAAATGCCAGCTGCCAGGACGAAACAATGCAGAGAGCTGGGTGGGACCGCAGGGGACCTGGGACTCCCTCGAGGCCCCAACATGTGCTTAGTGGGTGTCCTGGTGGGCACCAGTGCACCTGCCTATTTAAAATAGAGGCCCCTAGGATGGGAACCCAGGGCCAAACAGGCTTGGGGAGGGGGACCATGTGGCCCCCCTCCCCTTTATAAAAACACACAGTCCTGGGAGATAGAGCCCTATGGTCTGTAAAGGCTCGGGGAGGGGGAGCACACAGCCCTCCCTATTTATTTACATTTTTACCATGGGAGATGGGGTCCTGGGAGCCTAATTAGGCTCAGAGAGGGGGGCCCATGACCCACTCACCTTTATTAATTTCTCAGCCCTGGGGATTGTGTCTCTGTGGCAGGTGAAGACTCAGGGAGGGGAACCAGCCCCCTTTCATTTCTTATCATATTTGGCCAAAGGGATGGGGTCCCTGGGGTCTAATAAGATTCAAGGAGAAGGGCTATCTGCCCCCTCTCCTTCGATTTTGCCCCCAGTGATGGGGTCCCTTGGGTCTGAAGGCCAACCCTGTGCTATGCACATCAAAGGCTGTGTGTGGTGGGGGGTTGGCAGCCTGCTAGGGGTTTGGCCAGAGGGCCGGGTAGCAGGCTTATCCCTGTGGCCAAACCCCTTTTCCTCTGTGCATGGTCAAAGGGTGTTCACAGCCACCCATGGGGAATTAGAAACAAGGTCTGGCTGCAAGACAAGCCCTGCAGCTAACCCCACACAAAGCATGACCAAAAGCTGTGTGCAGCATGTTGTTGGCTACCATGCACGGTGTTGGCTGCCACCGTGTGGGGTGTTCTCAGTGCCTGGCCGCAGGTAAGGCCTTGTTTGCAACCCCCTGATGTGCACAGCCAAGGCTGCGAACAGCACAGGGATGGCATCCTGTGGGGGGTTTGCTGCAAGCCCTGTTGCTAAGCCACCACCGTGTATGGCAGAAGGCCGTGTGCGGCAAAGGGTTGGCTTTATTTACATATGGTGATAAAATATAACTTTAAATTAAAAAAACTAGAAATTAACTGAAAAAACAAAGGTTTAAAGAATGTTATAGTTAAGTGTGATAAAAAGATCCTTTTTTGTTTGAAAAAACCTAAGAAATTCACTGAAAAAAGAAAAGGTAAATTAACGTTATTGTTAGGTGAATATGGCAATATTAATGTTTTGAACCAAAAAACTACAGACATTCACCAGTTAAAATTAGCAGAGCTAACTATAACGTGTGACCCTGCCATGCACTGCTTCTGACCTCACATATTACATCACTCATGACATGTTCTATGACATCATTTATGACTTTGCTGATGACATCCCAAATGACATAATTGATGACATCACTGATGACAACATCCAACAAGTGTTTTTTTTTTTTTAAACCTTTATTAAATCAAACAGAGCAATACAGGCACTGGCCTACAACCACTTGGGCCGGCCGCAAAATCAGGAGCAAAACAAGAGCAGTGTAAATGTGTATGATGAAAGGAGGAAGCAAGCTATAGTCATAGTACGTGGTCGTAGCACAGCGAAACACAAGGATAATAGAGGTTTCATTTTTATAATATGGAGAAGGAGGCAGCAGCTATATCAACAGAGGCATTACACTACATAATAGACAAGAAGAGACAGGAGGGGTGTATCCCCCCAAGCAATCAAAAATTCAATGGTAAGCAATAAGGCCAAAAACACCCTACGCCCGCCGAGAGCAGGCCAGGAGTAAAGATCAAACAATGACAAGCAAAATAGCAAGAACATCGTGTGGAAAACCCACCCGTACAAGACAAAAAGAAAAGACAAGTGCAGATGCCGGACAGAAAAAGGATGTAAGAAAAAGATATAGCCAACCCCCTGGAAAGAAAGAGGAAAAAGGGAAAAAGGGACCATAGAACAAAACAAACTAAAATAACAAAACCCCTCCAACACCCGCCACCCTACATCACCGTAATGGCTATGGCCTACCCCACTAACAGCGTGCCTGTCGCCCCAGAGTCACCCTAAAGAAGAAATAAGGAAAGAAAGAAAAAGACAAGAGAGAAAAAGAGCGAGGAGAGGAGCCGGCGATTCAGACACTCAGTCCCCCCCCACTCCCGCCACTAAAATCGTGGAGACAGAGGCCATAGGAAGTACAAAAGAGCAGCGAGTGCACAAAACGCAATCAGTAAAAATCCCACAAAACGTGTCCTTAAATCACCAGTAACCAGCAAGACGTCCCTCCAAGACCCAAGCGAGGTCACCCCTGGCCACTTCTGTAAATAGTAGAACTGCTAAACAGTCTGGCAGTCAGGAGACAGGTCAATACGAAAAGTTCAATCCTTCCAGGCGGAGCAGGCAACGCCGCAGCACCAAATCGTCACAGCCACCAAGGAACAACCAACGATGCGCGGCGGCAGCCAGAATGCAACAATACACCAACCACCAACAAGTCCAAGTCCAGAAACAGGTCTGCCAAGCATGGAAAGGAAAGTACAGGATGCGGGAAGCACCGCAGCACAGGGGCCAGATCCATTCGCACCCTCAAAACTGTAGATTCTTCCGGGGAATCTGGCGCCGCAACCGAAGGAGATTCAGCAACACCAACTCGGGGGGGAACCACCACGCCACAAAATGGCGGATCAGAAATGGCAGCGATCCGTACCTCCAAATCCCGGGAGCCCCGGAGCAGAGCAATCCGCAGGGCAACCAGTGCAGCCACCACGTGACTGTACGTAAGCGGCTCTCCATGCCGCCGAAGTCCAGGGGTCTCAAAATCAGTGGTGTCTCCGTCCCCGGGAGGGGCACACTCCAAGGCGCCATCCGCCATCTTAACCACTCCGTTCTCCGCCACTTCCCCTCCACCTCCGAGGCCAGCCCGACCACCGGAGGCAACAGGTCTAACGGCTGATCGGCGGCAATTGGCGTCTGGTGCGGAAAGGAGAGTCACCGAAAGGCCTGGCGCGCTCCCCGCAACTCTCCGGGAGCCAACCGCCGGTTCCCCGATGGGACTATTAACAAGGGCGGGCGTCACACCCAAGGGGAACCAGGCGACACGGCTGCTCTCTGGCTCGTCGACAGCTCGGGCACACGGGCGAACCACTATTGGGAGAGGGTCGGCATCACCTATCGCGGCTCGTGGCTCTCAGGCTCCCACTGACCGGTTTCTCACCCAAACCAGGGCCGCCAACACCACGTACACTGCCGGGCAATCTCTGCACTCGAGGTCCCGGCGTCAGCGCCACGAAGGCCGGCAAACAGGCGAGGGCAGTTCTCAGGATTAACTGCACGGTGGAGCCCCAAAACTTAATGGTAAGTGAGCGTCTGTCTCGAACAACGTAGATCGAAAAGCCTCGTTCAGGATTATCAACAGGATAGGCGGGCGGGGAGGAAGGGACCTCAGAGCGAAGCGTTCATGCGACTGTCCCAACAAGTGTTTTAGTTTGTTTTATAGTTTACAGAGTTGTGGGTAACAACCATGTTACTTGTTTACCTAACTGTACAGTCTTTGTCCAGCTAATTGGTGTAGGTGGTTACAGAATGCATGTACTTCTAATGCATCATAGGTGTGTGGAGGTATGGATGTTTCCGATGACTCATTTTATTTCTAAATTCATCTGGAAATATTTTATCTTTTCAGGGAGCTTGATACATTTTAGGTCGCTTTCATGTCTTTGTCACATTGTGAAACAATGCTCCTAAAAAGTGGGCATGTATATCACAGTTCCCAGCTCAGTACTGTCTGATTTCTCACTTTACTCCCAGGCAGGACACCATAACTATATGAACACAACCCAGCCAGAGTTCATAAGCAATTGTCCTTCAAGCATGGTAACCAAAGCGAGGGCTTGGGGGCTATTTTTTCTCTAACCTGTCTTGGTTTTCAATCCAGAAGCTCTAATGTCTGTAGCCCCATGGATAATGAGAAAATTAAGAGCTAAAACCAAACAACAGGAATAAATGTTAGAAATACAGATTTTCACATAAAAAACACACCATTCCATTGGGATTTACAACAAATCACAAAAACACATTATGAGGACCTAGATCTAATTTACACTCAAAATTGGTGTAATTTCATTCAGCCATTTGGTGTGGCTGTTCAATTTTTGAATGGAGAAAATGTGGTTTAGTACCCCCCCATTTTATTTTCATCCCCTGTGTCCCGGCCTTTTAAAATTAATTTTATTCTTTTAAGGAAGGGGGCCAAGCAGATTTTGGTCCCGGGGACCCCACCCCCCAAGGCCCAACCTTTGTGAAATTGTGGGGCGGTCAGGCAGCCCCAGGGACCCCAGGGCCCAGCCTCTATTACTGATGCCCCCAGGGCACCCACCAACATATGGTCCCCCATAGTCCATGCCAGCTTCCTATCTTCTGCGGGAGCTGGCATTGCTTTTACACACAGGGAACTGCTAAACATGCAGCTCCCTCTGTGTAAAAGATATTGTGCTTTGCTTCTAGCAAAAAAGTGAATTTTTCTGCTCTTGCTTGCTAGAAGCAGAGCACAGTTTGCTGTAAAGTTCGCTCCAAGCCACAGCAAACAGCTCTGTCCAAAGTGTGGGCACCCTGGGACATAGCAGGAGCCAGCCCTGGGGGGTGGTGGTCCCCAAGGCCATGTATGGTTCCAGGAGGGGGGCCACATGGACCCTCTCCTTTTTATTTTATGGCCTTCCTCATGGAGGTGGTGGTCCCCAGGGCCGTGAAAGGCCCAGGAGGGGGCCATTTCAGTGGTAGTCCCTGAGCCTGGGGGTGGTCCGTTAGGCCCCTGCTAGAATATTAAACAGCCCCCATGAGGTGCTTGTTCTTGGGGAAGGGAGGTCTGTGAGTCCCCCTACTTCATTCCCATTAGCCATGGGGAGGTGGAGGTCCCAGGGCCATACAGACCTCCTCTGCACTAATTTAATAAAGCGCCCCAGGGGAGAGGGTGGTCCTCAAGGCTGTGAGAGAGCTGGGTAGGACCCCGCATCAAATTACTACTGTTTGCCCCTGGAAAGTGGTGGTCCCTCGTGGCACCCTTGCATGATTAAAAACATTGCCCACTGGTTTTGGCTCAGCCAGGGTCTTCCAGAAAAAGACACGTGGGAGCCTGCGTGTCCTTTTTTTTCCAATTTTGTTGTGAATCTATGGGATCTCTCATATATCCTCTCAACCTCGCACACAACCTCTCCCATACCCATTTGCAGACCAATATCAGTACTCACAGAACCAATCAATCATCCATAAAGCCACTCACACATCCATTTACTCATACTACCACTCACACACCCATTAACTCACCAATACTGCCACTCATGAACCCACTCACTCACCAATACAGCCACTCAGAGATCCAGTCATACAGACATATAGACACTTACACACCCACTCATACACCCTTACAACCATTCACACACCCACCCAATCACCCATAAAGAAACTCATACACCCACACACTCACCCATACAGCCACTCACCCTGTCACTCACCAATACAGCTACTCCCACACCCACTCATATTCTCTTACAGCCACTGACACAGCCACTCACTCACCCTTACAGCCACCCACACATCCATAAAACAACTCAGACTTCCACTTACACACAGATACAGACAGTCACACAGACTTTCACTCTCCAATACAGGCACTCACACCCACTCACTTACCTATGCACACACTCAGACGGCTACTCACTCACCCATACAGCCACTTACACTCCCGCTCTCTATCCAATACAACCATTCTCGCAGCCACTCAGTCACCCAAACAGCCACTCACACACCTATGCAGCCACACACACAGCCACTAACTTATCCATACAGCCATTCATACACCCACTAACACATCCATACAGCCACTCATACACTGACTCACGAAGCCATACAGCCACTCAGACATGCACCCACACACTGATACAGTCACATAGCCACTCAGATGAGATATGTTAGAAAAAGTATGATTAATTACTAGTACATAACGAATAGTAATTTAACTTATGCTGTAGTTAAGTATATATCTTTAAGTCTTAGGAACATTTACGAAACACTTACACTCACGGGATAATGTCATCAGTGATGTAATTTGAGATGTTATCAGTGAAGTCACTGACCATATCATGAGTGATGTAATATGTGAGGCCATAAGCAGCTCATTTTGGGGGTGAAGTTATGGTTAGCTCAGGTATGAGTGAAATCTGAGCCTAACTATAACGTCCCTGTAACCTTTGGTTTTCTCTGCGAATATCTTAGGTTTTTTTCAACCAAAAATGGATCTTTTATCACACCTAACTGTAACATTCTTTAAACCTTTGTTTTTTTTAATTAATTTCTATTTTTTTTGATGTTAAGTTATATTTTATCACTATATGCAAAGCCAACCCTCTGCCGCACATGGTCTATGTTAGTATGCGTTTATACTAACAAATGCATCATGGTCCTAGGGAGGGCGACCTCTCAGGCGCAGCTCATACAATGTCCCGGGGTGTGAATTCACTGGACATTTGCATTTCCTAATAGAGGGCGGGTGCATGGCTTCCACCCTGTGATAGCAAGTCTTTGTTTGACTACTTGAAGCGAGAGGAGGAAAACCTCGTATCGCTTTAATAGAGGAGATGCGGATGGTAAAAATGGAGAAAGAAAAAAAAGCGGGGTCTCACCTGTTCATTTAAATGAGGCCCCTGGTGGGTAATGTTCCGTGGCCAATCCAATTATTATACTTTGGGGTCTCTGTAGGACTGAGGATCTTAATGTCACATGTAAATTAGGCGCAGAAGGGCACAGAGATGTTTCGCAGCCTAGGGGACCGCCACCTGCCTGGGTATTGTTTACTAATTATTCGGGGGGTTCGAGGCCAACTGAAGTCTGGGGATCGGCACACTCCCGGGCTTTACTTAAATATGCAGGGTGGGCCTCAGCAGTCCCTAAAGCTTTGGTGGTCCTAGGCAGTGCCTTATTGGTTCTGTAATCACACGGGCAGTACTCATGGTGTTATAAAGTGATACACTCATAGAACTCTTGCAGTTGTAGAATTGCCCAGGCTTCATTTGTGTAATAGTCAGTTAGATTAAGTTTGGTATGTGCACTGTAATATTACAAAGGTTAGCCCTCATAATCCCCTATAAACAGATGATTTTCACAAGAAACTATAGACAAGTGTTGTCAGAAAAAGAAGACCTATACACAAATAAATAGAAATGTAAATTTAATAGAACAAACAGTATAATATAAAAAAGGTGGGTTGGACTCCAGTGGAAGCAGAGTAGGAAACCTGCAAGACAAAAATTAAACATTAGTATGTGTGCTATGTGGAAGAGGTAAAGAAAGGTAGTCCAAATGAAAGGATGATTGTGAGAATGGGAGGGATTTATATTGGGTGGAAGGGAAAAGAAGAGGGAGAGTCAAAGGAAGAGAGGGAGGAGGAGACAGAGCATCGGCCTACTGCACCCAGCCCTTAGTGTTTACCCTCCCGTCACCCGTTTGTCTAGGATGCTGGTGTTGGCGAGAAAGAGTGTGGTCCAGCAAGTCCTTAAAATGAAACATATGAGGCCAGAGATTAGGGGCCATATTATCAAGGAACGGCAATAACATAAACTGCCACTAAGGAGGCGATAACGGGCTTGATAATATGCCCTTGTGAATTCCCATAGAAGCCCAGGTTTTGGTGTGAACCTGGTCTTCTATGTGAATTCATAAGGGCATGTTATCAAGCCCATTATCGCCGCTTTTTTTTCCTGCCACTAAAGCGGCGATAATGTTTTTGCCGTTCTTTGATAATATGGTCCTACATTATTAGCTAAGGAAAACCGCTTGCATGCACCTGTGCACCCAGGGTGCTGCACCTCAGCTCCTTCCCCCGCACTGTGCTCAATTATAAGTCCTGCACACCGAGGTTTCACTGCTCACCTGCCACCACCGGTGTGTCCCACAACGTGTTGGTGCAAGCTCCAAGTCTGGGATACGTTTGTACGGTAGGAGAGCAGGTCTCCGGTTGGGGACGGTGTCTTGATATCATGATGGAAAGCGTCAGAATGCCCTGCGCATCATCATGGGGTGAGCTCCCGCTTGGACCATCTTGAGCCAATCAATTCAGTGTCTGAAAAGGGAGAAATTATTTAATGGTGGAAACGTCTGGAGGTAAATGAAGGTTTATTTCAAGCTTGACAGAAAACAGGAGTTGAGTGCATCCTTCGTTTTTGAAGTACGATCTACCAACTGTTATTGGTAATCGTGGTTCAAAGAGGAGTTGGAGTGCATGAGAATTCACAAGGTTAAATAATAATATGTTATACGAAGGTTCACATAGAAAGGAACAGAGCGCATGGTAGAAGCATAATGTGAGCGTGTAATGCAGTGGCAGAAGGCTGTGTGCATTGACACTTAGAAACAAGCTCACTACAGTGCCCTAAAAGCCAACCCACGTGTTTGTGGGGCTCAGGCCTACAGTATCGTCCAGCAGGTCCTTAAAATGAGACAGAGATGTGACTGAATGAGGTCAGAGATCAGATCATTAGGCACAGCAATATCGCTTATTCGCACGTGCGTTCTCGGCTGATGCACCCCACCCCTCCCGCAGCACCGCATTCAACAGGTGTCTGTAGGGCGTGCTGCCCACAGGCTCAGGCCTACAGTACGGTCCAGCAGGTCTTTAAAATGAGACAGAGATGAGACTGAATCAGGACAGAGATCACATCATTACGCACAGCAACATCACTTGTTTGCACCTGAGCAGCCAGGCTGATGCACCCCACCCCTCCCTCCGCACTGCACTCAATTGGAAGCCCTGTGCACCGTGGCCTCTCTGCTCACCTGCTGTTATTGTTGTATGAGCAAACACTACTGGCAGCAGTGCTCACAATTCAGCTGGAGTGATGATTTCAGGATGGTGTACACCTCATGAATGCCTTTCGAAGACGATGGGCAGTAGGGCTCACAATTTAGAGCCAGTGTTTATTACCAGGATAGTGTACACCTCATGGATCCCTTTTTTTTATTGCACATTGTGATATGCAATGTGGATGCGGCCATATCACCTGAGGCAGTGTGGAAGAAGCGGGATATGTGGCATTGTGGTTATCCTATTTATACGTGCGCAAAGTGGGATGGGATTACGTACGCCAGGCCAACGTAGGGGTTTGAATAATTATTCCGGGGACCTGGGTGTTGTTCAGTTCCTGCCTGGCCAGGAAGTGTACTTATGTGTGTTTCTTTTGTAGTTTTGACCTCGCAGAGTGTGTAATTTACATTAGTTTAGCATGTGTCGGAGGGGCGGTAACTATCGCTAATGAGATGGTGTTTGAAAAGATTGAATGGCGGACATCACATGTCATTGTTAAGGTTGTGAATATGCGCAGACACCAATGTCAATGGTGTGCGGTATTATTAAAAGTGTTACTATCGCGAAGTGTACACATGTGAATGTGCTCGGATGGAGGGAGGATCAGCAGTGAGGCTACGTCATACACAGTGATAACACTCATTACAGTCAAGCAATGCAGGTCAAATGTGAATCTGAAAGTCTCTCATATAACACACTACTATATTGGTAAAGCCTGACAACAGAGCGTACAGCAAAAGAAATCTACACATTGCTGTTTACTGTTTGTCACATGTGATCTAGGATGTGCACTCTGCCCGGGGCTCCTGATACTTCTTAGAGCCACGAATACCCATGCCGAAAGGGAGCACAATAATGTGCACACACACACACACCAGGGGCATCTTGTAACACACATTTGTTTTTTGATGGAACGTTTTAGATGCATGGCAATCACACATGGAAGGCTAATGTACAGACCCTGAATATTGATCGTTGCATGGTGTGTGTAGTATAAGGTATGTGTATACGGGAAAACACTTTTCAAAAAAGCTTTCTAAGCAGAACAGGTGTCTCTCATCAAACCCTGTAGAGAGGATGAGTAAAATGGGTGGGGTCCTCCAACTGTTACAATGGGAAATGTTATGAAGCAATCAAATGCTTTTTTTTAGGTCATATGGCAATCGTGCACCGAGCGCGCAAGGAGGCTGCACCCGACGTGATTTGACAAAATATATTTATCATAATATAAGTTTATTACAGTTAAAAATGTAAAAAAAATTGAAATATTTTAGATTATCGCTTGCTCTCATATACTGTTTAAACTTATTTAGATATACTTTTGAAACAAAAAAAAGCAAGGGAATGGCGTACCCGGCGCGACACTATAAGCCTGTGACGTAACACAGGGTCTGGCAGCGTGTACTCGTCACATAGGCAACGCGCAGGGGGCGCGACCCGATACGTACATGACTAAATGCGTGGCTTGGTACTGCGTACCCGTCGTATTCCAAAGTAGCAGCTGGGGTGACTTCATGCGTATATGATGTTACGCGGGACGGGTTGCTACGAACTCGTTGGATACAAAATGCGCATCATTTACGAGTTTAGCAATATGGCGGATAGAATTTGTGTGGTGTTGGAGCTTAGTACGCTACCAGTATGGGAGTGCAGTTTTCTCCCCCCAAAACAAAAATACATAATTTTTGAGAAACATTACATCATTTTTAAAGTTAAAAGAAAAAAGAAGTATTATAGAGTTCTAAAATATTTAACAAAACATTTGAAAAAATATAGGTTTTAGAAACAATAAAATATGAAATTAACATTTAAAAAACCTTAGAAATTCACTGAAAAAAACATAGGTTTCAGGCACGTTATAGTTAGGAATTAGCATTTAAAAAACCTTAGAAATTCACAAAAAAAACATAGGTTCCAGGGACGTTATAGTTAGTTGAACATTTGACTCATATAAAACCAGAGAAATTCGCCTGTTATAGTTAGTTGAGCTAACTACACCTCGCGCGCCCGCAATGCACTGCTGATGATGTCACATATTACATCACTCATGACATGGTCAGTGACATCACTGATGACATCACTTATGAAATCTCAAATGACATCACTGATTACATCACTCATGACATCATCCTGTGAAGGTGAGTTTCTGTAAAGTTTAAATAAGCTTGCATGTGACTTACGCTTCTACAAGTGATCAAGGCTTGTTGCTGAAACGCGTTGTGTGGAAAAAACCTGGAAGCATTATTTTCGGTCTTTGCCTGTTCTTCCTGAGAGCGCATTGAACATTGTTTACTTTGTGGAATATATGTATATATATATCATGGCTGCTGCTGCACCTCGTATGGAAAATAAATATTGCAGCCAACATGCTATTGTGGTACGCGCTCTTCCTTTCTCGCAAAAGGAGAATTGGTGAGGAGTTATTCGGAATATATATATATATATATATATATATGTATATATATATATATATATATATATATATCTCAAATTCAATGAAATGAAAAGAAGATTTACTAAGCGCTACAGCTGCCCTGAGGCGTCCAGGCGCTAAGACTAAAAAAGTGCCTTCAAAAGATAACAAGGATTCTAATTACTGAAAAAGAAAAGTCTTGAGCTGTTTGCGAAAACTCGACAGATTGGAATTAGTTCTCAGATGCAGGGGGAGAGTGTTCCAGAGCTTTGATGCATTATAAGATAAGGATCGACCTCCTGCTCTAGCTCTCTGAATTCAAGGAACCTTGGCCAGGGATGCAGATGATGAGTGGAGAGTTTTGTTGGGTAGATAAGGTGAGATAAAGGACTGGCTAATTTCTGGACCCGATTTCCAAAAGGCTTGGTGAGCGATGCACAAGGATTTAAACTTAACTCTCTCCCTAATGGGGAGCCAGTGCAGAGCTCTTAACCCCGGCTGTATTGGGGTTCTTCGTGAGATTTCAAGTAATGCTTGAGCTGCACAGTTTTGGGTTCGTTGAAGTTTTTGCAGACTATATTCTGGCACCCCAAGGGACAGGGCATTATTGAAATCCAGGCGGGATTGAACAAGGCCCTGTATAACTATCTGCCTGGCCTCAAAAGGAAGGAGTGGAAGAATCTTTTTTATCACCCTAAGGAGGCCAAAGCAGATTGCCGCCACCTTGGTGGCCTGTGTATTGAAGGTCAATGACTTATCTAGCCATACCCCCAGACTTTTGATGGTATCTCTGGGAGTAGGGGCTGTACCCATGCTCAAAGGCCACAGCAGCTCCAGAGTGGAGGGAGCTGCCGAGCCCAAGAGCATGAGCTCTGTCTTATCGTCATTGAGCTTCAAACAGGACTTCATCATCCAGCTCTTGACCTCTTCCAAACACGTTAAGTTGGACAGTGATTGAAGGCCACTCTTCTGCACAAGGGAGACCACTAGCTGGGTGTCATCCGCATAGGAGATGATGTTAATGCCATGCGGACGGACAATCCCAGCCAGCGGTCTCATGTATGCATTAAACAGCGTAGGGCTCAATGAAGAACCCTGAGGTACTCCACACCCAAGAGGCCTGCTTGACGAGACAGATATACCATCAAAGACCTGGAAGGTTCTATCAGTTAAAAAGACTTGAACCAAACCAGGGCTTCTCCCGATATACCCAGGTCGGCGAGATGGTTCATGAGGATTTTATGATTTACTGTATCAAAAGCGGCACTCAGATCGAGGAGGATCACTGCCAACGATCCTCCCCGATCCAAGATCCGCCTCGCCTCCTCTGTCACAGCTAGCAGGGCGGTCTCCGTTCCATGTTTGGGGTGGAAACCCGTCTGGGAGGCATCAAGTAGATGGCTGTCCTCGAGAAACTGGGTTAAAGTAATGTTAATGTGTTTCTCGAGGATCTTGGTTACCCAAGGGAGTAAGGAAATCGGGCGATAGTTGCTGGAATTAGCCAGATCAAGAGCAGGTTTTTTCAGCAATGCCCGTACCATGGCATGCTTCCAGGCCAAAGGTACTATCCCACTCAGGATAGAGAAGTTCAGCAACTCCATGAGTGTGGGAAGGATGGCTTTGCTAGCCAAAACCAACGTGCCCGGGGGAGCAGGATCGCACGGGGAGACAGATTTTATTTGATGTACTAAAGTCTCTAGTATTTCCAGATTCAGCAAAGGGAAATGATCTAATTTATTTTGAAGGGGAGCTTCTGTGTCTAAGGCCAAATCGGGGCTTTGGGTGGATAATTCCACGACTGGGTCCGAGAAGGAGAGGTAGATTGTGTTGACTTTATGAAAGAAAAAGTCAACCAGCTCATTGCATCTAGAGAGTGAATTGCAATTATCTGCCAAGTAAGAATGGGGCCTTGTCAGAGATTTTACTAGTCGATATATCTCTTTAGGCTTAGATTTAGCCAATGTTATCTTTTCATTATAGTGGGCTGATTGTGTAATTTTTATGGTGGATTTATAGGTCCTAATGGCTTCCCTATAGGTAGCTTTGTCCATAGGATCATAAGTCATACGCCATTTCCTCTCCAATCTTTTACAAAGACGTTTTTTGTTCCTGAGCTCTTGCATATAACAGGGTGCCGTTTTTTTTGTCTTTTCGACCCAGAGGTACGGAGAGGAAGAATGGAATCCAGCGAGGTGGTGATCCAATTTTTATATAAGTTGTTGTTCACAGACGGATCACAAGAGAGTGAGGGTCTAGTGGTGATAAGGGTATTGGTCCAATTATCTACATGAAGTTTGGACCAGTTTCGAGTTTTACGGGAGATGAAGATAGAGGGTGAGGGTTTATGCGTGGTCCAAGTGAAAGGAATCAGAAAGTGATCTGTCCAGGGTAGAGAGCTGATGGTGCCCACTTTGAGGTGTTCACAATTGCTGAAGATCGGATCTAAAAGATGACCTTTAGCATGCGTTGGGGATGGAACAAGTTGCTCCAATTGAATAGCAGCTAGACTAGCCATCATCTCAGTGGCCACGATATCTGAGATGTTATCAAAGTGGACATTAACGTCTCCAAGTAGTGTAAAATTTGAAGGAGATGTAGCCAGTACAGCTGCAACACAAGGGAGGGATGTTTGAAATTGTCTGATGGATCCAGGGGGACAGTAAATAAGGATACCTGTGAAACTAGTGTTAGGGGAAAATTCAATGACAAAGGGCAGGCTTTCACAATCATCAATAGACTCCGTCAGACAGCGACATACATAACTATCCTTATAAATGATGGCAAGCCATCTGCCTTTACCCTGAGATCGATCTAGGCGGGCTATCTGGTAGCCAGGTATGAGGGCTTGCACCAAGTCAGGCTGAGAGTCTTGGGTCAACCAGGTTTCAGTCAAAAAGACTGCATCCGGTGAATGTTCATCCAACAGCAGGGATATTTCTACACTATGCTTAGGGAGAGACCTACAGTTGTGAAGTAGCATGGAGTAATCCCTTACATCTGGCTTGGCTGATGTGCTAGTAAGCTCAGTCTTACAATGCGGGCAGAGCCGGGAAATCTCCATGGGGTGTATGTGATGACAACAACTGGGTAACATAGGGGGACAGAGCTGGTGTAGAAAGTCCGAGCTATACATCCTCCTATCTCTCGGTAAATAAGCAGGGGGGTGGCCCCTGGTCCCGGTCGGGCACGGACGGGCGCAGACGGGCTTGCCTTTGGCGCGCCACCGGCGCGCCGCTGGCGCGCCCGCTGCATGGACGGGAAGACATGTGACCTTTATACGATGTTGAGGAGGGTGGGAGGCATCCTGGAGCTAGACTGCAACCCCTAGTCCTCTCAATATGGCGGCTGTGAGCCCCTGTCCCGGTCCGTCCACGTCAGTGCCTAATCGGCTGCACAGGGGATCCGGGTACAAGGTATGCGAGCTCCACAAATGTTATTTTTAAAAGTGACACCACAGTAAGTGAATCTACTTGTGGCGGCGGCGCAAATAATAACAAATACACTCATGTTTTAAAAAAAAATAGGGATAGCAGGTAGAGCCCCCGGCTTCCGCCTCAGGGGTTGAGCAAACACAATGATAGTAAGCGCGCTGCGGGTTTCGAGCTGTTTAAGTAACCCGAGAGGGCGGGAGGCTTCCTGTAGCTAGACTGCTACCCCTAGTCCTCTCAATATGGTGGCTGTGAGCCCCTGTCCCGGTCCGTCCACGTCAGCGCCTAATCGGCTGCACAGGGGATCCGGGTACAAGGTATGCGAGCTCCACAAATGTTATTTTTAAAAGTGACACCACAGTAAGTGAATCTACTTGTGGTGGCGGCGCAAATAATAACAAATACACTCACGTTTTAAAAAAAATTAGGGATAGCAGGTAGAGCCCCCGGCTTCCGCCTCAGGGGTTGAGCAAACACAATGATAATTCATTACTCCATTTTCCTCACGGTCCAAAAAAGAGCACAAACTCCTCTTGACTTGCAATTCGTATTTATTTTTCACTGATCCTTAATGCCATTACGTATTTTGGTCAACGAGTGACCTTGATCACGTATTGAAACGCTATACGTTAACATCTTTTAAACAAAATACCTGACCCTCTCACGTGACATTTTTGAAACTAGACATTATAAACAGACTGCACTCTGACGCAGTCTCTGCTGTTGTAAAGGACTCTCTACATACATTTCTAAAAACAAATATTTAGGTTTAAGAAAAATAGAACTAATTGTTAAATACACATAAGCTATTAATAATGGATGTAGTGTTGTTAAAGAAACATTTGATTTGTACATTCATGGCATATAACATCACATTTTATTGGGGTCAGTATGTAACCATTTTCTAACTGCTTAAATGCATTTATGTTGATACGCTCCCATTTAATTTTAAAACAACACATCCTGATGTTAGGCAATCTAACGCAGTTTAAATCGTCTTGAAAGTCTGTTTTAAATGTCACAGCGCCTTTATCATGTGCAAAATAAGCCTGATTGCCCTACTTCAAAGTGCAAAATGTGACAAATTTCCAATCGATAAGTGCTTGAGTGCAAAAAAAGTGCTTGGTGCATCATAGTGCAAATATACTAATAAGTCGCAAAGTTACCTTTGAAACCATTTTTTTTATTTGTTTCATGATTATTTTAACTTAAACTGTGTGACTGGGCAGCTGTTCCACTGTTGTTATCTGCTGTATGTTTCATTATTTGAGTTACCGTTCTTGTGGTTAAACTCAAAATTCACCTTTATGTTAATTATAAGATGTTCCTTAAATTAGATATTTTTGCGCTCAGTATTTTTTGGGCTGATGCTATTCATAATTTAGGTATAATTAGATTTCTTCATGAGTGAGGCATCCTTGAAAAACTGTATGCAATGGAGTTTAAAGGAAATTATGAAGGTCTTCAGTGTTTGTAAGACACCCTGTGGGTGTCTAACAGTCTAGTTCTAATATCATCTGAGACTCGAGCTGCCTAAGCATTTGTTCCCTATTCCATCTTCGACGGAGTGTTGGGATGGCATCTGTGACGTAATATTTCAGGCAACCTAGATCATTGTTGTGTACAGCTTTAAAGTGGCATGCCACTGGATATGACGCATCGCAGTTTACTATAGCTCGTAAGTGCTGGAGAATTCTGACATGTACCTGCAGCTTGGTACTTCCAACGTATCTCAAGACACAGGTACCTTCCAGCACATAGACGGCGTATTTGGGCTAAAAGGTGTCATGTAAAGTGTTGTTGGTTCCAAATTTACAAGCCTGGTAAGTAGAGCTTTGGTTTTAGCCAGGAAGTATTTGGACTGATCCTAGGACTACTTCTGACTAGCTGAGATTTCATATATATTGCTCATCTAAATGTGAATGTGGGTGATCTGGGTAATTTCGATACCATAACACTATCAGTGAGCAGAATTGGCCAGTTTTTATTTACAATTTTTCTTATTTGCCGTTCTTGACTACTAAAGGTGGTAATTAGTCTAGTGGTGTTCCTTTCCAATACATTGAATGTTGCTGTGTCCTGCTCTTGTTCCCTTTCTTCATTGTTTTTCTTCATAAGGGATTCTCTACTTCTAGTCTTGACTTTGTTCATAGCATCTTGGAGAATCTTCTTATCATATCCCCCATTTAGGAATCTCTCATGGGCTGCATCTAGGCATTTGTCTAATTCATCTTTTGTACTGTACGATCCTTTTTAGTCTAATAAACTCCCCATAAAGATCGTTTTCACCAGATGCTTTGGGTGTGCACTTCTAGTGTGCAGTGTGGCATTGCCTGCTGTTGATTTTTGGTGCAGTGTGTATATTCCAACCTGAAAAAGTCCCTACATCCAGGGATGAAACAAGCCCACCAGCAGGAAAGTACCATAGAAACGTATTTTCTTAGCAGAGAGTTCTTTGCATAATGCGTTCCGACCCTCCAGGGTCTTTATCATATGCGTCATGTGATGTGGTCAGTTGTTCTTCTTTTAAATCCACAACCTTACATACTGAAGATGAAGCACAGATGACTTTTCATCACATTTCAACATTTTAATTTGTGAACAACGATAGCCGAAGTACTAAAAATTCCACCTGAAATAGTCATATTTTGGTTAGCCTTCTTCAAAAATCTCTCAAAAGGCACTATTTTGGAATAAGGTAATGTTATATTGAGAAAACATTCAGAATTCATTTGAGTGGTAGAGGAACAATCACAATCTTGACAGTTATGGTTCCATCTTTAACTTAGTCTGAATAAATCACCAATATTTACATCTTCTTCTTCCAAACCTCCAAACATAACCAAATTACATGTGTGTTTTGTTGACTGTTAAGAGTAAAGATTACTGATCAACTACATATGTCTACAAGATCTTGAATACCTGAAGCAGAATGTATCACAGTTCTGTCAGTTAGTAAATGTCGGAACACATGATAAAGTGCAGGACACAATCTCTGCTATGATTTTTGTTGAATTTGATTTGCTAGATATGGTAAATGAATGAGTACATTGAGAACAACATTTGCATAGCAGTTGACACCTGAACTGTTTTCCAACTGGTAACCTACAATATCTCCGACATTTTCCAGTTTTCTTTTCTTAACAGATTCTAGTTTGTCCTTGTGCCCTTTCTATTCTTCAGCATCCCAACACTCTTTTGTAATTTTCCACTTTGGACAGAATATTCATTTCTCATAAACAGAGTAATGGGCAAAGTGAGGAACGTATATATTTCTTAACTGATTGTGCTCTCTTACACAGCTTCCATCAGCACCAATGTTCTTATCATCAAAATCAACCAAGGACAAATCGGCCAATGTTCTAACTCGCAACAATGCTACATATGACATTACATCTTTAAATTTAGTACTTTCAATATTAACAAATGCTAAATCTACACTTAAGCCTTTTCATTTGTGGGCAGTTACAGCATACACTAGCAAGAGTGGAAACTGTTGCCATTGCACAAATAGGTCTTTAGCTAGCAAAAAACATACAATACATCGGCCAATCTGCTTCACGCCATCAATCTGATCAAATGTTATGCCTGAGTATTCAACTTCATCTCTAGTTGGAACATTAATAAAAATCAATAATTTTGGCCATTGCACCATTTATTAACCCTTATTCAACATTTTAGTTATGCATAAAATGCTCGACTGTTCTTGCACACATGCAAACGCTTTTCTAGTCCTGCAGCCCTGGATACAGACTTCTCCAAAGTATTCCATTTTTGCTTGTAGTTTTTCTGTTAGCAGTATTGTTACTCCTTGATGTTCCATTTTATCGACCGCTGTAATTTATAAAATCTCTTTTTTTTCCGGTTTATTAATGGTTTGTTGAAGTTGAAGCACTCTTGTAGTGTAGGCATTAAACAGACTATAGTTTTATGTTTTTCATTGAAATTGTACATTAGTTCTGCACATGTAATGGTATATGGAAATAGTTTTTTGAGGAGTCGATTTTCCGAAGCACGTTTTCCATCATTTGTTTGAACTCTTATTACAATGTCCTTAAGAATATTTCCATACTCTACATCAGATGATTGACGCATATTTTTCGCTAGCTCACCGTATTCAAAGTGTAACTAAATATTTACATTGCCAATACTCCCCAGAGAATTTCTTGTTTCATTATGGGCAATTGTTTTGAAAACAAGTTGTCCTTTCATGGTAGTAAGTTGCAGTAGGTCACCTAATACAATCAAATGTTTTCCTCCAAAGAGCACATCGTAGTTTGTTCTTAAATCTGCTACATTCTTAAGTGTATGAAAGCAAGCATTAAGTTGGATACCATGCTGACCTCATCAATGACTAAAAGCGTCAGTTTCATCAATACTCTTGATACCTCATGGCAAGCTTCACCAGATAATATCTGGTATTTCAGTTTATTGTCGCATGCAACAGGTTCCATAAGTAGACAATGCAAAGTAATCCTTTTAATGTTATGTGTAGCTAATCCTGTTGGTGCTGTTACTACCCATGAAACATTTGATTCAGTAGTGTTCTGTAGAAAACCAGTCTGAACTATACCTAGAAAGTTTTTCCAGTACCAGCTTGACCACTTATATATAGAAATATTGGTTTAGATTAAGAACATTCACATTGATTCTTCTCTTGGAGAAACCCATGCTCTATTTTATCTTTAACTTTTTGTTACATATTTTTCTGTTCATTGTTTAGTTGTTCAACTAACTGTTCGAAATGAACAGTTTTCTCTCTTGCTTGCTGCATTGCACTCTCTACCTCATTCATAGCTATAGCATCTTCATTTTGATTAATTGGTTCTCCAAGAGGATCTTGAGTCAGTTGTCCAGAACTCTAGTTGCTTAGTGAACACTCTTCGGCTATCTCATCAGCAATGGCTTCTCCCTGTTTAATCTCATAACTCAACATTTGCAAATAGTTTGGAAAGACTGAACAGTGAATACTGTCTTTCGCAGCATTGACAGAGTCTTCATAAGAGTCATAGTGTCCAAGTAAATCAGATTCAGCATGCCATGGCTTTAATAACTGCCAAAGTTTGACTGCAACCAAGCTTTCAATGGTTAACTTGTTTTCTTTGTTGGGTCTCACCAAGCCACAATCACATCCAAGTACTGCATATCTTCCTTCTTCTATTTTTTCAGTTACATTAGCTCCATATAAGTAATAATGAAGTACTTCATAGAGACCCATGTTTTGAAGTTGTGGACTCCTTCTTGGGTATTATGTATCCAACATATTAGTTTTCAGAATATCTTTACTTTCTGGATCAAATTCTTTGAGAAACGTATTTCTTGGAAATATTTTAGCACTCTATTTCGACTGCTTCCAAGGCCAAGACTTACTCATACAATTCCTCTTGACTTTGAGAACAAACTAGCTGAGCTCAAGTGGTCTGATCACTCACAGGAGCCTATTTCTCTATGGGAAAGCATGTTCAAGCTGAAACTGTTCAATTTCTTGATAACACTCTTTACTGCAAAATCTTCTCCCACATTTCTTTTATTTCAGTTTTTTTTACTATGTTTAACCCCAGGTGTCGTACTCCGCTCCGCCAGTGGATTTTGCAGATTTTTACCAACTCCGTCCTCCATTGGGAACGCGAAGTTGGGCCAAACTCTTACTCCGCGACGGAACAAAGCACGAGGCCAGCCCCCTTAGAAAACTTTTTTTTTAAACTGGCTTACCTTGTCTTCTGCCTGCCCTCCTCCTCGCTGCGGTGTCTCCCTTATTCTGTTGTCCTCTTCCTTGCTTCCCCTTACGTACTATGTCTTGCGGCTGCGAGGAGGAGGACAGGCAGAAGACAAGGTAAATGGTTTTTAAAATGTTTTTTTTAATGCTTTTGTTGTCCTGGGCCGGAGCGGAGCGGAGCTCCGCGTGGTTCCATGGAGTTTTTTTAACTCTGTGGAACTACGCGAATTATCACTACGCATACTCTGCCCAGGGTTAATTTTGTTACATATAAAGTCACATAGTGAGCAACTTTGGAGGGGTTGTCTGCAGCAAACTGTAAACCCATATCATATCTGCATTCCACATCTTCAGAATAACAGGGTTGTAGTAATTAATATACTTTGAAGCCTCTGTTCTTAAAAGTTTGTATGTATTTTTTGGTGATTTCCGTGTCAGTGTATGTCTGATTGCAGAGAAAATGCTGTTCACTCTTCCTTCTGAGATGACAAGTCATGGGATTCCAAAATGAAATCATGTATACAATATTCCAATGCATCTGTATTTTTGACCACAGTACTTCCCACATCTTTGAGTTTGAAACAATAGAACTTGCTGTCTCAAGCCCTTGGCAGCACCGTCTTTTGGTATGGCGCATGTTGCATACTGTTATCGGCTCTTAAGGCACTCCACTGGCTGCCAGTGCGAGAGAGGATCGAGTTCAAGGCTATGTGCATTGCCCACAAGCTCCTCAATGGGCAAGGCCCTTCTATCCTAGGGGACATGGTTACCCCCTACAAAGCCCCGAGATCCCTGCGCTCGGACAATGAGCGTCTGGCGAATGTCCCCAAAGTTAGGAGGGCACGTACCGGAGGTCGCCGCTTCTCAGTAAAGGCAGCCTCCCGATGGAACTTGCTCCCCCGCAGTCTGCGATTGGAACCCTGCTACCTATGCTTTCGCAAGCAGCTTAAACGCTGCTTTTCCCTAAATAAAAAGGTTTTTCTCCCCCCTTCCCCTCTCAGCCAACCTTACTGGTCTTATAGCGCGGGGATGCCTCCGGGTCACCAGGCGCTCTACAAATCTTTAAATAAATAATAAATAAATAAAATAAATATATGAAAGACAAGACAGACTAATCAGTGTCTGTTCCAAATTTCGGGACATCTTTTACCCATAACAGCATGTGAATATGAGGAGCACCTCTTGCTTGGAACTTTTTACGCCAAAATAAATCAGTTACTTCACCAAGAGGAGTTTTAATTTTGTTGCAAATAAAATATATCATGGCTTGAAACCTATGGTTGAAATGTCTGCAAACATTTGAAGGATCCAATGACCAACATTCTTCAACTGTGTGTACTTTGATGTCCTTAATGTTTGAGTTTGCTTCTCTCATGAATTTAAGCAGGTCATCCCAGGTTTCTCAACATGCATTTCAGCTCACCATGACAACAATATCAATATTCATTGGTGCCACATTGGCACGCGATCTAATTATTCACATTTTATTCCAGGTTTTCATCTTGTCCTTGCACTTACGCTTCGAGGTATTTACTCTTGAGTTACATTTACAGTAGTTGATGGAAATGATCATTTATTTCACGAATATACTGCCACTGCGCTTCCACAAAACTATTGGCTCTATAGATCTCTTGAAGTTCCGTTAAGAGCTTGGCAACACACCATATGGTTTTATGGCACCTTTCCCCATTCTGTAACTGTGGTCCGTTTAGGCCCCTTATCAATTGATGGGGCATGTTTTGGCTAGGTATACCCTGCATCAAAATTATCTTAATGTTCCAGTCACAGAGCTATGCATATTACACACTTGATTAATACATGTACACAGAGCTATTATACAGTTCATGTCATGCAACATGCAGGTGGGACAGCCTGGAGTTGCTGCACAACCACCGGGCCCCGGTGTTGTAGTTATCAGCCCTGTCATGATTAATTCAGTGATGGTCAGCGTCCGCAAAATAAGGATGAACTTCCTTATTGGCTCGCTGAGAAATTTAGACGCTTGCCTATGGGGTATAAGAACAGCCCCGGGGCTTGTGCTGAATGTGTTGTTTCTTTGTTACACAGCATAGACCCAGATGCATTCTCATACGTAGATGATATTTATCTGATGAATGACAAACTGATCCTGCATCTTGTCCGAATCAAACAAATTATACTGTTGTTTGCCAACTATGGATCCAAATTTAATTTTTCTAAATCACACATCACTTGTTTTGCAGAGTTTTTACAGTATGAACATGTTCGTCCTCCTCCATTGCCTTTGCTTCCTTTGGATGAGTACAAATGTTTCATTTACACCGACGGCTCTGCTCAACCGGCCATTGGGTCCAAACATGGCTATTGCGCTGCTTGCTCTATTGTTGCTGGTTCGATTGTAAATGGTGAATATAAATCTTTCATAGTGCATACACAGGCACTTGGGGACTGTCCAGCCCAATTGGCTGAGCTGCGTGCTCTTGTTCTAGCTCTCGAGTTTGCAGTTCGTAATGTGAATTCTCTTATTGTGTGCGATTCCTACTACTGTGTCTAGTCTTTCAATGACAATTTATTCTTTTGGTCTCAAAATGATTAAAGACTCTAAGGACTGCTCAATAAAGCATAAAATGCTTTGGGTACAAGTGGCAGAACTTAAAGAACGCCTGCCACTCCCACAGGTTATACATACTCTTGGCCATCAGCGTGTGGGAGCATACGTTGTTGGTAATTCTTTGGCTGATGAGGCAGCCAAATCTGCAGTAGCCACGTGTTCTGTTGCAGCAGTTGCGAGTAACCCTGGGCAATGCACTACGCTACGCTCACGTAGTTTGTGAAGTTTGCGCAACTTCGCACTACGTGAACTGCCCGTAGCACAGTGCGAACATGCGCAGCGTAGTGCAGCGGTCATTTTCTGCTTGCTCGCGGTCCTTAACGTCAAGTTGGCGTCCGCGAGCAAGCAAAATGACATCCTCACAAGACTTTTTCCTAGTTCGCGATCAGCAACATCAAGTTGCCGATCGCGGGCATGGAAAATAAACCTCCCGGCGAGTTTCTCAAAGCAGGGAGGTCAGGTTTCTCATTGCGTGTGGTTGCCCATGCTCACGACTGCTCGCAATGAGAAACTACCAGTCTGCGTTGAGAAAGCTGCAGCTCGAGTAAAAATCTACTCGAGCGGCAGAAAAGTACAGCTCGCACTGTGCAAGATGCCATTTTCAATGATTGCACAGTGCTGGATGCTTGTCTGCCATTTTCAATGATTGCACAGTGCCAGATGCTTGTCCGCACTGTGCAATCATTGAAAACGACATCTTGCACAGTGGGAACATGCTACTACGCAGTTTGCGTAGTGCTACACGTAGCTCGTGTAGTGTAAATTTCACTTCGCGTAGCTTTGCGTAGCTTTGCATAGTGCTACTTCACGAACTACGCCCACCCCTAGTTGCAAGGTCCATGACTAAAATAGATAATGAGATTCTGGCAGCTATAGCTGCTACGAAGGATGGAACTGCTTACCAGCAGGGCTTCCCTTCTAAATATTCTTATCAATTATCTCCTGAACAAGTTCCTTATGCTACAATTCCGTCATTTGGGGATCGGCTGATTCCCAACATGAACCACAGACTTCCTTTGATCATAACAGCACATGAAGGCATTGCTTCTCCACAAGCAGGAGTGTCTGCGACTGTGTCTATTTTACAACAACGTTATTGGTGGCGTGGTTTATAGAAACAAACCTGTAGTTATGTACTTTCTTGTGACATTTGTCAACAAATCAAACCTTCTATGGTTTCACATCCACCACAGAAGCAGCTATGCATATCAAATCAGCCGTTCGGCTGTATGTATCTTGATCACTGCGGTTCATTGACACCTGATACAGCTTATAAATATATTTTTGTTGCATGCACTAGATTCCTCAGGGGTTTGGCCACAATGCAGTGCTGATGCTTGAAATGTCATTAGAGATTTGCGTGTCTTTGTTGGGACGTTTTCCGGCGAGGCCTTCCATTCGGCCCAAGGTCTAGCATTCGCCTCTAAGGCGCACAAGGACGCGATGAAGTCTTTGTGGGGGCTGCGGCAGTTTTCGTCTCCATACAGGCCTAAGTGCAATTCTATAGTGGAGCAAATGAACAGTGATTTAAAGCTATTTTTGACAGCTAGAGTCTTAGGTACTGGCAGGAACTGGCTGGACCATTTGTATAAGGTTCATCATGCTCTTAATAATCTCGCAAGAAAATCTCAGGCTGTGTGGACACTGTATTAAATGCTTGGCATTAAAATGATTGTGTCTAACCTTGATGGTCTTGACGTGGTGGCGGCAACTGCCTAACAGGGGAAGACTGCTATTCCACAGTAGGACATTCCCTAGTTTGCAAGTTAAGTTGCAAGGCGCTTGTAATGTGTAATACCCCTAATCTGGCTTGTTTTTAAAGGAATGCCTGTCCCAGCAATAATTCCCACTCTCACATTGCTTTATAATGGTAGTTATTTTATTTTGAATAACAATTACTGCTGTGGCTTACGGGCAGGCATCCCATATATAGTAACAGTTTTTCAGCGTGTTACTTGTTGTAGCAATGTGCTTTTTCCGCCCCCGCATGGGACTGTAGATAGTTCCATTTGACCTTCCATTCCGTCTTTGAAAACAGATTTCAATAAATTAAGCAGACTCAAAGAGATATTGTTTCAACAAGAAGTGTTTCTCACCTCGGATCAAGAGACCTTCGAATTGCAGGTGGCTAGAACATCTAGTGAGATTCAGTCATTGCTGAACACGAATATCCCACTCCATTTTGGAGAACTGATACATAGATTATTCAACGCATCTGATACTGAAGGCCTTGCTCATTTTTTTTAACTTGTGCGATCCAGCCTTGTGACTTCTTTTCAGACATTTTTAGAGTAATACCGGCCTTTATACATTCTATTTTTTCCAGCGCCTGCGGAAGTTTCCCCTTAATACTTGTGCTGGTGGCTAGCGTGCTGATACTTTTGCTCCTGTTACACAATGGCTGCCGATCTTATGGTACTGTGCAGACCCGGCCAATTGCAACTGTACCGTGACCGAATGCAACAACCGTAGAATCAAGAAATCAAGAAGGCTGCTCTAAGGTAACTGAGAACGCCCGGTCTAGCCCCGGCAGCAACCCCCCTCCCTCCCTCCCCTGTTGTCTTCGGCGCGAGCATTGCAAGCAGAATGGGCCATCGCCCCCTACCTCTCTCCCACCATAGTACTCATCAATGTAAAAGACACAGACTGGCCAGTATTATCAGAACGGCCCCCAGTCCTCCTCTTAACATCGGAGGGGGTTGCTGGTTCTGAGCAACGGACTAAAGACAATAAGCCTCCTATAACCTGATAATCCCAATGAGCTCAACAAGAATAGCCCGATCTCACCTCCACCCATAGATAACGGCAGAGCGAGACTGACACATATGTTGCCACACGGCCTAGCACCTTTCTAGGGACCACTTTATCTACTCCTGACTGAAGGCAAGCAGATGCACTTCAACCAGATGGATATAATTCTAGGATTCCCCCCCACCACGATCTAGAATTCCAGGATAGGGATAGATCTCAGTTTATCTCGACAGATTACACAAAATGGCTACCACAGGTTAACAAAGAAAAAGGACTGCTTCCCATGAGATACTCTAACTGAAATAGAAAGAGGCCTTCCTTACTAGCTCTTCAGATCACACAAAATGGCTGCAACAGGTTAACAATGAAAAAGGACTGCCTCTCATGAGACTCTTCAACCAAAACAGAAAGAGGACTTCTTGCTAGCTCTACCCTAGTCGGTTAGCAAAGCAGCCATCTTGGACTGACTCTCACACCACAGGGCAGCATCTCTCACAACCCTGTTACACTTCCTCCTATAGGGCAGCATCTTGCATAGACATCTTCTCATCTGTCTTTCCGCTAATCAAGTGCCACCTACACTATGGAGTGCACCGGTAACTTCACTTACCCCATCAAGTACCCCCCAAACCTTTAAAAAAAAAGCAGCTAAAGGTTTAAAACACAACCTATTAAAATCTCATCCTGAAATCCCAATCTCTGACCCGTACTTCTCAATGAACAAAGGGCTCATTAAGTACGACATCATCTTCTACAATAAAAGAAGATCCCAATGGAGAAAAGCCTTTCTCGCTCTCTTTAAGGTCTCTCTCATGAGGAAAACTGCGCACGGATTCATACTATCTAGCCTACCATCCCTGTTCTTCAATGCAGCAGCCACCGTTAATATCTATCATAATGGTATCATCCTCATCCAATCAACCGACCGCAACCTCAACTTGATTGATCACATTTTTACGATCATCAGAGAGCCACTCTAACACACCCCTCCTCTCCATCCAATCGTTCCGATATTTTCAACTCTCATCCGGATCCCAAAGTAAGCCTGAATTCCCAGCTTTCCCCATCTGTTCCAACATGAACTCTAGACCTCAACGACACACCACCTAAAAACGCATTCCACCTTAAAACCGCCTCACTCTATAACTCTGCCAACACACTCACTATCCCTCCTCACCCGCAATACCTTCCCTACCCTCACCCCCGCCATTACTCCCAGCACCTCCCATCTGCCTGTCAGCCCCACCTATACCCCCACAGATCCTGGCATAGCCGTTTCTCAGTCCCCTCCTCTTTCGGCTTCCTCACTCCCCCACCTCATTGACATACACTTAGAAAGATCTCTTTGCACTGTCCCAAACTCCCCGTCAAATGACACTAAAGAGGCTAATATTCTGCATACTCCCTCTGTCCACCCTTCCAATAAGGAAACGCTCACGCCTGACCCCAGACTTGACCAGATATTATCAGACCTTAAACAAGTCAAATTGGACATCCGTTCCCTACATGACCTTATATCACAACAAACCAAGTCCACTCGCAATTTACAGGAATGCAGCTCTTCCCCACACTCCAAGAACTAAAGTCGCTCCCTTCATCTTCGTACAAACTCCCAGGCTCAGGGGTCTTCACGTTGGAGCACAGTTCCGCACCCTAATGCCATATCTCACCCTATCAGGTTGTCAAACCCTCTATCTGATCTAGAATTAGGGACCCTCCTTCGCTCTTACGAGCTACCTCACCCTCCATATAGCACTGGACTACTCACATAGAAATTCCCGAATACAATCTGTTCCGATCAACACATTCAGAGCCACCAGACACAATTCCAGAAGTATAGTTAAAAATAACCTCACTAGAATCCCCCTCACAACCGAACCCACCACAGTATCCATCAAGCCACAGTTAAGCTGTACCCTCTTAAATTGCAGATGCGTTTCTAGACATGCAGCTGATATAGCTAACCTACTTATCACTAACGAACCAGACATTATGATCATGACGGAAACTTGGTTAAATGAAGCATCTACTCCCATCCATCATGGACATCCTGTTACCCCCAACCTATGACATCACCAGACTAGACAGAACTGACAGGCCAGGCGGTGGGATAGCCTGCATACACCAGATCAGGTTAACAGTGACCAATTCCAATGCCCCCGCTGTATGCTATTGCGAATACCTATGCTTAAACATCGCCAATAACAACAAACAACAATGCTCTCTTCACACTTTCTACCACCCTCCTGGAGATAACCTCACATTCATAGAACACTTCATGGACATTCTAGTGTCTAATGACAGCCAACAAAATAAGCACATTTTCTTGGGGGACTTCAACCTTCACTGGGATGACCAGAACGACCCAGGGGTAAACAGCCTCAAAGCTTTACTCGCTAACCTTAATCTTAACCAAATATGTAACAGCCCTACACACGACAAAGGCGCAACTCTCAACCTAATCTCCAAAGTGGACTCCACACAGCTAGACACGATCCTCCCCTGGGACTGGTCTGACCATCATGTCATTACATTCCAAGTCTTGGAAGCTGTTTAACGACTCCCAACACAACCCCTGAGAACTAAGATCTGGAAGAGAAACCTACAAAATGTCCGCTCTGACCTCATAGTATCATCCAATTCAAACCTTCTTTGTCCCCCTGAAGATCTTGCAGATGTTCAGGGACTGACCAACCACTACTTTCACTCCATGAACAACCTACTAGACAAAATAGCCCTGCTTCAACTGAAAAGAATTCCCACAAAATACTCAAAACCGTGGTATGATGGGAGGCTAAATGAAGACAGACGCTCTCTTAGAGTAATTGAAAGGCGTTGGAGAGCTGCCCCCTCAGCTGACCACCTCAAGCTTCTTAGAATCTCCAGAAACTCTTATTTTAGAAAGATCAGAAAATCTAAAACCGACTTCTTCAGGTCTCAACTAGACCTAACCAAGAACCAACCCAAAAAGCTATTCGATCTTATTAAAGCCCAAGCCAAGAGCCTACCAAGTCTCCCTAACGCTATCCCACCTTCTCTTCCCAATTGTGATGAATTTGCCTCCTTCTTCACTTCTAAGATGGAATCCATTAAATCAGATCTACTAAAGGACCTCCTATCCGTCTCAGTCTTGAAAAAGAACTCATCACTGACCCTGGCTGGTGCCCTAGCTAATGACCTCCCAAAAATCAAACTAAAAAACAACACAACTTGGACCCACTTCAACACCTACAGTGAAGATACCATATTAAAGACGCTAACCGCTCTGAAACCCTCCAATCATTTCATAAACCCGCTCCCGGCTAATTACCTAAAAGACTTCACTCCTCTGTTACTATGCCTCTGGACCAAGATCATTAATACATCCCTCCTTCAAGGATTCATTCCAGACTTCCTGAAATCAGGTCAGGGTTCGCCTATCCTATAGAAAACAACAGCTGACTCCTCGGACCCTAATAACTATCGTCCAATTTCTAACATTCCTATGCGAGCCAAACTCATGGAAAAATGTGTTAACATACAGCTGAACAGTCACATTGATCAATTCAACCTGCTTAACCAATTTCAATCAGGCTTCAGAGCAGGTCACAGCACTGAATGAGCCATGACAAATGTATTAGACAACGCTCTAAAAATCCTAAACCAAAACAAAACATGTCTACTAATCCTTCATCGACCTGTCATCAGCCTTTGACACCGTCAAATACTGCAACCTGCTTGAATTCCTGAAACACAGAATGGGAATGTCTGGATCTGTAATTTAACTGCTTCACTTCTTTCCTCCAAAAAAGATCCCAAAGATTCAAGGTCAACCAATCCCTGTCCAACCCCAAGCCAGTCACATTAGGAGTTCCGCAAGGCTCCTCCCTCTCACCCACCCTTTTCAACCTTTTTATGGAACCTCTTACCGATCTTCTCAGCCTCGCCAATATACACTTCCACATGCATGCTGACGACACCCAAATCTACATCAAGATCCACTCACTTGATGACATCAAATCGCTCAACACCACACTACTAAAAACCCAAATGTGGCTGGGCGAAAACCATTTGAAACTAAACTCCCTCAAAACGGAAGCACTTAACAGCTCTCAATGGACAACCTCTCATCGTCAACTCAGCGAAATCACTAGGGGTAACCCTTTACAGTAACCTAACAATGCAGAAACATATCAGCGCCTCCACAAAAGGAGCTAACTTCTACCTGAAGACCCTGCGAAAACTGAAACCCTTTCTGCCCACCTACGTTTTCAAACAAGCAGTGCAAGCCCTAGTAATCCCTCGCGTGGAATATGGGGTGGTAACCTTATGTGGCCTTCCAAGGTGATCAACAGCCCCGCTAAGAGCCATGATCAACTCAGCTGTCAGACTCATCACTGGTTCAAAGAGAAACTCTCACATTTCCCCAGACCTGAGAGCTCTCAACTGGCTACCGTTTGAAGCCAGAAGCCATCTGAAAATCACCTGTATGACGCACAAGGCGCTCTACCACAAGTCCCACATTACCTAGCTCAGAAACTGGTGCTCTCTGCAGGCGTCAGAGCCTCCAGGAGTGCCAAGACTCTTCTTCTAAAACCACAACGATTTGCCAAGAAAAAACCTATAACCGATCCTTTTCTTGTATGGCTTCTAGGAGCTAGAATGCTTTGCCAAGTGAAACAAGAATGAACTCTTCCTTTGCCTCATTCAAAAAAGAATTGAAAGCGATCCTCATGGCTAAATTCACGTGAACTCTTTGAATGCTTCTTATACTTTTTTTTACTTGTTCTGTTGTCACACTCAATAATCGGCCTTCTGGTTTTTGTTTTCTTGCTAACCTAGTCTTTACGATTATGAGCTTTGTATAACTTTGTCACATAGATCTGTGTTTGCTTTATCTTGCTTTCTACTTATGACTTGTAAAGCGCTCTGTTACTCGTAAGACTCTTGTTCGTACTATATAAAACCTTCAAAATAAAATAAACTTTTTGGATGCTTGCCATTAGCAACGCTCAGCGTGAGTTACGCACTAACTTTTCGCTGTGCCTACTTCACTTGCGCGCAACCTGTGTTTTACTGCCAACGATGCCCTTTCTTTTGGGCCTTGGATTTAAGCATTTCCAATACGTCATTCACAGACCCGTATTATGATTTGTTAATGGGTCCCTTAGTGGCCCATGACTAGGCCTGTCCTCGGGATGACCATATGGCGTGTGTGGCTGCACTTGGAATGTTGGCTGAGTGGAATATCTGTGCGGCTGCACAGCACCTCTTACAATGGAGTTTCATCGAATATTATGCAAGTTGCCCGGATATGCTCTTGGAGGCATCAGATTATGAGGAACATGTGTTCCTTCGAGCTTCTTGATTGGATGGCATCCCTTTTTGCTACAAACAATAGAGATGACTTTTTTGGACAAATTGCATTCTTGGGATCACGTACTTTAAAGGATTTTCCAACTCCAAACTAATCCCATTCTCAATGAACGATAACATTTTAAATACAATGTTTTTTATTTTCCCAATTAATTTTTTTCCTCAAGCGGTTCTTGACTCTGCTTATCTTTGAACTCAGTCTGGGTCTTTTTATCTATATGCTACGACCTGCAAGGGGGAGGGTGTCATATGGCAGTTGGGGACATTGTCAATATTGCTAAGTTAGCATATGCTCTGCTGCCATGATGCTTCTTTTGCGCATGTTACTACATGACTTTATTATGCAAGACTCTGTTTGTCCCTTTCACACGAGAACTGTATGCTTTATGCGTTCTCTGCCTGTTCCTGGAGTTTAGTCTGAAGACGGAGTGCATGGTTAATGAACAATGCCCCTTGTTATTCTGTTCTGGTCAGTCCCTAGCACCTAGACAAAACTCGTAAACACAGCTGCGTTTGTTGAAGACTCATGTTTTGATATTTTGGGATGGCATGCTGGTTTAACACACACTTGGAGAAGGACCTTTCCATGGAGAAGTGCTGTGCTGTTCCTATGATGTAAAACTATAATCCAGGCACTAAGGTATGGGGTCTGCTGACAAAGCCAGAGAACTTCCTTTATATAATAACATTTCTTCTTTCCAAGGGGAGAGTGGTTAGGCCTTATAGTCCTTTATCCACTGCCTGTATGACATCCCCTTTCATAGTCTATGAACTTGCTACAATGCTAACTGTTTCAGGTGTATGAGTTTTGCTGCTGGCAGTGGCTTGTATACTGCATTATAGAGCACTATAGTTAAAATAAAAATGTTGTACTATAACAGTGAGTCTGTCTATTCTTATTGTGGACAAGTACGAGTGAGTGAGCAAAAGGGTACGTCTTGCTACCGCAATTCCTGAGAGAGCCTGGAGTATTGTGTTCTGGGTTGTCAAATCATTTGTAGCTTTGTTATTATGTAGGAGAACAAATGAGACACCATAACTAGTCGGTGCTGGGATTTTGGGCACTCAGGCAGTGGGAAGGCTTAGCCCCTACACACGGAGGTCCTGTTTCCTGCGCATAGTTCTGTGTATGTGCAGAATCCCTGCAACACCCTCACAAGTCATTGTCAATTAGTAGTTGAAATATGTAGGAAATATACTTGCCGAATCTAGGATCTTTTTAATGTAGTCTAGAAGATTTGTACGCGGATGCTGGTATTTGTACAGGCCGATCATCATATCTAACACCTACTCCAGTAGGAAACAGATTTGCAAAACAGCAAGCTTCTAAACTTTTCTCTAACAAACTCTGCTTTTTTGATTTGAAAGATATAAATAGCATTGCCAATAACCTCTTTAGAATGGAGAGGAGGAATACTGTAGTGTTCATAAATTTCGTCTGCTCTCAATCAATCCACCTTTTCAATCTGACCTCTTGATGATGATGCGTCATCCTCCATATGTGTTACATTTTGAAAAACATCTACATTTATAATAACAATTATTTTGTGCCAGATATAATGTTGCTTTTTTTACTTTATTAACATCCACCTACTCTTGACATATTTTTTTTTTTATTGGTAGGGACACCATTGACCAGAATAATAGGTACTTCATTCAAATGTCTCTGCACCAATACAGTTTCAATAAGCTGCTTAAAATCTAATGGGAAGCACACAACTCTAGCTTTAAGACCTGCTGAGTTGGAGGTAACTGCCCTGTCTTTGGCTCCATACGATCTATAACTTGCAATGGATGAATACACTGTATAAGAATTGACTCATAAACATTTAAATCTTAAAGTTCTTGTGGGATTGGATCATATTCAAACTTGTTAAGAACTGCTCTGGCTGACATTTTATTATTCTTCAACTAATTATAACACTACATACTGTTGTGTGGAACAATCAAAGCGTGTCTACAAATAAGTAAGCTGCACATTTTTGCCACTTATTTCTGTTATTTTTTTTGTTATCTTAACTTTTGTAGTGAGTGCTTCTACAACATATACAAACACAGTTCTGTATCTCTGAACTGACTGTGTTAAACTTTCTAATCTCTTCTGGAAAGTTATCAACAGTAATACCTGTGTTCTGTTCTATAACATCTGCAGGTACAAACTCTTCATTTTTCCTACACCAGGACCAAAGAAATGAAACTGATCATCATCACAGACTTTTTCTACATCTGTTACTGTACCATGCAAAAGAGCTCTATCCATTTCTCCTGCATATCTCAGAGGTGCGTTATATGTACTAAAACGTGGATTTAGGACTTGCCAAACAACCTTTACATGCAAAGTGAAGCTGGCCATGACAGTGCACAGTCAGGTTCTGCGTTAGTAGGCCTGACCCATATTTAAAGGGCTATTACTTATGATGGATGATGAAGATGTGCTACTACTTGCTTACATATCTGAGTGAGTCTAGGAATCCGCCTATAGCCGTGTCATGAGATGTTTAAGTAAGCATGCCAGTATATGACTGTCTGCATTTTAAAGGACTGTATGTCCCTTGATAATGTTAATTGCATACGTTGGCTAAAGTATGCAAATGATGTCCCTCATAGCTTGGGCAGGATGGACTTATTTGGCTACACTGAGGCATATGTAAGTAGGATCTTACCTCGGCAAACAAATGTTTATTAATAGGTGCTGCTGCGATAGTGAAGCAATAGAGCTGGGAAAGCCAAGTGTGCGTTTGTACATTGGAATAAAAACTGTACAAACCATTTAACCATACCTTTTGTGGCATAAAAGTAATCATGATCATTTTTTGTTAACCAGATTTAGGTTCAATCTTTTCCATTACCTGTTGGCACAGCCTAGAGGTGCCCATAGAGGCTAGTGCCTCATTCCCTGTGGTTGCGACATACGGTCTCCAGAGGACATGATGCACTTACTACCTGTGTCAGAGATTAGACAGGTATGTGGATGTGTCTGCAACTGCCTTTGACAGAACTGCATACATAAGCAGTTACTGAGCATTTAAGTGAATGTATAAGTCCCTCTGTCACTCTGTGACTGAATGAGATAGAGGCTGTATGCTTTAGAAACATGTATCTCAGTGGCAATATGGATATTATACTCTAAATAGTGGTTGGCATATGGGTCAGCAAGTGTATGAGTAACTTGCTAAAGCTCAAAAGTACATCTCTCACTCATTTAAGCACAAAGCACCCTGCTTTATGGCATACCTACATTGTATCACATAGGTCAGTTATGTATATTAAAACATGGAATTAAGATTTGACAAATGGCTTTTACATGCCAAGTGAAGCTGGCAGTGAAAGTACACAGACAGGGTTTGCATTAGTAGGCCTGATCTTTGTTTAAACACTGCATATTTAACTGGGCCTACAACTGTCATACTACACATGTGACTCAGTATTTATTCAAAAAGCATGTCCTACAAGCTAAGGACAGACAAAACTCCACTAGACTAATACATAGCTGTCATTTTTCTCAGATTTACATAAACATTATGTCACCTACTGTAAATGGTATTTCCTTTCAATTCTGAGACTTGTAGTCCTCTTTTAAAATGGAATAATTCGAATTACATTATTAAGTATGAGTTTAACCCTTAGCAAACTTTTTCCTTGGCAATTACAGCATGCAAGAAAAGCTCAGATGTACAATATACAGTTCCTGGGCAACACTTTGTGAACCAATTCTCACACCCATAGTGTGCACCTCACACAAATAGTTACATGCTCTCACAGTCATAAAGCAAGTACTCACCTATTAATATATATTTAAAATACAAACACTACCACTAGTAGATCATCTGATAAAGTTTCAAAACGTTTCTATATATTTCATACTCACTTTCATCAACCTCACACACGCATATACTTTTCAATCATTTTTTTTCTCAAAATACAATGTAATTCACATACCTGAAAATTGAGTTTGTGGGTGAAATGTTTTTTTTGCTCTTATTAGATAGATTCCATATTCTCAGTAAATGTAAAAACTAAATATAAGAATGGCACATCACTTGCAAACAAAGAAACCATTAATAGTAACTATTTTTTTTAACTTTGCACTCTCTAACAGTGCAGAAGGCAAAAAATAAAAACATATCTTTCATTTTTTAGTTTTGTAACTTTACTGCTGAATGATTAGTATGTGTTAACCCTTTCATACACTTTTTCTAAAGAAGCCCAATATGGTAGGATATTTGTGCATATTTGCTACTTATTCGCAATCATTGTGACAAAGGCACACAAACAACTGGAGTCCAAAAACATAACAGGCTAGGTTTATGCCACTAAAACTACACTACACTTTTTTTTAAGCAAGCTCTCATTGGTGCATGAACCCTTATCATGCAACGATCAGTCTAATCACGTCTAATTTCTGAAAACAGACAACTCTCTTTTTAACACCCTTTCTCCATACCCTCTAGGCACAGTCTCCATAGCAGCCCACTACAACCAGTAGGTCACACGTTTTCAGCAGATTCTAGAAGTACCATAGAAGTTACAAAATGAGCTGCAGCATGTTTGGTTTACTGTACAGAATAATAGGGATATCCAAGCCTGCATTACAGTTTTTTATTTTTACCAGGGCCAATCATTGATCAAGGTCTTACCCTTTCAAGACTCTACCTATTTTATTCACTGGTATATTCACAGCAACCATTCAACTATGTTTTTTTCTAAATCCAGTAGCACACCTCCACGTTAACTGCCTTTCATTTCCCAAACTATCTCATTCAGCTCCAGCCTTGTCCTGTCTCCTACCACTGCTTCACTACAAAATGGTTAGAGTGTGGATTGTGGGCCAGAACTATGTGTTTTTGGACAGAGAGTCTGCTAGAAACCATGGTATTGACAGAGACTTGGGTTTGCCTACTATGGACATTACTTGGATTGGCCAGAGAGGGTGAAGTGGCATCAATTGCTGTCTTTGGTTAAAAGCATTCTGGATTCCCAAACCCTTGACCTAATGATTGTGCACTGTAGTGGCACTGGCATAGGCACACTGACAAGGGAAGGACTGGAAATATAAAAGAAGGATACCTTTGCACAATTAATAACACTTTTCCCTCACACTGTCTTCGTATATTCCAGCATATGTCAAAGGCAGAAATTCAAGGGGTCAAATCAATTATGCACATAGATTGACAAAGCCAGGTAACATGTTAATAAAACTGGCTCTGCATTCTTTAGATACTATAACATGGGCTCTATCTACAAAAACAACCTGCATTTTGACATACATGGGATCCATAGAAGTGATGGAGTTAATTTCACAGACAAAGGCAACAGGGTGTTTGAGTCTCTGAGTGTGTCTGTAAGTTCATGTATGAGAGTTCAAGTGGGTCTGTCAGAGGGGGCATAACTGTGTCAGAAGCTCTGTCAGACGCTCTGTGAGAGTTTGACAGGATCTATGAGAGTGTGTGTGAAAATCTGACTGATTGTTTCAGTGGGTGTATGAGTCTCTGAGTGATTCTGTCAGTGGGTACATGAGTACCTGAGTGGGTCTGTGAGTTCATACGAGTCTCTGAATGGGTTTGTGAGTGGGTGCATGAGTGTCTGAGTGGGTCAGTGAGTGGGTAAATGAGTATATGAGTGCATGTGTGTGTGTGTGTTTGCATGAGTGTCTGAGTATTTCAGTGACTGGGTGCATAAGTCTCTCAGTGAGTCAGTGAGCGGCTGCATAATTGTCAGAGTGGATCTGTAAGTAGATGTGTGAGTCTCTGAGTGGTTCTGTGAGCAGGTGCATGGGAGTCTACGTGGATATCTGTGTGGGAGAGTGAGACTCTCAGTGGGTCTGTGAGTGGGTGTGTGGCTATCTGGGTGGGTCTGTTAGAGGGTTCATGAGTATCTGAGTGGGTCTGTGACTGGCTGCATGAGTCTCTGAGTAGGAATGGGAGTGAATGTATCGTTCTCTGAGTGGGTCTGTGAGTGGGTGCATGAGTGTCTGAGTGGATCTTTGAGTGAGTGTGTGAGTGTCTAGATGGGTTTCTGATGGTGCATGAGTTTCTCAATGGGTCAGTGAGTGGCTGCAGAAGTGCCTGATCAGTCTGTGACTCGGTGCATGAGTCTCTAAGTTGGTCTGTGAGTGGGTGTTTAAATGCATGGGTGGGTCTGTGAGTGGGTGCATGAGTGTCTGAGTGGGTCTGTGACTGACTGTGTGAGTCTCATAGTGGGAATGTGGGTGGATGTATCAGTATCTGAGTGGGTCTGTGAGTGGGTGCATGAGCCTCTAAGTGGGTCTGTGAGTGGGTGCATGAGTCTCTGAGTGCCTGGCTAGCTCCGTGAGTGGGTACATAAGTGTCTAAATAGGTCTGTGAGTAGCTACATGAATGTCTGAATGGATCTGTAAGTGGATTCATGATTCTGTGAGTGGATCTGTGAGTGGGGAATAAGTGTCTGAGTGGGTCCATGAGTGGGTGCCTTACTGTCTGGGTGTCTCAGTCAGTGGGTGCATGAGGGCCTGGGTGGATTTGTGAGTGGGTACATGAATCTCTGAGTAGGTCTGTGAGCAGGGGCATCAGTGTCTGAGTGGGTCAGTGAGTGTGTGCATAAGTGTCTGGGTGGATCTGACAATGGGTGCATGACTGTCTGAGTGAGTCTGTGAGTGAGTGCATGAGTATCAAATGGGCATGTGAGGGGATGTGTAAGAGTTAGAGTAGGTCTGTGAGTGGGTGTTTGAGTGGGTCTGTAAGTGTCTGAGTGGGTCTCTGAGTGGGTGCAGGAGTCTCACAGTAGATATGTGAGTGGGTGCATGTGTGTCTGAGTTGATCTCTAAGTGGGCATGTCACTGTCTGGGTGGGTCCGTGAGTGGGTGTGTAAGTGTCTGAGTGTATGTGTGAGACTCTGCGCAGGTCTGAGACTGAGCGCATCAGTCTCTCAGTAGGTCTATGAGTGAGTGTATGAGTCTCTAAGTGGGTTTTTGAGTGGGCGCATGCGTGTCTTAGTGGATCTCCAAGGGGGTACGTGAGTGTCTGGGTGGGTCTGTGATTGGCTGCATAAGTGTATGATTGGGTCTGTGAGTGGGTGCATGAGTGTCTGGATGGGTCTATGAGTGGTTTTTTAAGCCTCTGAATGGGTCTGTGAGTGGGTGAGTGAATTTTCTAAGTGGGTCTCTGAGTAGGTGCAGCAGTCTCTCAGTGGGCCTGTGAATGGGTATCTGAGCATCTGTGTAGGTCCTTGAGTGGGCGCTTGAGTGCCTGGGTAGGTCTGTGACTGGATGCATGTGTGTCTGAGTGGGTCTGTAACTGGGTGTGCGAGTGTCTGGGTTGGTCTGAAAGTGGGTGTGTGAGTCTCTGAGTGGGTCTGTGAGTGGGTGGGTGAGAGTCTGAGTGGGTCTGTGATTGGATGCTTGAGTCTCTGGGTACATCTGTGGATGAATGCATGTGTCTCTGAGTGGGACCATGAGTGGCTGCATGAGTCTCTAAGTGGGTCTGTGAGTGAGTGCCTTAGTGTCTGAGTGGGTGTGTGAGTGAGTGGATGAGTTTCTGAATGCATCTATAAGTATATGCATTACTGTCTGAATGACTCTGAATGTAGATTTTTCTTTTGTAGCCGATATTCGCGAATTTGTAGCAATGCTACACAGGGGGCTAAGCTGACAGTCGCGGTGAAATCACAAATATCGCGAGTGGGGAAAAAACCTGTTTATCATCATATAATACACATCAGGGGTTCCTCAAACACCCTTATATTTCAGCCATGGGGTCAAGGCACATCCAACCTGATCCCTTATTACACTTTCTGCCTTTTTGTTTGTGCCCCGATTGCGGCCAGCCAATCATGGCATTCCTGTTGGCATGTGCAATTGCAATGGAACGCAAATTCGCCACGAATTAGCAGCAATTGTAGATATACAAATCTGAATTTCTTTTAATATCTCACAAACTACTGAACAGATTTACACCAAATAACAAAAAGAACAAGCTGCAGAGCAAAAGATAGCTTTCTGCCAGGGTTGGTGTAATTCTGTTCAGTGACTAAAATATCTATAGGAATTAGCATGGGATACACACTTTTTTTACCCCTTTTTTTCTTGACCCTCGCTTCATGGATCACTCAAAACCTTCCATGCTCAACAAGACCCAACATGACACTGTTTTGAGAACATTTTGTGAAGGTTCTTCAAACAACGCCAAAGATATAGGCAAGTCAAGTCAAAAAACACTTCTCCTCTTGAAAGATGGCCCTAACTTTAACTACCCACTGATAGCAACTGCCAGTAGGTGATATATATATATATATATATAAATACGGAGCTGATAACAACTTACAGCGGCCTTTGTCGAATTTGGATTCCTGTGGTGATGAGTATATATATATATGCGGATCGCGGCACCCTTGACACTGCAATGGAATAAAATAAAAAAGAAACTTTGCTGCACAGATTACCGGATTTGTGTCCGTTTTTCTCCCTGGGAGTACTGTTTCGTGCGGTGCGCTGAGGGAGCGTCAGTATATATATATATATATATATATATATATATATATATATATATATATATATATATATATATATATATTTATATTTTATGGTATTCACATTTTTACTTCCGCTCACTACAGCCTACAGCAAATGGAATGGGTCAGCACACTTCATTCATAGGCCTACTTCACAGTGAGCAACCTCTTTCTGCTCCTAAACAAGGAGAACATCCACACACACACACAGTAGTTCCCTTTAATTTCAGGGGCTACTTTGGCAACATGTGCCTTTCGGGACTATATAAGCAAGGGCCTAGAAGCTCCCATATAATTACGCTTTACAAAAACAACGATAAAACAAAATAAGCACTGACAAAGGCAAAAGGCTGGCAGCTAATACTAAGACTATTGTTTTTACCAATGCTTTTTCTGAACTTCGTGAAGTCCCAGGTGTAAAGCTGACAGCCTGACACCATTGTAAAGTCTCTTTATTGGCCCTTTCATTAGAAAACAACCTGAAAGATAATATAGGGGGTAGAATCTGACAATTTATCTTTTAAATGCAGTAGTACAGGAATCCTTTCTCTGTTGGAAAACATTGACCCCGTTTGCTTGAAGTACATATTTTTGCAGGATGGTGTTTATTCGCTGCATTGCTTTAAAATATCTCAATATTTTTCCTGTTGAATTAAACACAAAGCAAAACACTCCGACCTCGGCGAAATACTTTAAAATAGCTACACAAAGTCAAGTTATATGAGCCCTACAATATATTAACCCCAGTTTTGCACTGGCATGGAATGTCACACTAAGGTCAAACTCAATCATGAATTAGCACGAACAAGAAGATAAAAACAAATACCAGGAACACAGCTTTATTTATAGAACAAGCAACCGATACTAGAGTTCAAGAGTGTCAATCCTGTTCTTAAAAACTAATAACGCCCATGGAAATTACTAAGAGCGCTGAATGATAAAAGAAAGCTCTGTTCATTGAACAGAGCCAGTCCACAAGCAGCTGAAAAGGCTGATATCTCCTAAAGACAGAGAATTGGAAAGTCGATCGAAAGTAATGAGTCTCGTGTAATCAATACAGATTAATGTACGAAATTGGACGAGAAGATGATCGAAAATCTTATCCATAAGATAGATTTGTTACTTTAGGAAACAGGGAAAACCACAAGAAAAAAACACATGATAAGCTCTATATTTGGAAGCAAGCTGAAGCAGTATAAATAGCGTTGAATGGTGTAAGGAATGTAGGGCATACTGTAACTGTTTGTGCGTAAACACATATATTTTTTACCTGTGTCTAACACCATGACAACTGACATTTAAGAATGATCATAACGTGATCTCTCCGGGTGGTATTAAAATTATTTTATTTTACAGGTCTGGCTGGTTTCACTTATTTGAAGCAATGATATTGACAAAGTCTTCAAAGGGGATCGGGCTCAGTGACCTTGTTTAGTTCTGATAGCTTTTATTCACATTACTTTCATTTGTGGCAGAGGATGTATTCGTCTGCATGTTAAAAATGAGATCTCGTCTTCATTTTGAATTTCATTTAGGGAAAAGCAGTGCTTGAGGCAAGGCGAGGTTTCACAGCTGAGAACATCAATGGCGGACACAGATTCAATTACAAATATTTAATTAGGTATTGATCATTTACAGAATGTACATTGTGCTGTTTAGCCTTGGAACTTAAGGATCTGGCTTAGTGCTCTTAGGCGTGGATGTAATTCACTGCTGAGACATGCAAGGGGACACTTTCTCTCGCATTCCTGCCAAGATGCACTGATAACAGACAAGGATCCACTTACATATGAGCTTTTGATATTGAGAGGATTAAAGAAGGCTCAGCTGCTGGTCTCGCAGCATCTAAGAACAGTTCCTGGATTTACCAAATCCATAGGTGGAGAAGATTAAAGTGCAAGTCCGTTAAGCTTTCTTCTCATCCATCTGAGGAGGACTCCAAACATTGCCTTAGAACATAGATAAATAGAAGGCGTAGAAGAATTAATAGACCCCTACGGGGGACTTTCTGGGCTCTAAATGTCTTCATGATATGCACTCTGCCACTTCTTTAATAAAGCAGGAATTTACAATTAGTTCCTCAGACAGTGCCTCACTTGCATAAATAGATAAATAAATACATAAATAAAGACATAAATAAATAAAATAGGGGCACGGGCCACAATGTTTTATAAGGAGTCTAATGCCGGTGCAGCAAAATACCAAGGTCGTCCAATATAATAGTATAGATTCCACCACATGCTTCTTCCTTTAACACCTTTCATTTCATGTCTCATTATCAAAGTTTTGTGATATTTGTTCTACTTTCTCACTGTTTCCTATCTTTCTCTTTCTCCTTTTTTCTCAATGTTTTGTCTCCCTCTTTCTTGTCCTGCTCCAAGTCTGATGATGCAAAATAAATCCTGGTCAACAAAACAGGTGCTGTTGCCTGCCTACCTGCACCATCGGGACACATTAAGCACTGATTTTCAGGCAGCACAGTAAAATAACAATCCCAGTCAAAAAATCTGAAAACTCGCTTTTTAGAGTGAGCTCATTGCTGCAAACCACCAGTTAGACATATAGTTTAAATATGAAAAGTGTCCTTTTCTTCTTATTCACTTTCCTCATCAGTCCTTACCAGGGGTGAGTCTTTATACAGGAGACTGCAACTTTACCCCCACATGAAAAAAATCTCCTTCAGATTTTGAAAGTAACACTTTTATTCACCCTAACAAGTCCCAGTGTGTATCAACGTGTTGATGAGCAGCATTAAAGGGTCTTCATTTCTGCCAAAGTGCTATAGCAGCGCAAGTGATGGGCATTATAAGAGTCAAATTACATCCTTTTCTTAGTAAGAATGGCCCAGTAAGAGACACTTTCTTGTACCTCCATCCTGGCAGGGCTTTACTCTGGGGCAATGGCTGCTGACCTGTGAGGTTATGTAATCTTACAAATGGAAGGAGTTTGGAAGCTTGATGGTGCAACCTCACTCTTTTAAGGATGCTAGCACGTACTGCAGTGGGCCCTTGAAGCTCACGCATCCACTAAGTCAAGATGCAAGCAACAAACTCATCCTTACATAGGCTAGGGTTCTGCTCCTGGGTCCTCCGCCAGGCCCTAAACTACCTCCCATAGGTTGACATTGACTGACTGTCCAGCTCAAGCAGCAGAGTCAAGGATCATACAGAATCCATCTTTCCATTGCAGTCCCCATACCAAGAATCTGATTAGTGGGGACCTCAGCATTCTCACTTTCTTGTTTCTGAGTGCGCCCTGCAGATGAGTGGTTCAGAGAAAATGTCAGACACCCTTGCGTTTAACGTGCTGGCTGTACTAATGGCACCTGTTTTTGGATTCCAGACAGATACTGAAGGATAGCCCACAAATCTGTTCTTCCCTGTTGTCCTGCACACTCACATGTTGCAGGTTTGAATCGTTACAGGCATAGTTAAGCTCTTCAGGCGTCTCAGGCTGATATCCTGAGTAACACTTGGTTGAATAATAATAGTGTCACTATTATTAGAGTGTTTTGAAACTTCAGTGATTTTGCGCTATAGGAAATTCCTGCTTTTTATACTTAAGGTTCTCACACTGGCTTCTTTTTTCACCGGATCCAGTTTAATGTGTCTGCTCTCATGTATGGCCTGGATGCTTTCCTCTGCTCAGACCTGCTCACACAAAATAATGTTATCTGTCTGTATTGCTAAGGTTGTCCCTTTTGAAAGAGGTGGCTTTACTAACCTTATGTCCTTGACTCTGTTGGAAACTAGGCATCAAGCTGTCTATTGAATGTTCACAGGGAAAGTACTGACTGCTCTCCGCCTAACTCAGGAGGTAGACTAGAGTCCCTTTGTCATCATAATTAACTCTCCTCCCAGAAATCATCCGTTTCCTGGGCAAGTATGTTTTTCTTTTTGGGTTAAATTATGCAGCTAGGTTTATCCTGCTATTTCACAGACCTTCTGCATTTATTCCATCTACTTGGCAATTCTCTCACGAAAAAGAATATTGGAAACGGAAATCTAGCGAGCAGTCCCCTGTGCGGGTAAGTGGAGCTCTAGTCAGGGAGGGTCATTCAAGCGGTCTGGTTTCATTGGTCCAACCATAGACAAATGGTTCTTCAGAGTGGTCTTAATACATAGCTCATAAATGGTTGGACCTCTGCTAGACCAGGGTAATACATGCAGATGGTATAACTGTAAATCTGGCTGTAAAAATATACATTTACCTTCATCTTGGGCCAGATGTAGGTAATTCTATTTTACCGACTCCTACATACCGAATTTTACCGATTCGGTATTTATGAATCGGTAAAATAGAAGGCTGGAGATGTAAATTCGGTAATTGAATTACCGAATCTGTAATAATCGTTATTTACCGAATCGGTAAATACCGATTCGGTAATGCCCATTGATTCCTATGGGCATTAAAGTCCATAGGAATCAATGGGCATACCGATTCGGTAAATAACAATTCAAGCAAGGGTGCAGGGGGTGTCACTTTGACACCCTCTAGCACCCCCATTACAGGCATGTGTGCCATGTGGTACACAGACATGCCCTAAGGGCATGTCTGTCTGTCACATGGCATAGGTGTGCATGCACCCATGTGCATGCACACCTGGATTCGGTATTTTACCACCCAATTGGATTGGGTGGTAAAATACCGAATCTGAAAGGCCTTTGGGACTCAGAAGAGTCCCACCTACATATCGAAGTTACCGAATCGGTAAAAATACAGATTCTGTATTTTACCGATTCGGTAAATTTACCAATTCGGTAAATTTACCGAATCGGTAAAATTGGCCCCCTACATACCAAATACCCATTTACCGGTCGGTAACGGCCGAAATCGGCCGTTACCGGTCGGTAAATGGCCTCCTACATCTGGCCCTAAGTCTTGAAAACCATGCAGGTCAGGAGAACAGTTACATTTGCAGAATATGTATTGTTGCTCCTCCGCTTCAAGGGGTCGTGTATAGAGTACACAAAAGTGTTTTAAAGAATTTTTTTCAATCCGGTTCAACTAACATTGTAATTTGTATGGAATTGAATTACTGAACGCCTCGGTGCACCTAGTTTGGAGCTATTCTATTAGGTGAAGCTGAGGCATGAGGAGGGGGTTCCTTTTAGAATGCCTGTCATGAGTGGACATTAGGCTGTGCTCTAACACTGAATGTTTACCTTCATTTAATCAACTCAGGAACAGATGGGCATTGGGGGTGTGTGATACTGGTCCAGCTGTCCACAGAAGCAGATTCTATTAGCTTCACATACTTGGAAAAGCCTAAGTAGTTATGTCCTAACCCTTTGAGATATAGAGGATTCTGCTTACAGTACCTTCTTGGAGATTATTCATGATTGACGGTCTATTAAAAGACAGCTCATCTGCTTCAGTGGAGGTATAATTTCTCAAGTCTACTTATGCTGTTGGGTCCTCTGGGAAAAATGTGGGCTTTTGGTTCTTTATGGCATGCTCCAGTTTTGAGCACGAGTGGTTGTTAGAACTGGGATTTCTGGTTGGCTAAGGCTTGCGCCAAAGCCAGGCAGAAACCACCATTCTAGACAGGGCAAGGGAGTCACACGCCAAGATAACCCCTGCTCACACTCTTGGTAGCTTGGCACGAGCAGACAGGCTTATCCATGAGGCAATGTGTAAAGCATTTGCGCACACACACAACAACAACATCCCAGGCACACTACAAAAGGAACTCCACACAAGGTTATATAAAAATAACTTTTGTATTATCAAAAACACATCAGATAGTATCACACAATATACATTGTGCCAACTTGTACCGGCAATATTCACACGGGATTATTTACACAGGACAGTGCCATGTGGGCCACTGTCAGGAACAAGCACTTGTTAGAACTAGTACTTAGAACAGTTGTAGCACAAACTAACAATTGTAGAACAATACCAGTGACCACCTGTAAAGGTAGGTACACACCACGCAATACTAATAACCATAGGCCTAGATCACGCAGGGACACAAACTCACTAGTATAAACATACTAGGCAGAGCAAACCTTTAAGCATTAGCACATTTAGAAGTATAACACATGCATAAAGGCAAAGCACATTACGCAGCAATCACATTTAGGCCTAACCAGTAGAACTACAGTAGGCAATCTCTCACTAGTCTAAACACATTCGACTCTGCCTCTTAAGAATGAATCACATTTAGGGGCGTAACTCACAGAGTGAAAACATCTCAATAGCATAAACCTACATAGGTAAAACAACCTCAATCATAAACCAAAGTTTTAGAGGTATCAGAGACAGGGTGCGTAAAACATACTAGCCGCATTACATTTCCTAGCACCACATGTAAAGCACATATCACATGTAAATCAGATTAGCGAATAAATCACATTTCGGCAATTATCATCACAAACATATTAGTTAATCACCTTGCGCAAAAATCACCTTAGGGCCTTGCGCCCCATTCACATACCAGCCCCCTTGGCCAACTTGCCATCCAAGAAGGGGCTCAAATGCCCTGTGTCCAGAATGTCAGGGCGCGCTGCCACGCAGCACCAGTCAGGGGTGCGCCACCGGCGCAAACCTAAATGTTGCAGCTGCCCACTACTTGCTGGGCAGCTGAGAACAAACACAAGGGCCTAAACGCTGCAGCTGGCACTAAGTGCTGCGCAGCTGTGAAAGGCCTGACACCTCTGTGCCACTTCTGTCCCTCTCAGGGACTCTTAAATTGCGCCTAAACGGTGCAGCTGCCCACTACTTGCTGGGCAGCTGTGAAAGTCACAAGTATGCAATGGGCTCTCAGTAGTCCTTTAGAACAAAACTGCGCCAAACGGAGCCATCTGCCTCTGGAAATACATATGCGCAGGCTGTAGCCACATGGGGCTCTGTAAATAAAGATGTCCCCATGGAGCGCACGGGCTCCTGAGATAATCAGGCACACTTAATGAAAAAGAACTGCCCCCCAAGCACTGTGGAGCACACGGACTCCTACAATCATCATGACCCCACAGAGCCATCTGGTTTAAAGGTAATCATTCCCCCCTAGGAGCACACTGGCCCCTGAAACAATTATGCGCCTTGGAGCCCTCTAGGCTCTTAATACAGTTAGGTACTCACGGAGCGCACTAGCGCTTTAAAATGATATGTGCCCCTATCGTTGGAGCCATCTGAGGCTCGGCGAAATCATTACACAAAACGTTGGGGCGGCCCACTGCCATCCGGGGCCACTCTAAATGCACCAAGACACCCGCTGTGCCTTACATAGGCACCAACACACGCAAAGAGCTTCTCCCCCCTTCAGCCTTTAAACACTCACCAGGCTGCTGGGGGAGGCTCCTCTTCTTCCGGCGGCAGCATCTCCGGTCTCCCTCTCCACACGGGAGACCGGAAGGGCAGACAATGGCTTCCCCCAGGCAGGGGGAAGCGGAAACAACTTCCTCCCGGCCCCGCCCACAACCAGGCGGCGGGCCGGACATCTCCTTCCGGCGTTTCCCCCGGGCTGCGGTGGTGAACTCTTTTTGGGAATAACGAGGGGTAGGCTCCCTCGGTGGATAATTAAAATGTAGGAGCGAGGTGGGCACTTGCTAGGAGCACATACACGGGGTGGGCTCCCGTTTAATAAAAAATTGCAAATAAAGATGCAGGGTGGGCACCTGCGCACTCGGGGACATAAAAGGGGTAGGAGCGCTTCCCTCCTAGGGAAAACGACAGCGCTCTGCCCAGCAAGGAAAATAAAGCGCTCTCAAGGCGCTGGGGGCATATATAGCACCAACAGGCCCCCAGAGATTACCCCTATAGCAAGAAGGGTCCCAGCAACACATGACAATGTTTTCAGGGTAAAGCAAAGTCTCCAATCATCCCTAGGAAAGGCAGAGGGGTCCCAAAGAGTCCTCCAGCATCCAGGGGCTGGGCAGGGCCCAGGGAGGCAAGCCTTCCCCTGGGCCCCAGCAGCAGCACGCCCCTGGTAGATTCAAGTCTGCAAACAAGAACACCTACATGGGGTCACAACCCCTCATTTATACAGCAAAATCCTTTGTCTAGCAGGGTGCAGGCAATGGGAGAACCAGCTACAACTGGTTATGGGGAACTCCCTTTCACTGGCCAGGCTAGGGACATCATACGCACCACAGGGTGTGGAGCCAACATTGTGGAGGGAAAGTCCAGCCCTATTCAGGTCCCAGGTGCACTCCTCCCCAGCCATCAACATGCAGATCTCCCATTCACCACCGAGGTAGACCCATCCTGACTCCTGGAGCCTGGCACACCAGCCAGCTCCAGCCAATCACACGCCAGCACATTCACTGCACAGACACACCAACTTCTAGAAGTGGCACTTCCACACTAGACACATGAACGCCGCACACATCATCGCGCAGCATTCGATCTCACAAGTTTGCACATACCAAACTCGACCCTGCACACCCCACACATCAGGAACTACCATGGTCATACATATTCCCCATGCATTCCTATGGGAGGGCAGGCCACTCACCACACATACACAGAGAGCTCACGCACTTTACACTGTACCACAGTGAAAAAGTGCACCGAGGCCTAAAATCACCAACACCAGGTTACAGAAACAGGCTAGGAAAAAGCAAAAAGTTTCGGGGTGAACCTGCCAAAAAGGGCCAGGTCCAACAGTGGTAATATCCTTACCCATGGGCCTCATGTGTGTTCCTTCCTTGGCGAGTCATTGTTCCTACCACATTCTATCTCTGCCGGACAGACTTAGTCACAATCTATAATTCACCTGGCCAATCACATCACGCATGATTCACACTCCCATCCACACCCATGCAAAAAACTTCTTACGTACACCTAATGCTGCAAGGTGTGCCTTTCAAGAGACAACACCCACCTAGACGAAAAGGTCTTCATGTTCACCTTCTGTTTTAAGGCTTATCTTGCCGAAGTACCACCCACCTAGACTATGTCCTACATGACCGCCAGCTATGGGGTCAACAGTGGAAAAAGAGGCCGGGTATTTACCTCTTAAAGCAGAGTCACTTGTTGTCTAGCAGAGCACTCAATCATATTTGCAAAAGCTCTCTGTAAGGAAGAGTTATATAATGGCAGGGGGTGGGGGTTCCTAAGTGTTTGATGGTTATTCTCTCAAGTGGGGCAAACTGAGAGAATCTGATAGGCAACCAACCCGTTGCTACGGGTGGGAAGGGAGAAAGACGCTTTTCTTTATATAGCCCTCACTCACTCTAGTAGTGACATGCTTCATCATAAGCCCGATGATTAAGCATGTCACTACTAGAGTGAGTGAGGGCTATATAAAGAAAAGGGTCTTTCTCCCTTCCCACCCGTAGCAACGGGTTGGTTGCATATCAGATTCTCTCAGTATACCCCACTTGAGAGAATAACCATCAAACACTTAGGAACCCCTACCCCCTCCCACCCACCCCCTGCCTCTTCTAACTCTGGCGAGATGACCAGCATTTTTCCCAAGGGACACCCATTAGGTTCAGTGTACATTGATTAGGGAGGACGTGTCCCTTCCTAACCTCATGGTTGAGGACCTCTCTACCCTTCCGGGCACAATATTGCGTGTGATGGAGTTATATAATGCACATTTGGTTAAATATACAAACAAAGTAAAACATGTAAAAAGAGGGCAGAACAACACACCTAATGGCAAGCACCGAGGCAAACAATTATTGATAAATGCAATAGAATATTTGGCAACATGATGTAGGACGAAATGTGACCTTTCACTTATAAAGTCGTTGATAACAGTTCCATTATTTGGAAATTGACATCAAATTATTGTTTATTTAAAATAATACAACATTGTACAGTGCTAAGGCTTGATGGCTGGCCTAATGTAGTACCTTAATTAGCCGCACTATAGGTCTCTAAATTGTACTTTTACTGACTTTCTTTTTTACCTCATCTGGCTGTAGTCAGAACGTAGACAGGAAGTGTTCACCTAATATTATAAAGAAAATTAAATCTAGTTCACATAATTACAGCTTTATTGCTTTACTTGATGTCTGGAAAGAAAATGTAACGCAAGAAAAAATCTGTGCTCCGTTTACAGTATTAGGGAGCCCAAACTAAAGTTATTCCTAAATCCCAATTCGGTCCAAGGAATTCACCTTGGCCATGCTGAATTATTCTGCATTGTTGGCGCTTTCACTACAACCCACTCAAGTACAGAGACCCAATGTTGCTACGTTACACTTTTTGGACAGTTCTACGAAGGATGAGCATCAACAAGTAATGGGAAATTTGACTGATTGAGGGGCACTGAACACAGCATTTAACCCCTTTTCAGGATGTTAGATACCAACTTATGGTTAGAGAGGCAATTTAGGAATTCAGGGCAGAGTGTGTAGAGCATCTCATCAGCTAAAAGCAGGTGTTCCTTTTAGAAGCCCTTCTCTTTGACTTACTTATTCCATTTACACTTGTAGTCTTGGCCAATGCACTCACTTTTCCCTGATGATTGGCTATAATTTAATCCTTTCTCTAACCCATGTGGACCATACCGTGCTAATTGCACTAACCTCTTAACATCTGTTGAAAGAATTAAAGCAATTGCTAACCATTCAGAAAAAAAAGTGCGGAGACGGCTATGGCAAAGGTGATGTACAAGTTTTGGGAACAATACATTTGGCATGTGGAAAAGTGCCAATAAAGGTTCAAACACGTTTGGTGATTATATTTGATGCCACAAGGTCTTGGCATATGAATGTTGGACATTTGTTTATTAAGATAATAACAAGTGATGAGGCATTATGTTTTAAGAAGAATTTATGGAAGCTATTCTTCACCGTCCCCTGCTAACAATGCTAAGGCAATATTATTCTCTCATTAATTCCCAATGTAGTGGTTTGTGGGTCGAATTTGATAAACAATAGGTGTTATTGAAGGAAAGCAATAGAAAAGTCTTTCTTATTCTTAAATAGATGCCACTTCAAATGATTTGCCTTAAAAAATGTTAAAGCCCCTTCAGAGTTTTAATTTTCCTTAATTTCTAGTTATGTTTGGTGGGTTGTTGTTAGCCCCAGGAATGGTACTTCCATGACAGGACGCTTTAGCACCACCACCACAGGTTGATGTCCAAATTACAAGAAATGATTTAAAGTCAAGTTATGTAATAAGAACGTTGGAGAACCCAATACACTATTGGAGGCTTGGGCAATATCAACAATATTAAGTAAAAGTGCCTACAAGGGATTTTATTCAGACAAAGTGATTCTTCTTCAAATTGGAATTCTTAAGGTTCAATATGTATAGATTTTGAACCATTGTGCATAAATTCAACAAAACAGGCAATCAATGCATAAAGAGTTAAATCAAAAACAACAAACACATGAATATCTTTTGATAAATATATTTCTTAGTTAGACTTCAAAATTCATAGGGTACATTCAGCACTGAAGTTGATTCCCATGCATACAGATGAAAAAGGTACATCATAGTTTGACCTATAACTCACAAGTAAAAAAATCCACTCCTGATAAAATCATGAAGGTAACCGATATCTTCACAAGTAAAACAGTCACTTAAAGTATATCAATACATAAGGAAACGGACAGTACAGTCGACGTTTCGGTCTTCTATCGTGTAAATCCCTCAGACCAAATTCAGGACAACAGAATCTGCATTTAGCAATGACCCTTCCAAGAAAACGGTCAGTCTCTTGGACCTTGGCAGTGTTGCATGGATTTCAAGGATAATCACTGGTGTTCCTGGCCGTATTCTGATATCTTTATTGCCAGAGCAGTGAGGTCATGATCTTCATGTAGTGTCTTTTCTGAAGGAATTCTCCTTGATCTTTTGGTATTTATGTATACTGCAGTCAATGTTTTCAATGTGGCAAAGACACGGCAGGCGATAGTCCCTCTCGATGGAAATATACAGACGGTCAAGTCAAGTTGGCTATTTGAGACTCAAGTAACCTTTGTTTTCTTATGGACTTCTGTTCCTTAAAAAGGGTATATTTTATTTTGTTTCCAAGAGATCCTATTTTTGATGGTAGAGTGATGCTTATATAAAACTGCATTTGAAAAAAAAATGTGTATGCTTTCTGCTTTGCCGCCCAAATCAATAAAACATTATTTGCTAATATGCTATTTTTCTGTGATGTATACTCATTTCTTTTGAAACTTTGATTCATGAAGCTTACAAAATATCTCATTTTCAGATCTTATTTTTTTATTTACTTTTTCTGTTTTTTTATTTTTATTCAGGGGGTATTTGTCTTCTGTAAAGTTTCAAGTACCACATTTTTGGGACCGTACAAAAACAGTAATGCATTTGAAATGCCATATATTAGTGCTTAGAAAAAAGTGCTAGAAGGAAAGGAGAGTCCTTCAGAAGACAGCAAACTTTCGGTGGAGTAGAGGCAGAGAATGTAAAGAATGCAGGGGGATCCAATGTTTTCGGGCCAGTGAAGGAAAACAAAGAAAATGGGACAGGAGAACGGGGGTGGGGTTAAGAAATGGAGGTGCAGCAAGCAATGCCCTGGGAAATATTGCGAAGGATATGAGAGAAAACAAATATATTAATACAGAAGACAGTCGAAGGAGCAAGGTTTTATATTCAGACACAAACATGTGTGAAAGGGAATTAATTGCCAAACAATAAGAGCAGTTGTGATTTAGGCAGTAGGAGGTAAGCGAAGAAGAGGCAGATAACAGAATTATAAATCATGCATAAGGAGGTAAGGAGTAAATAGACAGTCAAACACAGAAGGAAGATCTACAAAGTCTGAAAACAGATGAGTGGTAATGAAAACCATGGTGCGCTGGCAGGAGAGAAAGGGCCACATTTCCAGAGAAAATAGAATTATATCCTGCACTAGGAAGCAAAGGAAATGTGTTTTGAAAAGGAGAAAGGGTAGTAAAAATATTGTGCCTAGATTGAAAGCTGTAGAGGATGGCAAGAAAACCTGAGAGGCAAGAAAACCTGAGAGGAAACAATTCTGGGTAATAAAGAAGGGTAAGCATAGTGGCTAGGAGCAGGAAAGAAAAACCTGAGCAGATCTCTTTAGCGCAGTTGCACCCAACAACTTTGGGAAGGAGGCTTGTGTGTTGTGGGCCCCTCAGCAGTCATTCCTTTGTTCCTAAACTTACTTGGACTTTTCATTTTAAACACCCAGGGGCATATTCACAAGGAGGTAACGCGGAATTAACGACACTTTATCGCAGCCAAAGCCGTGATAAATTTACCACACCATTCACAAGCAGGTGCTAACAGCCCACAGCACCACTTTTCCCGCAATAGCAGCCGCAAAAAACATCGCCACAGATGACCCCCGCAACTATCACTAATGAGATGCAGGGTAGGCGTTCCCTTGACAAAAACACGACAACACCACACCTCAGCATTCACAACTACCAGACAGATTGGCGATACGAACAAAATACACGTGATAAGGCGATTTAGGAGCAGGAACTTTACACCTGCTCTGACCTGGTGTAAAGTCAGATGGCCGCCTGCACCCCAATAGGGAGCCCAGCCCAGAGCCCCACCAGAAGAACAACAGATGCCATGGAGCTACTGATTATGTCCACCAGACACCCAAGCAGGCCACAACACTCACAGCCACCACAACCAGGACCCTCCTTGCCCCCCCAGGTAAAGGCATGCTACTCCAGCTACACCTAAACATGTACACAAATAAAATCTGCCTGATGTCGCACCATCACAGTGGTGACATGCATCTGTCGGGACAGAAATGACCATCACACATTCACTATTGAAGCAAACAATTAAACTTTATTGAAACAACACAGAAATCACATTAAGAAACATTGCGGCTCCCCTCAATACGTTCTGTAAGTCACAGCCTGCAAGACAAAAAACATGATGAGAAGGAGTGTCCTGCACACATCAAAGGACAGAAAGAGAGAGAGCAAAGGAGAGAGAGAGAAGAAGAGAGAGAGAAGAAAGGGGGAGAAAGAGAGCGAGAAGAAGAGAGAGAGACAGAGAGAAGAGAGAGAGAGGAAGAGCAGAAGAGAGGGAGAGAGAGAGCGAGAGAGAGAGAGAGAGAGAGAGCCGACCCTGCACACCCAGGTCACATCACTCACCTGCTGCCACCTGTGTGTCTCCAACCATTTGCCAGGTACACAGAGCTGCACATCAGGTCACACATCCTAGACAGGGCCGTCAAGTCCAGAGACATGACTGACACAGTACACATATTTGAACAAAACACCCCGCCCCCCATGCACACCCAGCCTGAGGCATCCCAGTCCCTCCCGCCGCACATCGGAGCATGCCCGCTCATGCACACATGGGCTTCACTGCTCACATTCCGCCACCGGCGTGTGGACTGCAGGTCCCACCACGTGCGCTACAAGTCACAAGACCAGGGCCCGCAGACAAGGCACCCTCTGCACCATTCATCCACGCTGCGCTGGCCACCAGGTAACACATCTGGTGCTGGGACCATATTACACCATGGCATGGTATGAACCAGGGCACCCAGCAACATTGCAGCCTACACAGCTGCTCAGCCCAATTAGTGCCACCAACTATGTAACCCTGGAATCGGGGCCATGTTGTGTTAGGCCCATGCAGGACGCTGGCACCGCCTACACTGCAGTCCAGCAAGGCACAAAAATTCTGGGCAGGCCGGACTGCCAGGATGGGCCATCATTGCAGGCTGCACACCCGCTCAGCAGCTCAAGGTGCCAATGACTCAGTGCACCCTAAGTCACCGTCCCGTGGCCGGGTGCCTGTGCCGGACGCAATGCAGCGTCTGCCACAAACCCTGTCCAACCCCAGTCAGCGCCTCGTGGTGGAGTGCCTGTGCAGGCCGCTCCACTGTGACTGCCACAAGCCCTGTGCAAACCCAGTTCACGCCACGTGGTGGTAGGCCCGTGCAGGCTGCAACGCAGTGAATGGCACAAAACCTTTGCAAACCCAGTCAGCGCCACGTGGTGGTAGGCCCATGCTGGCCGTAAGGCCTCGGTTTCACCATCCAGTCACCACCGGCAGAGGGGTATGTGGCATCGTCGGCCCCTTAAATTTGCAGGGTCACATGGGCTGTGACGCCTGTGCCAGGTGTGTGTGGTGTGTGTGCAAACCTGCCCTCAGGGAGTGGATGTGACATGCTGACAACTAGACCAGTGACCTGCACAACACCAGCGAGTACGCCCGCGATGGGAAGCAACGAGGCCCCCCCCCCCTGGGAGTGTTAGCCGAGTGGTCTGGCATGCCGTACGCCGAAACAAGGCCGGGCTTGAGAAAATGACTCATGGGCACTGGGCGTGGTTCAGTCCATGTTTGGACTAGAAAGTGGCTGCTGTGTGTGTCCCTGTTGTGGTATCCATGGGACCCCTGCACAAATTACCATGTTACCCCCTCTGACTGCCATCCCACAGGATGTGCATCAGTGACGCAAGGGAAATCACTGTCCCTAGATTCATCCACACATACATACATGAGTGAGGAAAGACATGACACAGCAGTGCGTCACTGGGTGTTTATTGCACATCCTGTGCTTTTCCGCAGCAGGAGCGGTACAGGGCAATGCCGAATACACCATACTGTCTGTGCCCGTGGAGGGCCAGTCAGAGTCGATCCGTGGAAGACAAGTACTGCGGAAGAGGAGGGGTGCCGTCCGCAGTCTGGTCTCCGTGTCATTGGTCATCAAAAAGGATGTGGCGGTCCATGCCGCTGTCCAAGGTGAGTGCATCTGAATGAATCGGGAGTCAGTGGAAGGTCATGAGGCCACGTGCAGGACCAACCAGGAACAGGCCAGGTGGCGGAAATGTATGCTACTGAGCCCTTCTGATCACAAGCCCATCCACGTCCTCATCCCCGGATATTTGCCCTGCCTCACCTGGGGGGGGGTTGCCGGCTGCGGGACTGTGTGGCACTGTCACCTCAGGTACTGGAGGTGGGCTTTCAGCCACACTGTGTGGTACTGTCACCTCAGGTGCCGGGGGTGGAATGTCTGCCACACTGTGTGGCACAGACACCTCAGGTGCCAGAGGTGGAATGTCTACCACACTGTGTAGCACAGACACCTCAGGTGCTTGAGTAGTTAGGCCTGCCACACAGGGAGGCATAGCCACACCAGGGGGTAGAGATGTGGATGCAGTGAGGGCAGCTGCATTCAACATCACCACGCCTTGTGGCAGCAATGCCATGATGAGGATTCGCAGGGCATGGTAGATCCTTGCTATATTCCGCTAATGTTTAATGGTGGCTGCCATCCTTTCCACCTCCATTCACACCCTGTGCTCCATGAGTCTCCGCATGTGTGCCAGCTCACGGCTGGTATGGCTAGAGACACTCTGAGCAGACAGGTGTTCTTCTTTACAGTCATGACTCCAGTGATGTCAGTCAGGGCTTGTTGGAGACCATGGAACGGGGCCACTCACCCAAGGATGGCGTCAAGCTTGGTTGCCATGTTGCCGAAGCCAAACCTCACCTGCTCAGCGGTGTCCCTCTGGCCCTCTAGCACACATTTTGGAAGGCCATGTGTTGTTCCTGGGGGTCTAGGGGGGTGCCGGGCAGTGGGTGCCCCCTGCTGGGTGGTTTGGGTAGTGGGTGGGGTCTCATCGATGCAACTGGCCTGCCGTGATCCTGGAGATGAGTTGCCGATGAGCTCCATGATGTCTTGGATGGCTTGGGTGTCAATGGTGGTGTTGTAGTCCTTGTCATCAGTGAAGCGTGGCTGGGACTGCTCTGCACGAGGTGTTGTTGGTGCCCCTGCGATGTGAAGGGGAGATGGTGTATTACAATTTGTCCACATGTATGTAGCCGCATGCTACATGTTGACATTCAGTCAGCATGGCATTGTACATTGTGACAGTCTGTAGATCTGGGCTAGGACCCAGAGTCATTTTGGGTGTGCACTGTGCTGTGCTTGATAGTGCATGTGTGCCTTGTGCCCATCTCCTCATGTCCCCCCTGTACCTGGTGGTCCCTCACCCTGTTACTGTTGTGTTGTATCCTGTCGAGCAGTGTCCGATCCCCCGACGCCGACCACAGTCTACACACTGATGACTCTGGACACTAGCTTCTCCATGTCACCCAGCTCGAGCTGTGGCGCTGGGCCTCCACCTCCAGTCTACGTTGCTGCATTCCAGTTGGCAGAGAATTTGTCCTTGGTCCAACGCTTGATGTCATTCCATCGCCTCTTGACATCGTCCATTGTCCTCTTGTGCTCCCTGACGGCATTCACCTTGTCCACTATGTCCTGCCATATTCCATTTTTGGTGCCCAATGACATGTTGGAGGTGACGAACAGTTGTTGATGGTGTTGCATCACCTCCTTGACTATGATCCTGTTCGCCTGCAGACTGAACTTCATCTTCCTCTTCTTCTTGTTCTTGCCCTTCCCTGTCCTCGAAGTCCCGGGCTGGTCATCCGGGGTGCTTGGGGGGTTGCGCTAATCCTCTACTTGCCCGGCAGCCTCCATGGTGCTAGGGTGTTGGTCAGTTTGTGTTTGTGTTTTTTTTCTTCTTTCATGGTGATTTTTTCTGCCGGCCAGGTGTGTGTTGCAGGCCTGGTGCTGCTTATCACTGGTTTACTCATCACGTCTGGGCCCATCGCAGGTTTTTTGGTGTTGTGGTTTGTGTTATTGTTTCCATCACGGTGGTTGCATCGCGAACATTGTCCGGAGTTTCGGCAGACTATCGCATGCTACCGCCATGTTGTGAATTTCACTTTGTCACAGGGTTATTTTCCTGCGGTGGACTGCGATATTGAAAGTTGTGTTTTGCTACTCTTGCAGTAGTTATCACACGTTCTTGTGAATATACCCCAAAATTGTTCAGGTGGAGCTTCCTCGTCTGAAGAGGTTCACCTCCATTCCTGGATATGAGGAAAGCACTATTGATCCACCTGGAAAAAATATTCTCTTTTCGGCAAGCAGATTCTCTTTCTGTGAATTTTGGTTTTTCCATGAAGGGCTTCAAACCTTTCCACTCCCATTGGGTGAGATCTTTCATTTCTGTGGTGCATAAACTCCAAAATATTCTCTGTCCAGCACAGGTGCAGTAAAGATCTACTTGACCCAAATTAGCCTCCTGGAGGAGGACCAGAGTGCATTTTTGATGAAATATTATTAGGGTGTCACATGGACAACACCTTCCACTTTTGTGAAGTGTTATCTCAAATGCGAAGGGGCAATGCTGCTGATTTTTATTCTAGAGTTCTTTCTACTTTAAAATGAATTTGTTCGAAGATTTAATAACAATGACTGCACTGGTATAGTATTATTTCATGTAGTCTTCTTTTTTAATCCTTTTCAGACCAGTTAGGCTTTATTGTGGCGTTAGTTCCTCCTAATGTAATGGCTGCAATAAGAAACAGGATGAGGTGGTAATATGTAGATGACTTAATGGTAATTCCATTAATTACTTTGTGTCCATTTCTTCATTTGATTAAATCCCACCCTCCTTCCTGGTTTCTTACCTGAGACAACCTAAAGTGGAGTCTTGGGACCTGTGGTGTGTGCCGTTTAGATATGTGGTCTGGATGTACTTCCTTTGGGAGATCTAGGAGGGTCTTAAAGGTTTTTGAAAGAGATTGTGGCATCGGGGAACGTGTCTCTGGAGGTGAATCCAGCTCACAGTGTAATGACTAGAGAGAGGAATTATAAACCCATAGTAATGGACTTACAGGTAAGTTCTCTTATTTTAGTTTGTCTCCTGCACCCTGTTTATGATGAGCCCTGTCGTACGTTATGAGGCGCTCACCTTTTCTCGGTCTTGCGTTGCATCTTGTACACAAAGATCTGATTTGCCAGAAAATGGTCCAAAATATATAGTTTTTGTTTCGAAACCTCATCTCAATACAGTGTGGAGGAAACTTCCTGGTACATGTCTTATGACTGATATCTTATAATCAGGCATGTGCTGTTAGGAACATATATAGTAAGCACAATGGTGGGTGCATATTTTAAGATAGAGGAAAAGGCAAAGAACTTCACGTGTTTCCATTTTGTGCAAAATATCTGAAAAAATATTCTTTATTGGCAATTGAGGGCTGAACAATAAGAACGAGGTATTACATCAGGGATTCATGCCAGCCTTTATTATACAATCAAGGGGCTCTATTGTTTTTGCTGTCTCAAATTATTGCATCTAGCATAACTTCATAAGTGAAGATAACGGAGACTTGGCTACTGAGGGGCACAGGTGGTAAGCTGTCACATTACGAACTAGAAGAAATCTACATGACCGAAAATATTTCTTCCCCAAAAGCTTGAAGATCACAGAAGCAGAATTAAAGGTGACAATCTGTTTGCATGGTGTATACTGTCCTTTAAAAGTCAGAGATTTGCAGGAATGTTTTAGGCCTCGCACGCTCTTTTATCTTACTGAACTCTGGCCCCCGAGTGAAGCACGGTACTGGAATATTTTCAATCCAAACATAGATGTCGCTTTAAAATTAAGCGTTCTGCTTATTTTAATCATAACTTAGTATTTACATATAATATCGTAGTATAAGTACATATCTCTCAGTCTATCGCATATAGCTTTTTGCTGTTAGTGGACAACTAAAATAAATGACTAAAGATGTGAGTAAAATATTTGCCAATTGTTTTAAACTCTAAATCTGCATAACGTCATTTGCACTATACAGTTTACTTGCAGGATTTTGTCCAATGCTCTAAATCAGTGGTTCTTAATCTGTCGTCCGGTGACCCCTGGGTTTTCGCAATGCATACTCAGGGGGTCAGCGGACTGCTAATAAAATTAGATATTATTACCTGATTAATAATATTTACATAAATAAAGTAGAAAAATGCCAAATTTCAGATTTTAGAACAACGTCTGCAAATGTGAAGGAATTTGAACTTAGAGACTAAAAATTAATGGTCTCATTTACAAAAAATGACACTGCACAGCACCACAAGTCATTTTGCCACGCTGAGCTGCATCATTTTAAAAGCACAGGGATGCATCCCATTAACAACAATACAACTCATCCGTGTGCTTTCTCCTGCACTGGCACACAATTGGCTGCCATGCGCCAGCACAGGCACCCCTCAGTCATGTTAAAAGGGTGCCTGTGTTGCGAGGATGATTAGTTTTGTGCAGGAAGGGACACCTTCCTGCACAAAAATAAGAACTAATAGCATTTTCCTCTTTCTTTGCATGTTTTGCAGACTGCAGTATGCATGGAAAGAGTAAAAAACTTGGAGAAATAAAAGTATTTCTCATTGTTACGCCACTCCTGCACCTCCAGTGGGGAGGCATAGAATTCGGACGCATTCCCAGATTTATAAAACTTTGTAAATCTGGGAATGTTTTGGGTTCCATGAATGTTGTGTGGGAACATCCACAGCAACACCCACGGAACTCTCCTTTCACGTAGAGTAATGCATGAAAGGGCACATATTTACACTGCCATAAAAAGTCATGCATGGTGACTTTACGTAGCCTTGTAAATATGGCCAGGCACACTGCGCAGCCAATGCATCAAAAAAAGTGATGCACCAGCTGCGCAATAGCCGTGTAACTGAGGCTCTAAGTTGGTATCCTCATTATGATTTGTGGAATCAGTGCAGCTGCATCAAACCGAATATAGTATGGCCAACTGAATTTAGAAAAGCTCCAACCTCCCCTTTAATAGAACACAATAGACACAAAGTCTATCTGGAGAACAAAAGATTGGCAGGTTGAGGGGTCGGAGGCCTGATTTAGAGCATGCCTCTCACCACACCAAATGATTTTCCTGAACAAGACAGTGCAACAAACTTCATGTCTAGGTATAGCAAAACCAAAGGATTTGAACACACCTTGTATTCCTGCTTTCTCACAGCATTTTACAAACTTTAGTGAGGATACACTAGACGCCATAATACACAATGGTTCTTTCAATTTATCGGACCCCAATTGGAAGGTTTGGTTTGTCCTGTAGACACAAACGGGTGTCAATCTAGATTCCTGGGTAACACTGAAGGCTTTAGGATCAATAGGCCTGATCAATGATATTTACAGACAGAACACTCGAGGTGGTGATGTTATATAGTGTTGGGAAGTTATGACTAGTTTGGCTTAAAACCTCAACACTCTCCTAGGTAAGACAACACTTGTACCTTGTTTCTGATGACATGGATCTCCCTGATATTTTACTAGTTCCCCAAAACCCACTTCAATAGTGCTTTTTGTATGGAATATACAGTGAGCTGAGGAAGATTTCTCAACAGGATGCAGCTGAGAATTTGCGTGAGATTGTGTGAGATAGGGTTAATTTAGAAAATGCTTTGGCTCTGGTTGACAATCGTATGACCACTTTATCATCCAGAATTTATTCACTGAGCAACATAGTGTCTTCCGCAATTGACACAATACAGGAAGACATGTCTATATTACAACATGGACAGTCCATCTAGGATCTCTTTTAAAAATCTTTGTCTGGCCCATGGTGCCATCCATGGCTCAGGATCTGAAGGTATTAGATCGCTTCTGTGTGCTTACACCCCCACCAGAACTCTTCGTTCATCTTAGAAGAATAGGCTTGTGGTTCCTAGGTTTGCAAAGGTAAGATGGGGAGGTAGAGCCTTTTCCATCTTGGCTCCCAAACTGTGGAACTCCCTTCCCCTCGAACTCACCAGTCAATCCTCCTTTGTAATATTTAAAAAACTTCTGAAGACCTGGTTTTTCTCTCAAGCATATTAGGTTATGTTTTTCCAGTGGCATTTTATTCTAGTTACCTGGTAGTTTGGACTTTTATGTTTGTTTGTATTGCGCCTTGATGCCCCTTGGGGCTAAGTTCTGCGCGGTATAAAAATGCCTTTCATTCATTTGCAATTACGGTCAATAGTAATACTGAGCTGGACGTTACAGATATTACTTTCTGTTCCATGTGCCATGGCGTTACATAAACAGTACAAATCTGTTTTCAGCATACAATCTAACAGAAAGACAGATGACAATGGCGCATTGAGATTAAGTATGGGCAAATTTTGCGGATATGCGGTCCGCTAATTCCCGCGAAATCGCAAAAAAATCCACGAATTCGCCCATTTTCCCGCGAACTCGCGGAATTTTTCGCGATTTGCACTGGAGTACTTTCTACTGGTTAAACCATTAAGTGCTACGTCGTTGGGTAAATGTATAGTGCTTTTCCTACACTGCAGCTGTGTAAAGGGCCAGATGATTTGTCTCCACTGACCATGTGTGCCTGTAACTTTGCCACCGCGCCAAAAAGGCGCCGAGGTCCCTTGATTGAGCTGTCCATCATAGTTGGGAAAGGGCGGGAAGACGTTTGATACCGCTAATGTGTGGTGCGGGGCCAAACGGGCGGGGCTTCTATGCGTGTCAACATGCCTCTTGTGTATAAAGGGTCAGAGAGCAAGCAGGGCAGCAGGTGAGGAGAAAACAGCCTCCTGGTCACAGGAACTACATGGGGATTGCGCTCGAGAAACTCATGGATTCAAAGACCTCCCTCGAGTATTACAGCTAATTTTCGATGGCAGATATGGTGTTAAAGCACAGTTGCCCAGCCTCGACCGTGCTCACTAATGTTTTGGGCTGATTAAAACGTTACTGAATTTGAGCTTCAACTCGGGCACCTGCTATATCTGTAAGTGTTTCCTGTTGAGGTTTAATTTTTGTGACAGGAGCCTCTTGCCAGAATGAATCCTGCCCTGCATAGTTATCCACGAAGATGCTATCGTTTTGTGCAATACCTCTACTCAACTGGAGTACTTTCTACTGGCTAATGATTAAGTGCTACCTCGTTGGGTAAATGTTAAGTGATTTTCTTACACTGCAGCTGCGTAAAGGGCCAGAAGATTTGTCCCCACTGTCCATGTGTGCCTGTAACTTTGCCACCGCGCTAAAAGGCGGCGAGGTCCCTTGAGTGAGCTGTCCATCATAGTTGGGAAAGGGCAGGAAGACGTTTGATACCGCTAGTGTGTGGTGCGGGGCCGAACGGGCGGGGCTTCTATGTGTGTCAACCTGCCTCTTGTGTAGAAAGGGTCAGAGAGCGAGCAGTGCAGCAGGTGAGGAGAAAGCAGCCTCCTGGTCACAGGAACTACACAGGGATTGTGCTAGAGAAACTCATGGATTCAAAGACCTCCCTTGAGTATTACAGCTAATTTTTGATGGCAGATACGTGGTTAAAGCACACTTACCCAGCATCGACCGTGCTCACTAATGTTTTGGGCTGATTAAAACGTTACTGAATTTGAGCTTCAACTCAGGCATCTGCTATATCTGTAAGTTCTTCCTGTCTGCATTGTTATCCACGAAGATGCCACCGTTTTGTGCAATACCTCTACTCAACTGGAGTACTTTCTACTGGCTAATCAGTAAGTGCTACTTCGTTGGGTAAATGTAAAGTGCTTTTCCTACACTGCGGCTGCGTAAAGGGCCAGAAGATTTGTCTCCACTCCCTGCCCCCGTGTCTCTGCCCGGTTTTCCCTTCTGTTCCCCTCGCTGCCCCGTGCCTCTCTGCCCGTTCTGCCTACTGTTCTTAGCAGCCCCTGCATTTCTGTATTCTGTATTTTGGCCTCTGTGCCACTCGTTTTTCCGGTATTTCTGTGCCCTTTTTGCCTTCTGTGCCACTCGTTCTTCCCTCGTTTTTGTGCCCCTTTTGACTTCTGTTCCACTCGTTTTTTGTGCCCTTCTGCCCTCTGTTCCACTTGGTTTTTTGTGCCCTCCTGCCCTCTGTGCCACTCGTTTTTCCCTCGTTTTTGTCCCTCTTTTGCCTTCTGTTCCACTCATTTTTGTGCCCTTCTGCCCTCTGTTCCACTCGTTTTTTGTGCCCTCCTGCCCTTTGCCACTCGTTTTTCTAAAGTTTTTGTGCCCCATTTGCCATCTGTGCCACTCGTTTTTCCCTCGTTTCTGTGCCCCTTTTGCCTTCTGTTCCACCCGTTTTTTGTGCCCTTTTGCCTTCTGTGCCACTCGTTTTACCCTCGATTTTGTGCCCTTTTTCTTTCTGTTACCTTCGTTGTCCCTAACTGCCCTTGCCGTTTCGTCCCCTGCGGATTACACCATTTCCTTGGGGGAATTAGGGTTGTTATGTTCTAAGGTTGCAGATACCATCCGGTACACTGTGAGGTTTTAGGGGTCCAGATGGTGCACTGTGAGGTAGCCAGGAATCAGGCCAATATATTTTGATGGTATGAGTAGACTCAGTTCCTATAGTTTTGACGCATAAGTTGGCAAAACGCACAGTTTTATTGAATTAATAGGAACCGTACAACACCCCCACAAGAATAAATCAGAATTCAAGGGCTTCTCGGGATGCAACATTGATATCCTCAACAAGTAGGTCACCAACTGCGCTTACACTCTGGTCCTCATGAAATGAAGCCACACAGCAAAAACTGCAATACAAGCCAGATGGTACATGGAGGACCTCAGCATGGCCAAACAACACTGGAATCAACTGGAAGGGAAATGGAGAACCAGCAAAGGGGAAGCAGGAAAAGACATTTTCAAAGTCACAGAGAGAAAGTACTGCAAGCTAGTCCAAGAAACTAAGAAGAAAGCCCTTGTCAAATGATAAACGCCTGCTCCAACAGCAGCAAATAAATATTTGCAATGGTCAGAGACTTATTCATACCCACAGCTGCCACTGGCAGCATCAGCCCATCACAAGATCCGTGCAATGACCTCTCATACTTCTTTTTTGGCAAAATCACAACTTCAAACAGAAACTTTGCACCACAACGGGAACCCCTGACTCTCTCCAGAAGTCTCCTAGAAATGAACAAAGATAACACAATCACCACATGGGACCCCTTAGCAGTACAGAGAAAACGACAACAATCACAAAGTCGGTCACTCCGTGGCCCTGTTGGAACCTTACCCCCACCATGCCTCTGACAAAGGAGCGACCCTCATGAACAAGGTCCTCACAACCATTCCTCAACACCTCTATCAGTACACCCACCTTTCCAGAGCCATGGAAACACTCAACCATCAATGCCTTTCTAAAGAAACCCTCGGCTGACCAGACTAAACTCACAAATTTACAACTAATATCCTGCCTTCCCTCCAAAGCCAAAGTCTTAGAAAAAGTAATTAACAAGCACCTCCCTGACCACCTTGCTAAACACCAGCTTCTCTATGCCACACAGTCAATATTTAGACCCAACTACTGCACAGAAATTGCCCTTATAGCATCAATAGAGGACATTCGGATGATCCTTGACAGGGGGGAAAATGCAGCTCTCATCCTTCTATGAAATATAAGCAGCGTTCAATATTGTCTCACATCCCACCCTTTTATGAAGCAGGCATCAAGGGACATGCCCTCAAATGGATCAGCTTCGTCCTGACCGCAAGAACCCAAACCATTAACAAGCCCTCCTACACTTCTGAAGCATGAAAAGTCCCACAGGACTCCTTTGTCAGTCCGACACTCTTCAACATCTACTTGACTTCCCTGGCTGATGACCACAACATAAACATTCTCACTTATGCTGATGACACACAACTGATACTGTCCCTCTCGGACAAAACCCCCAAAACCAAGAACAATTTCCTCACATGCATGAGCGAAGTGGCCACCTGGATGAAATCCATTTGCCTCAAACTGAACTTGGACAAGACCGAAGTGGTGGTCTTCTGGAAAGAAACCTTACCATGAGACTGCACCAGGAGGCCCACAGACCTTGGAACCCCTTTCCGCACTTTGATATCAAGCAAGAAATATCAGATTTATCTAAGACAACAAACTGAACATGATCACCCAAGTCAACGTAGTGGTCTCATCCTTCTTCAACACCCTAAGGATGCTGAACCAAACCATGAAGTGGCTGCCAGACAATTCCAGAAAAACAATCACCCAAGCCCTCATCTCCAGCAGACTACACTATGGGAACATCCTGTATGCAGGGAAAAGCAACCATCTCACAACTGGACTGCAGCCAATCCAAAACACAGCAACAGACTAGTCCTCAATCTCCCACACTGAGTCCACATCACACCACACCTTCTCACCCACACCTACAAAGCACTCCACAACACAGGCCCAGCATACCTGAATACCTGCATTCATTTCCAACGACCTTCTATACACCTCAGTTCTGCTGTTCATTCATTATCACACATCTCACAGAAGTCAGGAATGATCCTATGCACCACATCAGAGTCTCCTCTCTTCTTTACTTTTAAAAAGAATCAGATGACCTAGGTTTTTGAATAAGCCATCAAGGCTGATTAGTACACAATAGAAACACTGTTAACATAACATGACATGGCACAACATAATCTATGCTGATGCACCTCCCAGTCTCACCTGAATAATTTTCAGATGTTTCATGAGACGGTGAAAAAAGGGAAGAGAAGTTTAGATACATTTTAGGCAGAATATAACATTTGGTTTGCTTCTTGTGAAGATTGTGGTGCATTATGTGGTATAGTTGTTCACCCTTAACATACATTTTCTAATGGATTAGAACACTGGCACGGAGGTCTGGTTAGCAGACCTCTGTGTGCTCTCAGAGTACAAAAATCAGCAGCATCAGTCCGAAACATTGGGCGCAATCATGCAAAAAGAAGCATTTCTGTACACTTCCTATTGGATACAGCTTTTGAAAAGTTATGTGCTGAAGTGACATCAACAGATACGATCACAGCTCATGCGGTCACCTCTGGATGAGACCATGGTTTCTAAAATGTCACTCAAAAAATACTTCATCTCTAAGTTGCTTGTTTCTGGGCTAAAAACTGTTTGGTCTCTATCTGGATGAGACACTGATGGGGTCAGGAAAAGAGTAGCTTCAACCTTCTAGAAATAGGCAGTGCAGATCTAGTCTCTTCCCGATGTAACATTATCGCAATCAATAGAGTAGTACGACTTTGTCGAGTTGCCCTTTTATTGACGGTCTGTGGTCAACAGGTTGGCTCCTGAGGAGGATTGAAGTGGCCTAGCGGTAATATATCTGGTCAATTTATTTTTTAAATAGTCAGGGCCTTCTCCATGTAAGATCTTATAGGTGATGCACAGCACCTTAGAGTCTATTCTCCTATCAACTGGTAGCCAGTGAAGCTGCACGACTGCCTTAGCCACTGACCTTTGTCTAGGTATTCTCAGCAATAGGTGAGCTGCAGAGTTCTGCAGAATTTGTAGTTTGCTAAGTAGTCGCTTCTGTATATTGATATACAGACCATTTCAATAATCTATTTTGGATAGAGTGAGGGCAGTTACAACTATCAGCTCCAAAGGAAAAAAAGTTTAAGATCTTTCTCAGAATTTTTTACGTAAAAAAGGGGCTTGAAGTAATGGCATTCACCGGTTTGTCAAATGACAGATGGTTATCATATAAGCATGGGCGGATTTTGCGGATTGGCAATCCGCGGATCTGCGTATTTGCGTATTTGCGGATTGCGACAATACGCAAAATCCGCGGATCCTAGCGTATTTTTTTTTTGCGTGTTCGCACGGGTTTCTGCAAGTTCGTGAGGGTTTTATTGTACAAAACGCTCGCGAACGTGCAGAAACCCGTGTGAACATAATGTGCCTACTCATGGCCAAACGGACGGGGCTTCCATGCGAGTGCACATGCCTCTTGTGTGTATAAAAGGTCAGAGACCGATCAGAGCAGCAGATCAAGAGACATAAGCTCCTGGTCACAGGAACAGCTCGAGGATTGCTTGCTGGTGAAAGTCAAGGATGCATAGGCCTCTATCCAGCATCACAGCTGATTTTCGACGGTAAATTTGGGAAGAAGGCACACCTGCCCTGCCTCCACGACGCTCACGATTGTTTCTGGGCTGATGAATGAGTCACTGAATTTAAGCTTCAACTAGGGCACATGCTTTATTGATATCTGTAAGTGCTTCCTCGTTGGGTAAATGTAAAGTGCTTTTACTACACTACAGCTGCCTAAAGTGCCAGAGAGTTGTCTACAGCGACCATGTGTGTGTTACTATACAATCGCGCCGAAGGGCGCAGGGGTCACTATTTACAATGGCGCCAGCAAGCTGCCAGCGCCGTTGTAAAATAGTTACAAAGTTAGCTTGCACAGGAAGCACTTAGATAAAATAAAGCAGCACCTGCTTCGTTTTATCTAGTGGTTCCTGTGCAAGCTAACTTTGTAACTATTTTACAACGGCGCTGGCAGCTTGCTGGCGCCATTACATGCGTGGGTGGGGGTTCAACTTTTGAACCCGTTACATCCGCGGATTTTTTCGGATTTTTTGGAAAATACGTAAAATACACGGATTGCGTATTCACCAAAAATTCGAAAAATCCGCGGGCGTAACGGATTTGCCGCCCATGCTTATTATCATAAACACCCCAAGATATTTCACCTTAGTGACCGGGGTTCACTAATCTGGTGACCAGAACAAAGTATTTTTTCCCAGCAATAACACCTCAGTTTTATCGGAATTAAACTTCAGACAGTTCCACGTCATCTATTTGTTAACTTGGTGCATGCAATTGCCTAAGGTGGCCAATGACTCTTTATGGTTGCCACCAACTGAGACAATATTTTGATGTCATCTGTAGGGGACTGGCAGAGCCACGTACAGATTAAACAAATCAGGCTCAGCAATGATCCCTGCGGGACCCCATATGGGAGAAAAAAAAATCCAAAGACACTGCCTGCACGCTATCTGTAAGAAAGGAGGCTAGTAATGATAGAGCTGAGCCATGAAAACACAGAGATTCAACATTGGCAATCAGAATCTTAAGATTGGCCGTGCCGAATGCTGTCGAAAGAAGAAGAAGGATGAGCGCTGCAGAGTTCCCCCCATCAAGCGATGCCCTTACTTCCTCTGTGGCGGTAATTAGCGCCAGTCCCGTACTGTATTGGCAATGAATCCCAAACTGTGAATGATCCAGTAGATGGTTGATTCCAGGAATAAGGTAAGCTCTTTATTAATTGCCTTTTCTTCAATTTTGGCAATAAAGGGGAGCCTGGAAATAGGGTGATAATTATTAATAATAGAAGGGTGCACCGGGGGTTTCTTCAACAATGAGAGCACTGAAGCAACTTTCATATTTGAAGGGAAGGAACCCCGCCTAAACATTCCATTAATAAATGGCGTTTAGACAACGACTATAGTTCCAGAAACCGGTTGCAGGGTAACTGGAGGACAGGGATCCAATTGAGTCCCCGGCGTATGTTGAGAATTAATTAATGCACTTGATAGTGGTAAAAATGCAGAGGAAGATGGAAAAGTATCATTGGTAGCGCTGAGTGATGAAGTAAGCGGGTGCACCAGCCCTGATTCACCCATTTTGATAGTTTGCGCAGCTGTGGAAACACTGTTCGAGGAGCTGGTGAAAGAGTTAAAAATATTAAGAACTTTTTTGGGAAAGCTAACGCAATCTCGTCACAAAGCGACTGACTGCTTTCCACTTTCTTTTTGATCACATAAGTTAGCCAGTTTTTTATTGTAGGGTACAGACCTTTACTAGAGTGTTTTGCTGCCACAATTTTCTGAGAAAAATAGGACGATTTCTCCTTCATAATCACATGGTTACGGCATGCAAAGTTGTATGATACAACCAACTATGGTAGGAGGGAGATTATTCCAGTTCTCTATCACAAGGAAATCCAGTATCAGGGAGTAGTGGGCTTTCTGCAAAAAATAGGCTGATTTTTTCTTCATAATCACATGGTTAAGGTACGCAAAGTTTTGTCAAAATACCAACTATGGTAGCAGGGAGATTATTCCAGTTCTCTATCACAAGGAAATCCAGTATCAGGGAGTAGTGGGTTTATAGATTGCGTTATTATGATACACACCTGAATTCCATTGTGCGGCTTTGGATCCCTGGTTTCATAGAACTTCCCTTACAACTCAAGGGCTGAAGAGAGAGACTGCCCTGGAAGGTGTAGTTTCATCTCCAGCAAGGGGGTCTGGAGTATATTTCATTCTACTTGTGATGCACAAATGTTATGGTGGTATATCCCATTCTACATTTAAAAGGGGTTAATCATTATATGATGAACAAAATCTTCAAGATGGTGTTTCTGCAAAAAGTCATATATCTGATAAATCCAGATTTCTCATCTACATTGTATCTTCAGGCCAACTATTTTTCTAGAAGTTAAGACATTCATGTCAGTCACAATAACGGATGTGATAGGGACACACTTACATCTCATGCTCCTGAAACAGCAGCACCTAGTTCATTGAAATCCATCAAGCATCAATATACAGATTTTGATTCTTGTATCCTTTCCGATTAGTAGAAATTGAGCTAGTGGATTGTGAATTCACTTTCAGGAGTTTCTCTAGATCCCCCGACACCTCGAGTGTCCACAGCAGATGCCAGAGTTCTACAGTGGAAGCCAACCTAGTTAATGAAAGAATTCAGGGCAAATTGTCTCATACTGAAATTAGTCATTTTTAAAATTGTAGAGAACTAACTGGAGTATTTCAAACCTTTCAGGCATGTGTACCTCTTCTAAGGGATTAGATGGCAAAAAGCCTACATAAAGAGATAAGCAGTGGTAGGGGAACAATTTTCAGTGTGTGGGTGCTGCCATTACTGTTGCAAAAAAAAAAAATTACAACAAGGGGTGGTGAGGGACAGAGTCTCTGAATTAAGCAGAATACTCTCACCCAGTCAAGAGATCAGGGCTAGATCCAACACCGTTTTTTAGCTCACTGCACCATCCCAGTTTCAGAACCTGGCTGTATGTAAATTAGTCTGTTCCTGTCCCAGTGCATGATGGGAACAGGGCAAACCAAACTACAAAAGCCAATTCTTACACTGGGAAGGAAACAAGCTTCCGGGGACCGGTTTCTGGCATTACAGCCGTCTTCGGCCCGGCTTGCTTGAATCCTGATGGTGCAATGAGCAAGGGACTCATGTCTGAGTATACCCTTCCACGCTTAGGGTGGACAACATTTTTTTTTAACAAGGGGTGGTGAGGGGCAGAGTCTCTGAATTAAGCAGAATACTCTCACTTTACTGTTGCAGCACTGATGGCATAGTGATTGTGAAAAATCCAAGTATCACACAAAGAACAAGTATAACAAATGAGCCACATCCATTCAGACGAAGAGTGGTAAGTGTTGTGGTAGATATATAATGGTGCATTTTGGATCCCAAATTTGCAAATATATTAATAAAGCATAGCGTGGTAGCTCAATATCATTTACAGACAACACATTTTCCATTGACATGGCCACTAAATTTGCATTACCATGCAGTTTTACTAATAATGCTATATAGCACATAGTCACCAAATATAGTGTACATATTTGTTTTGATCCTATTCAAAATGTTATTTCCATCACATTTCCGATTTTAAATTGTTTTGCGTGGCTCATTTTCCTTTTAAACCAACTCTACCTCAGCAAGATTGATAGATAGTTCACTTTACAAACCCTCTAACTTTGCAGACACAGAAAGAAAAGTAAACGCCAATCTCCATGTTCAAATATTCAGCAGCAATTTGGCAGAAGAGACAGTCTGACATTTGCCTGCACTGCACTGCACTGTAAATGTGACAAGATAAAAAAAGAATGTAAAGGCATCTTTATTGCTCATTCACCTTCTGAACTACACTATGGTTATTTTGGGGGTGCTGCAGCAACCACTGCAACTTTACTTCCAGCGCCTATGCAAACAAGTGGGAATAGAATCTAGCAGCAGTAGCACATTCTGTAGAATTATGGTCAGATGCTAATCTAAACTTTCCATCAGCAGCGTACATCAGAGGCGAGAGAATTCATTGTCAGTTGAGCAAGATGTTTCCATGATCCCTTCACCTATATCTTAATCCAAGGTGGATGCCCACCTTCTTTACCTTTGTCACTGGTTCCAGAGTGTGGAAGTGGGCAGTGGACTCGATGTTATTCAATTGGCTCTGGGACTTCCATTTGTACTCCCTCTCTTTCACCTCCACCCCAAGGTTCTCAAGAAAATTCATAGGGCGAAGTCCCAGGTAATTCTAATGCTAGCATTCTGGCCCAGTCAGCTATGGTTTCAGCCTCTCAGGCAATTATTTATCAGACATCCATTCCAACTTCCAGGTTTTGTATCTGCCTTTTTGTTGCTGTACGTCCCCCAGTTGACTAAACTACACCTTCAGCTAGCAGTTTGGCAGTTGGGCAGTTATCTCTTCAAAATAAATAATGTTAAGAGAAAGCACATTCCTGTATTTAGCTAAACAAAAGATATTCCACAAATTAATTATATGTTAGCTCTGGGGGATTCTTTGAATTTTTAAAGACAGTTTTTATTTCATTTTCGACACTTATGTTGAGATATGTTTTCTATTGACTAGCACTTCATTCAGGAGTTCAAGTGAAATTGATCAACCTATTCTACAAATTCATGCAGATTATATTGTTCTATTTATTTCAGATTTAATTTAGATGGATACATTGTATTGTGTCTTTTTCAGTGTGTCTTCTACTCCTGAAGAGAGAGAAATACGCGCTTTATTTGATAGGAGAGCACTTCTCAGGCTTGCTGTGGGCTTTGGAACATGGGGACCTGAGTTCACATACTAACCAGTGGACCCTGAGAGAAAATCAAATGATTCAGTACAACTTTGTGATCCTGTGGCTAATTAATGTACAGATGAGAAAATTAATCATGTATTTTCAAACAAGCAAATCCCCACTTGATGTACACAATCTGCTATCATCCAACACCCACTCCCATTTCCATGATGAGCAACATTTTGATGCTCCGCAGATAGGTTTGTTCAGTATATATAAATGCATACATGTATATGGGGGCATCACCTTCCATCAGGGATATCAGTACACTGATGGCCACTCCCTTTCTCAGACTGAAAATCTATCAATAACATCCTCCAAAATACTGTTAGGCAAAAAAAGTCAAGCTTGTGAAAAAAATGTATTCCAAGACCTCCACAATTTGACGATACTCATGTAGCGAAATTGAAATGCGGCACATTGCATTGAATCTTTACGCTGTAGGAGTCTGCCTCATAGCAAGAGTCACAGGTTGCTTCATTGGATATATTATTGCACGAAAATTTGCAGATTTATACTGTAAATGGCAAATGTTTTGTGTATGTTTTATTATATGTGCTTGAATTGCTTACAGCCGAAATAAAGTTTAAAGTTAATATTACATTATGGTGCTATTCAATGTCAATGGTGTATTCCCTCCTTTCCATGGGGTCTGTACCCGATACAATTGTCCATGGGTATGCAATGAATATATGCCATTCACTAGGTGCCACCACATTCCTGTTGGGAGGGGGACAGGGGGTCATGTGACCCTCTTGACACCACTCACAGGAGGGTGTAGTTATAACCCCCAACCCAGGATTGGGAGCTCCTTTCCCAGTTCTTGAAGTGGCTGAAAGCCCCCAAGCTCAATATAACTGTGTGCGCACCATGCATGGAGTAACTGTGCGCACCCACTTTGGGACCTAAGAGTCATTAAGCCACATATTCACAAACAAAGATGTAGATATATCACTGCCCTTTTCACTCTTCAGTACATGAGCTGATTCTCCGAATATGTGCAAATTAGATGGTTATTTTTTTGTTATGGGTGTGGATACTTCTCTGTTTGAACAGTTTGGGTATGGCGTACACACCCCTGGGTGGCAGGTCAACAGTATATCATTTATTCACCCCCTTTCTGGTCGCACAAGTACATATTCATGGAATGACTGTCATCTTCTACTGTATAAGGTTGTGCTTGAGGCCTCCTAGCCTGTCAAGTTGCAGACAGCACACTTAAGGAGTAAATTACCTCCTTAATCTTAAGAGTGCCATTCCACTTCAGAATTTATTGAACTTAAAGTGTTATCTCCAAGTGGGATCAGCAGAAGGAAAACAGTTTTCGTCACCTTCTGTGCCTGGTACTGCCATTGTCACCTCTGAGATCAGTGGTCAGAAAAGCAGGCTAGGCATTACAGGGGGCAAACCAGGGGTCGTAGCTGTGACCCTTGGCAACAGCTAAATGATTTCCATGATAGATTAGTAAATACCAAAGAAAATGCCACTATTGATTATCATTCGTTCAAACATTCACAACATGATCACACAAACCAATTGCTATGATCAATTGAACTTATTTAAAAAGTCAATTCCCAATTGAAATTTTGTTTTCGTTTTTAAGAGATTATTTTAAATACTTGATTGAATTGTATACCTTCATTGATTGTTTTATGCACCAGGATCACAATATTTCAAGTTTCAATATTATACACAACACACATAGTACATGGACATACATAAAATATATAAACAATACACAACTAAAACAATGCTTTGCTCTGGTTCTGCGCAGTTTAAACTGCAATATTATCATTGGTGCCCCTGGCAACTGCCTAACTGAGCTTTGACATGTTTTAGCAAGGACATTAGCCAAATAGTGACCCTACTGCACTCATAGAAAAGGTTTTTTAGAAAGACAAATTTGTCTCGATCAATTGCTTACGAGCATCGGTAGTAGTACATATGCAGAACACTAATTTGGCCAAAAGATAGGCTGTTGACGCGTTTCGAACCCTAAAAATGTTCTTTTGGGCTCGCTGAAATTTAACCAAAAAAAGCAATGTGATTAACAAAAAATGTCAGTCATTGCTATCCAAAAGAGCAGCAGGTGCAGTCCAGTGGTTGGTGCAGCCTCTCTTACTAGGTCCAGGGATCAGCAGGGCAGTACTTTGTCAGTCCTTTCTCGAGTCCAGATGTCATCTGAGGCTCAGGGTGCCAGGGGTGCCATATTTATGGCCAGAAATTGCTCTGCAGGGATAATGCAGTCACTAGCCTATGGGCTACCAGAATACCTCCCGCCCTATGATGACTACCAGTTATGTGTAGCATCTGGCAAGTCAAGAGTGCACTATTATGGCTACCGGAAAACCCGTTTGGCCACTGGTTACCCCTCTATGTTCCTACCGCCAGTCCATCAACCTGAACAAAGGGGCAGCCCTACATGGGTATGATTACCATTTGCTCACCAAAGTTGGCTTCCCCTCTGAAGCTCGCCTTGTGGGCCAACACCTTGTTTGGTTTCCTGCAAGGGAGAGGTAACACGTCCCTTTATAGCAGGTCTCTATCATTACTGAGCCTGGGAGTCATCTACATGACTCCCCTGGAATGCAGATGGTTGTCTGGTGGCAGCAACCGTGAAAGTCGACTGGATAAGCCAGGCAACAGAGTGGCAACTTTCGAAAAGTTGTCTTTCCTTAAAAGTGACATTAAATGTAACTTGGGCATCAAGTTGGGTTTACTGCCACAATTCATTTGACACCTTGAAGTACCCATTTTAGTCATCTCATTCAAATGTTAGCCGGACTGAGAGGTCAGCCAGTATCTCTGAACTAGCCAATGGAACCACTAACTTTTTTATAGAAAAAATGGAAATTGGAGGGTTTAGCTGTTTGGACATAACGAAGTTTATGTTCTCCTTAATAATATACATCATCATCATCAAAAATCTTTATTTCGGTAATTATATCACCATAAAAGATATACATATATCATTTCAAAGTATTAAAACATAAAATATAAAACATCGCAGTCCATCCGGGTGCAAAATAATTTGCCAAGAACAAATTTACAGTCAGTTAGTAATCATACACATAATATACAGTTCCCTGCTTCATGCTCTATAGGCTTTCCTAAGGCGAGACTTACATTTATTGTTAAGTGAAGTGGGGAGCTTTGCAATTGGTTTGAATTGCAAATTTGAACTAGCAGTTTTTAAAATTATTTTCCAAACTGCAGTGGCGTGCAGGGAGACATTTTGTACTTTGATACATGCAGTGTGGCACAGTCAGTGTTGAAGCCTTGAGTGGATGCTCTAACGTACATGCCCTGGGTATACTAGGTACCATATACTAGGGACACATAAGTAAGTCAGTTTATGTCAATTGGGAGACCCAATTCAACATACATTTTATAATGGATTAGAACACTGGCGCTGAGGTCTGGTTAGCAGACCTCTGGATGCTCTCAGAGTACAAAAAACAGCAGCATCAGTCCAAAACATTGTGTGCAATCATGCAAAAAGAAGCATTTCTGTACACTTCCTATTGGTTACAACGTTTGATAAGTTATGTGCTGCAGTGACATCAACAGATGCGATTACAGCTCATGCCGTCACCTCTGGATGAGACCATGGTTTCCAAATTGTCACTCAAAAAATACTTCATCTCTAAGTTGCTTGTTTCTGGGCTGAAAACTATTTGGTCTCCATCTGGATGAGACACTGATGCAATCAGGAAAAGAGTAGCTTCAACCCTCTAGAAATAGGCAGCAATGATCTAGTCTCTTCCAGATGTAACATTAGCGCTATTAATAGAGTAGTAGGACTTTGTCGAGTTGCCCTTTCATTGACGGTGTGTGGTCAGCAGGTTTGCTGCTGAGGAGGATTGAAGTGGCCTAGCGGTAATATATCAAGTCAAAGTATTTTTAAAATAGTCAGGGCCTTCTCCATGTAAATCTTATAGGCGATGCACAGCAGCTTAGAGTCTATCCTCCTATCAATTGCCAGCCAGTAAAGCTGCACGAGAGCCTTAGACACTGAGCTTTGTCTAGGTATTCTCAGCAATAGGTGAGCTGTTAAGTTCTGCAGAATTTGTATTTTGCTAAGAAGACGTTTCTGTATATTGATATACAGAACATTACAATAATCCATTTTGGATAGAGTGAGGGCAGTTACAACTAGGTTCTTCAGCTCCAAAGGAATAAAAGGTAAGTTCTTTCTCAGAATTGTTTACATAAAAAAGGGGTTTGAAGTAATGGCATTCACCTGTTTGTCAAATGACAGATGGTTATCATAAATCACCCCACGATATTTCACCTTAGTGACCAGGGTTGGAAATGATCAAAGCTCCTCTGGCCACTAATCTGGTGACCAGAACAAAGTATTTTTTCCCAGCAATAACACCTCCGTTTTATCGGAATTCAAATTCAGACAGTTCCACGTCATCTAGTTGTTAACTTGGTGCACGCAATTGCCTAAGGTGGTCGCTGACTCTTTATGGTTGCCAGCAACTGAGATAATATTTTGCATGCCATCTCTAGGGGACTAGCGGGGCTACGTACAGATTAAACAAGTCAGGCTCAGCGATGATCCCTGCGGGACCCCACATGGGAGAAAAAAATGAACCTGAGCAGTAGCCATGCAAAGACACTGCCTGCACTCTGTCTGTAAGAAAGGAGGCTAGTTATGAAAGAGGTGAGCCATGAAAACACAGAGATTCAACATGGTCAATCAGAATCTTATGATTGGCCGTGCCAAATGCTGTTGAAAGGTGAAGAAGGATGAGCACGCAGAGTTCCCCCCCATCAAGCGATGCCCTTAGTTCCTCTATGGTGGTAATTAGAGCCAGTTCGTACTGTGTTGGCAATGAAACCCAAACAGTGAATGACCCAGTAGAGGGTTGATTCCAGGAATAAGGTAAGCTCTTTATTAATTGACTTTTCTGCAATTTTTGGCAATAAAGGGGAGCCTGGAAATAGGGCGATAATTATTAATAACAGAAGAGTGCACCTGGGGTTTCTTTAACAATGGGAGCACTGAAGCAACTTTCATATTTGATGGAAAGAAACCCCGCCTAAACATTCCATTAATATTTGGCTTTTAGACACCCACTATACTTCCAGAAACCGGGTGTAGGGCATCTAGAGGACAGGGATCCAATGGAGCCCCAGGCGTGTGTTGAGAATTAATTAATGCAATTGTTCCATCGACAGTGGTAAAAATGCAGAGGAGGATGGAAAAGTATCATTGGTAGTGCTGAGTGATGGAGTAAGCGGAAGCACCAGCCCCGATTCACCCATTTTGATAATGTGTGCAGCTGTGGAAACACTGTTTAAGGAGCTGGTGAAAGAGTTAAAAATATTAAGAACTTTTTTTGGAAAGCTAACACAATCTCGTCACAAAGCCACTGACTGCTTTCCACTTTCTTTTTGATCACATAAGTTAGCAAGATTGTTTTAGTATAGAGTACAGATCTTTACTAGAGTGTTTTGCTGCCACAATTTTCTGATAAAAATAGGCCGATTTCTCCTTCATAATCACATAGTTACGGCATGCGAAGTTGTGTCATACAACCAACTATGGTAGGAGGGAGATAATTCCAGTTCTCTATCACAAGGAAATCCACTATCAGGGAGCAGTGGGCTTTCTGAGAAAAATAGGCTGATTTTTCCTTCATAATCACAAGGTTAATGTATGCAAAGTTGTGTCATACAACCAACTATAGTAGCAGGGAGATTATTCCAGTTCTCTATCACAAGGTAATCCAGTATCAGGGAGTAGTGTGCTTATAGATTGCATTGTTAGGATACACGCCTGAATTCTATAGTGCGCCTTTGGATGCCTGGTTTCACAGAACTTCCCTTACAGCTCAAGGGTTGAAGAGAAAGACTGCCCTGGAAGGTGTAGTTTCCTCTCCAACAAGGGGGTTTGGAGTATATTCCATTCTACTTGTGATGCACAAATGTTCCAGTGGTATATCCCATTCTACATCTAAAGGGGGTTAATCATTATATGATGAACACAATCTTCAAGATGGTGTTTCTGCAAAAAGTCATAACTCATATAAATCAAGGAGAATTCTCATCTACATTGTATCTTCAGGTTATCTAGTTTTGTAAAAGTTAAGACATTCATGTCAGTCACAACAATGGATGTGATATGGACATACTTACATCTCATGCTCCTGATACAGCACCACTTGGTTCATTGACATCCATCAAGCCTCAATATACAGATTTTGATTCTTGTATACTTTCAGTTTATCAGGACTTGAGTTAGTAGATTGTGAATTCACATCCAGGAGTTTCTCTGGATCCCCTGATACCTCTAGTGGCCACAGCAGATGCCAGAGTTCTACAGTGGAAGCCACCCTCGTTAATGAATGAATTCAGGGGAAATGGACTCATACTGGAAATGTTCATTTCTTGAAGTGTAGAGAACAAACTGGAGTGTATCAACCCTTTCAGGCATGTGTTCCTCTTCTAAGAGATCATATGGCAAAGCCTACATAAACAGACAAGCAGTGGTAATGGAACAATTTTCAGAGTGTGGGTGCTGCCATCACTGTTACATCACTGATTGCATAGGGATTGTGAAAAATCCGAGTATCACACAAAGAACAAGTGTAACAAATGAGCCACATCCATTCAGTCGAAGAGTGGTAAGGGTTATGGTAGATATATAGTGGTGCATTTTGGAGCTCCATTTTGCAAACATATTAATAAAGCATGGTGTGGGAGCTCAATGTCATTTACAGACAGCACATTTCCCATTGACATGGCCACTACATTTGCATTACCATGCAGTTTTACTAATAATGCTATATAGCACACAATCACCAAATATAGTGTATGTATTTGTTTTGATCTTATTAAAAATGTTGTTTCCATCACATTTTCGTTTTAAAAAAGAATTGTGTGGCTCATTTGTACTTTCCTAGCTGCTGACATATTGTGAAATACTTGTACAGTTCAGTTGCAGGTATTTAAATGGTAGTGTGTGTTAGAATTTTTTTCATCATACAGTCTTTCCTTTTACACCAACTGCACCTCAGCAAGCTTGACAGATTGTTGACTTTACATACCCTCTAACTTTGCAGACCCAGAAAGAAAAGTAAATGGCATCTCCATGTTCAAATAATCAGCAGCAATTTGGCAGAAGACACTACCTGACATTTGACCTCTGTTTTTGAATGCACGGCACATGTGACAAGATAAAAAAATAATGTAAAGGCTTCTTTATTGCTCATTCACCTTCTGAACTACACTATGGGTATTTTGGGGGTGCTGCAGCAACCAGTGCACCTCTACTTCCAGCGCCTATGCAGACAAGTGGGAACAGGATCTAGCAGCAGTAGCACATTCTGTAGAATTATGGTCAGATGCTAATCTAAACTTTCCATCAGCAGCGTACATCAGAGGCGAGAGAATTCATTGTCAGTTGAGCAAGAAGATTCCATGATCCCTTCACCTATATCTTCATCCAAGGTGGATGCCCAGCTTCTTTACCTTTGTCACTGGTTCCAGAGTATGGAAGTTAGGGCAGTAGACTCGATGTTCTTCAATTGGCTCTGGGACTTCTATTTGTACTCCCTCTCTTTCACCTCCACCCCAAGGTTCTCAAGAAGATTCATAGGGAGAACTCCCAGGTAATTCAAATACTAGCATTCTGACCCAGTCAGCTATGGTTTCAGACTCTCAGGCAATTATTTCTCAGACCTCCAATCCAACTTCCAGGGTTTGTATCTGCCTTTTTGTGGCTGTACTTCCCCCAGCTGACTACAATACACCGTCAGCTAAGCAGCTTGACATTTGGACAGTTATCTCTTCAAAATAAACAATGTTAAGAGGAAGCACTTTCCTGTGTCCAACTCAACAACAGAGATTCCACGAAATCATCTTATGTTAGCTAAGGGGGTTTCTTTGAATCATTAAAGACAGTTTTTATTTCATTTTCGACACTTATGTTGAGATATGTTTTCTATTGACTAGCACTTCATTCAGGAAGTCAAGTGAAATTGAGACGTTCATAATTCATCAACCTATTCTACAAATTCAACCAGATTATATTGTTCTTATTTATTTCACATTTAATTTAGAGGGATACATTGTATTGCGTGTTTTTCAACACCCTTCTACTCCTGGGGCCTCATTTATGAGGCTTTGCGTCAATTTTGCGCCTCCCATGCGTCACTTTTTGTGACGCATCGGCGGCGTAAAACATGCCTCCTGTTACGCACTATTTACAAAGTGATGCATCTAAGCAGATGCGTCACTTTGTAAACCCCTGCGCTACATTATACCTGCGTCAGGTATAATGTATGCAGGGGGCGTTCCCCCGCAAAAAGCCTCGTAGAAGTGACGCAGTGAAATCTATGAGATTTCACTGCGTCACTTCTAGGACGCTGTTGCGTGAAAATCTTACGCCTGCCTCACAGCAGGCGTAAGACTGACGCAGGCCCTTTCACATGGGGCTTGCTCCATGTGAAAGGATGCATTGCTGGAGTTGCGTCACTTTTGTGACACACTCCAGCAATGCGTCACTTTTGCGCCTACAGATACGTTAGAAATACTGACGTATCTGTAACTCCTTGCGCCATGATGCATCATACTGTTAATATGACGCATCATTGGTGTCGCAAGGAGGACTCAGTGAAAAGTGACGCATCGCTGTTTTCACGCAGTGATGCGTCACTTTTCATAAATGAGGCCCCTGAAGAGAGAGAAATACGCTCTTTATGTGATATTAGAGCACTTCTCAGGCTTTCTATGGGCTTTGGAACAAGGGGACATGAGTTCACATACTAACTTGTGGACCCTGAGTGAAAATCAAGTGATTCGGTGCAACTCTGTGTTCCTGTGGCTAATTAATGTACAGATGTGAAAATTAATCATGTAATTTCAAACAAGCAAATCCCCACTTGCTGTACACAATCTCTTATCATCCATCACCCACTCCCATTTCTATGATGAGCAGCATTTTGATGCTCCCCAGATAGGTTTGTTCTGTATATTAATACCAATACATACATACATGTATTGAGGACATCACCTTCCATCAGGGCTACCAATACACTGATGGCCACTCCCTTTCTCAGACTGACAATCCGAACATCTATCAATAACATCCTTAAAATACTGATGGGCAAAAAGTCAAGCTTGCGAAAAAAAATGTATTCCAAGACCTCCACGATTTGATGATACTCATGTAGCGAAATTGAAATGCGACACATTCCATTAAATCTTTACGCTGTAGGAACCTGCCTCATAGCAAGAGCCATAGGTTGCTTCATTGGTTATATTATTGCACGAAATTTTGCAGATTTATACTGTAAATGGCAAATGTTTTTGTATGTTTTATTCTATGTGCTTGAATGACTAACAGCCGAAATACAGTTTAAAGTTAATAGTACATTATGGTGCTATTCAATGTCAATGCTGTATTCCCTCCTTTCCATGGGGTCTGTACCCAATACAATTGTCCATGGGTATGCAATGAATATATGCCATTCACTAGGTGCCACCACATTCCTGTTGGGAGGGGGACAGGGGGTCATGTGACCCTCTTGACACCACTCACAGGAGGGTGTAGTTATAACCCCCCAACCCAGGATTGGGAGCTACTTTCCCAATTCTTGAAGTGGCCGAAAGCCCCCAAGCTCAATATAACTGTGTGCGCACCATGCATGGAGTAACTGTGCGCACCCACTTTGAGACCTAAGGGTCATTAAGCCACATATTCACAAACAAAGATGTAGATATATCACTGCCCTTTTCACTCTTCAGTACATGAGCTGATTCTCCGAATATGTGCAAATTAGATGGTTATTATTTTGTTATGGGTGTGGATACTTCTCTGTTAGACCAGTTTGGGTATGGCGTACACACCCCTGGGTGGCAGGTCAACAGTATATCATTTATTCAGCCCCTTTCTGGTCGCACAAGTACATATTCATGCTTGAGGCCTCCTAGCCTGTCAAGTTGCAGACAGCACACTTAAGGAGTAAATTACCTCCTTAATCTTAAGAGTGCCATTCCACTTCAGAATTTATTGAACTTAAAGTGTTATCTCCAAGTGGGATCAGCAGAAGGAAAACAGTTTTCTTCACCTTCTGTGCCTGGTACTGCCATTGTCACCTCTGAGATCAGTGGTCAGAAAAGCAGGCTAGGCATTACAGGGGGCAAACCAGGGGTCGTAGCTGTGACCCTTGGCAACAACTAAATGATTTCCATGATAGATTAGTAGATACCAAAGACATGCCACTATTGATTATCATTCGTTCAAACATTCACAACATGATCACAAACCAATTGCTATGATCAATTGAACTTATTTAAAAAGTCAATTCTCAATTTTAAGAGATTATTTTAAATACTTGATTGAATTGTATACCTTCATTGATTGTTTTATGCACCAGGATCACACAATTTCAAGTTTCAATTTCATACACAACACACAAAGTACATGGACATACATAAAATATATAAATAATACACAACAAAAACAATGCTTTCCTTTGGTTCTGCGCAGTTTAAACTGCAATATTATCATTGGTGCCACTGGCAACTGCCTAACTAAGATTTGACATGTTTTAGCAAGGGCAAAAGCCAAATAGTGACCCTTCTGCACTCATCGAAAAGGTTTTTTTAGAAAGACAAATTTCTCTCGATCAATTGATTACGAGCATCAGTGGTAGTACATATGCAGAACACTAATTTGTCAAAAGATAGGATGTCGACGCATTTCGAACCCTAAAAATGTTTTTTTGGGCTCGTTGAAATTTAACCAAAAAACACTATGATTAACAAAGAATGTCAGTCAAAACTTTCACACTTTCCTTTCTCTCAGTAAGTCCACGCACCCAGTTTACCGCCATATCCTGTCTTCACTCAATGAATCACATAGGGTAAGGCACCAAATATTTGTGATGCTCCTCAAAAACCTAGAGGCATATAAAAACGCCAAACAACATTAATATTTCACTTGCTTAATTACTTTGCTAATTCAAAAATGAAGGACTCCGCTTTAACAAGATTCTCTTTCTTTTCATCTTTATTTCTGTCAAAGTAAAGGACCAAGAATGAATGATCTCATCCATTTTCCTGCAGGATCTGATGACAGGGCTGGTGACTATGAGTATTTGTAGGACTCCACCTATCTCATTAGATAACTGAGAAAGGGGACTTTAGCCAATGTGGATATATGTGGCTCTTAATTCTATGGCAGGACCGGAGGCTCAGATTATGCTTTCTTAATTTCTTTACTACTCACATCAGCCAATGAGAAAAAAGTAAACATTACACAAAACCACATTTCCCAAGAGGCTTTGAACCACGCCTCCTTCATCAACCAAGAACATGAGAGGTAATCATACAAAATAATGAGTTACCATCTTCTTGGCTTCCTCTTTCTTTGCCCTTAATAGTAGCAAACATTCTTGTTGCGATAGCTGGACATTTTTGTATTTTACACCTGTCACTTGTCAGATTATGATGATGGTTCTTGATCTACGTTCTTCTTTTGATTGCTACAGGACTTGTAACCTATTTATGGAGACACTGACACAGTAGATTCACACAATATTCTATTCACACAAATGCAAGGAAGCACGTTCCATGTTTGAATGATATTCGTGCTTGCTATCCCATTGGAAATGAAAGATCTTCCCCGTAGTTGAGTACGAGTATTGGGTTTCTACATATATACCCTCGTCAAAGCCAGCATGAAAAGCTGACACCTCTCCCCGGCAATACGTATGCGAATTCACTCGCGGCTTGGGTGAAACGATTGAAAAAGGTTTGAGGAAACGCTGTGCTAAACACTTACCCATGTAGTCTTGGAAGACGCTGATTCATTCCATCGTTTGGTTTTGGACTCTGAGTCGAGAACGGTTATTCTTTGGAACTTCCGTTATTTGTTAAGTTAAATGATCCTCTTCCGGGTTAAGAGGTCGTACACCTATACCACGGTGTATTGTTTCTTCAGATAGGAATGATTAATCTATTTTCATGGTTTTGAAGTTTGTAAAACCTTTGTCCCCGTGTGAGGAAGTTTTGTACATTTTATGAAGCTTCTGCTTCACATCTTTAAGCAACAATAACTCTGAAGGCAACGTGTAGTCTTCTGGGAATTGTAGTCTGGCAAGTGTTATTTATAATAGATGATAAGGACAATGTTATCGAAGAGGTCCGTTTAAAGATTATTCTTTGTGGCTTTTTGTGTTGTGGCCCATGAAAAAAATCCTTGGTGCGGGCTCAAGCATTTTATTTTGTACGGCTGCTAGTGGCATCATTGTTGTGTCCATAGGAATGCTCTTAATCTGGTGGCCCAATTTGAAGTGTTTATACATGATAGATTAGTGGCAGCAGTTAGCAGTCTCATAGATAGGGTGACCACCTGTCTCCCATTCATTAGAGACTCTGACCCCAGTCCTAAATGTATCACCTACAAATTACTGTTTTCAGGTGTGTTAAACAAAATATTTCAATCAGAACAAAACAGTACTACGGTCCAGAATACATTAGGTTATCACAGGAACATTAGAGACTAGAAACAGTGTATGTAATTATTAGAGTCTGGCCTGGTATGTAATGTACAATCATGTAAGTGGTCACTCTGCAACAGTCCAGACTACTCTTATGGTGATTTAGGAGGTCTTAGACAACCTTAGAAAGCTCTCTAAGTGGTAGCTGTGGAGAGCAGCCTTCAGGTTTAGTCCAGAAGAAGTGTAAAGAAGCTTTTTTTTACTGGAATGCAATCTTATAGGTATAGAATAAATGAAAAGAAAACACACAAAGTATTTCTAAAAATATGTATTTATTATATAATACTTACTAACATGTTGAGATATCTTCTATTCGGAGATATGCACAATGCACACAATACTTTGGATAGAAATTACATAAATAGCACAGAATACACATTGAACCCCTGGGGCGGACTAAGCCATGTATTAAGAAAGTGGAATAAGAACCACGACTTGTGTCAAGAAAATGCCCAGAGGACGTAGGACTGCTGGGCACCCAAGGAACCACCGAGGGTGAGTGACTAAGAAGCCAACCGAGATGGTGTGTAAGTCGCAAAAAATATGCAGGCCACAATGTAAACGATGCAGTGTGGATGAAGATTCTGGTCACTGGAGATGCTTGAGTTTGGGGCTACTAGGAGCCTGAAGATCTTGGTGGAAGAAAGCCAACAAGCTGTTGCAACGAGAAGCCGACCCAGTACACAGGGGTTAAATTCCTGCAGTTCCTACGAAGGATACTGGCCTCAAACTTGGTGAGAGGGCAGGGCAAGCCTCGAGAGATGTGAAGAATCACCACTTGTATTGCTGAGCCTTTTGGAGTCCGTGGGCGCTCAGGATCAGCAGACCAGTCAGCTTCTTTGCAGTGCCTGCAGATGCAGGAAAGTGACTTCTTCACTCCAAGGGAGATTCTGTCAGGTGTTTTCAATGCCTACAGGCCTTGGAAGGTTTCTGTATGGTGCAAAGTCACAGATAAGGAAGCAGACTGGAAGGGAGACAAAGTTGAGCCCAAACAAAGTCTAGCGAAGTCCAGAGTGTCCAGGCAGCAGAAGTTGAAGTGGTGTCTAAATTGAATCATGTCCCACAAAGAATTTAGGGACCTACACCCAAGTAAACCCTTAAGTACCTTAGGAGAATGGGTTGGGACAATTCCGGGTTCCCTCCCAGGGGAGGCACTGGACAGTGGGCATGATACTTCCTTGTCCTTTGTCCAGTTTTGCGCCAAAGCGTGAGCCAAAGGCTCCCAGAGCTGGTTTGAACTGGAATGCAAGGAGGCGCCAAATGTGCCCCTCATGCAGACCGTGTGGCATTGGCAAGAGCACCCACCCGGCCCCAATACACTAAATTCTGTCTAGGAGGTGGTCACACCTCCCTGTAACAGGATACCTACTGTTTCGCATACCCCTGCTCGAGCTTGGAACAGCAGCAAGAGGGCAGAATCATGTCTCTGGTCAGCAGCAGCCATGTTGTGCTGTCCGGGTATAGAAGACTGGTACTGGGAGAACTGAGACCCCAACGGAGGCCCATTCCAGTGCTTGGAATAATACCTCCCACTTCCGACATCAATCTGGAACTGGGACCGACCTACCTCCTTTCGGCGGTCCCAAACCAGCAATTAGGATGCAAACGAACACTGTTTGGTCGCACTCCTATTCTGGTCGGAATGCATGCTCTCATTGTAAAGGGCTGAGGTGAAGTTCATCCATGCCCCTGTGGCAGGCACCACATGGTGCCTGCCACGAAGTGCAGGGATCAGCAAAGGGGCACCAAAGGTGCCCCCTCTGCCGCCATCCGGAGGCCTTACACCTGTGGAGGCCCTGCTGGGGGCCACCAAAGTCAGATTCCGACAGCCTTTCTGTGTCAGAAAGGCTGGCACAGAAAGGCTGTTGAAATCCAACATCGTAATCAATCAGGCGGAAAGAGCCACCCTTTGGGATTACTGGCCCTTTTCCAAATGGCAGACGGGCTCTCCGATCCCATCGGAAGCCATTCGGAAAGCCTGTTCAGATTCCTTTCCCACCGACCACATCATAATGGGTCGGTCGGAAAGAAATCCAAACGGAACATTTCAAGGCGTTCGGAATGGCTCCGACCAACTTTCGGAGCTGTTTCTGACGGCACTGAAATCTGCCCCTAAATCTGAATGCCAATCCAGGTGGAAATGTTGTTTCTACATCCAGGTTTAACCTCTCGATTAAGTGTTGTATTGTAAGTCAGCTATGCGTTTCTTTTAACTCTGTGATCATGTACATTTCAATTTTTTCAGTTTATCAAATGGGATGTTTATTTTTGCCCTTTGGCTTATCTATTCCCTCTGTTTTTCAAACTATGCTTTCTGTACAGCAGGTATAATAAGCAATTGTACTAATGTACCAATAACTTGTGTTCAACTGTTTCTTACCAGTCCAGTTGTCGTGCTTTGATTCTCTGTATATATATTGCGTTAGTTGTTTGTGACTAATAAGGTGACATAAATATAGCACTTAATAAACATCTGAACAATGTTAGAAGTTACAAAGTATAAACATATGAGTATTTCTGTGCTAATATTTGGGTATAGTGAATTCAAGAAATACATTTTAAAATAATACCCTATATTATGCAGTGCACTTACACAGTGCCTAAAGTTCTTAGTGCTCAACTGCTGCTTGTGAATAGAATGATGTTAGAAATACAATACAAAACTTGGAACACCATTAGAAGGTATGAAACATTTTGCAATGGTAAACCAAACAATTATTTGCTCTGAATTAGGTTGCACAGTCACAAAATGCATCAAGGGTGACCACAACCTCCCAATTTTATTGTATATATGGTGGACTGGTGCTGGGCTATATTTAAATAAAGAAAATTTTGCACCTTCAAGGGTCTCGCTGGTTCCTGCTTGCGTGCGTGGCTGCCTTGCTGCGTTTGCCGGTGTTGGGAATCCAACATACCTCATATATATATATATATATATATATATATATATATATATATATATATATATATATATATATATATATTCACTGAAAAACATAGGTTTCACACATGTTATAGTTAGCTGGACATTTTACTCATACAAAACCATTGAAATCCCCCCAGTATAGTTAGTTCAGCTAACTATAACTCGCGCGCCCGCAATGCACTGCTGATGACGCCCACAGGTGGTTTTCCGATGACCTCAGATCTCTGAAGCTTGAGCTCAGACGGTCGGAACGTCGTTGGCGCCGCACTTATTGCCCCACTCTCCGCCTGAAATATAGGGCCCTCCTCAATATTTACAAATCCGCTATTTTAACAGCCAAATCCAAATACTTCTCGGACCGCGTTGCCCTTTCGGCTAACAAAACTCGTGAGATCTTTTCTCTGGTCCGTAGCCTGGCCACTTCTGACCGTGCTGGTCTTTCCCCTGCTCCTTCGCAATCCCTCTGTCACTCCTTGAACACCTATTTCATCAATAAAATAACCACCATTAAGGCCAACATCCCGATTGTTCCTCCCCCTGATATACCGGACCATCCCCCCCTTTCTTCCCCCGTTTTTGATCACTTCACACCCATCTCACCTGAGCTTTTTCTTGACCTCCTTGCTAAGGTCAAGTCCGGCTCTCCGGTGGATTGCGCACCTGCTCGCATCCTCAGAACCTTATTCACTAGTTGTCCCACCCCCCCCCTAACCTTCCTCAACTTTTGTCTGGCTCTGGGTTCTGTCCCCTCTTTTTTCAAGTCTGCCATCGTGCTTCCCATCCTGAAGAAAGCTGGCCTGGATCCCTCCCTTCCATCGAACTTTAGGCCGATCTCCCTCCTCCCCTATCTAGGGAAGATTCTCGAGAGCCATGTAACATCTTGTCTCTCTTCCTACATCGAGGGGAATAACATCTTGGCCTCCCACCAGGCCGGCTTTCGACCGGGCCACTCCACTGAGGGCGTGGTCCTTGCGGTCCTTGACGAACTGAAGGGCAAGGCCGATGGTAACCTTCCTCAGGCCTTAGTCCTTTTGGATCTGTCCGCTGCGTTTGACACGGTCGATCATACTATTCTTCTTGACCGTGTCAGCGCAGCGGGCATTCAGGGCGTTGCCCTCTCCTGGATCGCGTCCTTTCTGCAGGGACGCTCGCAGGCAGTCCATCTCTCCTCTTTCTCGGCCCCTCCCCTCCCGGTCACGTGTGGGGTACCCCAAGGTTCCTCTCTTTCCCCCCTCCTCTTTAACCTCTATATCCGCCCCCTCATTTCCTCTCTTCTTGAGCTGGGGGTCTCAGTGTATAATTACGCTGATGACCTCCAGCTCGTCTTTGATCTATCCTCTCCCACTCACTCTCTTCCCAAGCTCAGGTCAACTCTTGTCTTTATTTCTCAGTGGATGAGCTTCAATCATTTGAAGCTCAACCCTGACAAGACAGAGCTTGTCCTCACTGGTGGCCCCTCTAACCCCTGGTCCTCGGCCCACTGGCCCCTTTCCTTTGGTCCTCCACCTTCCCCGGTTCCCTCTGTCCGGACTCTGGGCATCAAGGTCAGCAATGACCTCTCGATGCATGCGCACATTAGTTCTGTAGTATCCTCTTGTTTTCTTTCCCTCCGCCTCATCCGTAAGATCTCCCGGTTTTTTTCTGTTGATGCCCTTAAAGTTATCATCACTGCCCTTATCACATCCCGCCTGGATTATGGTAATGGCCTGTATGTAGGCATTCCTGCCTACGAGACCCGTCGTCTCCAGGCCATCCAGAACCAGGCGGCCCGTCTTGTCCTTCGTTTACCTAAGTTCTCTCACATCACTCCCGCCCTAAAAACCCTTCACTGGCTCCCCGTTCAGTTCAGGTCCCAGTTCAAACTTGCCTGCCTGGCCTTTCGGGCGCAGGCCCGGTCCGCTCCTCTCTTCATCAATTCTCTGATCTCCTCCCACGCCCCTCCCCGCTCCCTCCGATCTTCTTCCCTCTCTCTTCTTCACGTTCCCCGCTTCCGTAAGTCCCGCACAGGGGGCACCCGCTTCTCTGTGCGTGCTCCACAAATTTGGAACTCTCTTCCCCTCTCTATCCGCTCCATTCCTATTTTTTCTCATTTTCGGAAAGCCCTCAAAACTTTTTTCTTTCTTCAGGCTTTCCCGGGCTAATCTCTCTCGCACCAGTTAGGCAGATTTCGATGTGTTCCTCAGCGCCAGGAAGCCGCTCGGCCACAAAGCGCTTTATAAATTTCTTTTTCATTTCATTTCATGTTACATCACTCATGACATGGTCAGTGACATCACTCAAGACATCACTGATGACATCTCAAATGACATCACTGATGACATCACTGATGACATCATCCAGTGAATGTGTGTCTTTCTGAAAAATAAATATTTTTTATATATGTATATCTAAAGGTGGATGGAAGAATAAATGGGTAAATAAGTGTCTAAATGGATGTTTGTATTGTAAAATTGATTGTATAACTGATTTATTAAGTATATCTTAGTGAATACATGTATTAGCGAGTAATTTTTAAATATGTAAATATCTGTATCAGTGTCTCACTTTGTGTATAAGTGGCTGCATGGGTTGGTGAGTAGCTACATGAGTGTCTATATGGGTTATTAGTTGTATTTTTGAGTATCAGGATGAGTGTCTGTATGGTTTGGTGGGAGGTATTACTTAGCGCACAGATGCATGAATGACTGACTCACTGGTTGTATGTGTTTTGAAGACAGAATGTGTGCAGGACTGTATGGGTGGATGAGTGTGTGTATGGGTGTGTTAGTGAGTGAATGACTGTCTCAATGGTATCTTTATGAGTAACTACATATGTTTTAATCTAGTATATGTGAGTATGTTAAGTATTGATGTATATAAGTGAGTATATGTGAGAGTGAGAGATTAGAAGAGTTCCTGTATAAATAAGTAAGTGTTTCTATAAGTATGTGTACGTTTCTGTAGAAGTAAGTGTAGTGGTGTGTGTATAGCTGTAGATGCAAGTAAATCGATGTTTGATAGTTTATTTGCATGTGTGAGTATGTGTGTGAGTAACTCTATGGATGAGTATCGGTGTGTAACAGGATGTATAGGTGTATGAGTACATATGATGAGTGAGTACATGTATGAGTGACTACATAGAACTGTTGGTGAATGAGTGGATGTGTATGTATATTTTGGAATTACCTAATAGGTTGTTGTAACTGGTATTGGTATCTCCATTTTTTTGAAAATTTGAGTTTCTATTTTTGAATGTGGGTATCAAAGGTTATATTAGGGTGAGAGGAGGTCTGCCACTCTTTCACAAGGATGATGTCATCAGTGATGTCATCAGTGATGTCATGAGTGATGTCATTGACCATGTCATGAGTGATGTAATATGTGACATCATCAGCAGTGCATTGCGGGCGCGCGAGTTATAGTTAGCTGAACTAACTATAACTGACAAATGTCAATGGTTTTGTATGAGTGAAATGTCCAGCTAACTATAACATGTGTGAAACCTATGGTTTTTTAAGTGAATTTCTAATGTTTTTTAAATGCTAATTCCTAACTATAACGTGGCTGAAACCTATGGTTTTTTCAGTGAATTTCAAAGGTTTTTTAAATGCTAATTCCTAACTATAACGTGGCTAAAACCTATGGTTTTTTCATTGAATTTCAAAGGTTTTGTAATTTAACATTTTTAAATGTATGAATTGTTATATTTTTTATACTAATTTACTGCATTGGTTTAAAGTATTTATTTTTAGATATTTTATTTTTTAAATTACATTACATATTTTTAATAAAAATTGGAAAAAAAATGTTTTTAAAAATATTTAAAATGTAATATTAATTTGTTTAATATTTTTGTTAATTTATATATATTATATATAGCAGGCAATGATATCCTATGGAAGGAAATTCAAGTTACTGGTAAGTACAGTTAAATTTACTTTTCAGGAATAGTAGTGAGCTGAAAGATACAGCACTAAGGTCTCTCCTGATAACAGGTGAGTAAATCGGAATTCGTAGTTCGGCTGATTTTAGAGGAATATTTTAAAGTTCCAAAACTTCAAACTTAGAAAAATTTCCAAGTAAACCAGTCAATAATAGCCTATGGAAGGAAATTCAAGTTACTTTAAGTTTGGTTAGAATTACTTTTCAGGATCAGTAGTGTGCTGAAAGATGCAGCACTGAGGTCTCTCCTGATAACAGGTGAGTAAATCGGAATTTGTAGTTTGGCTGATTTTAGAGGAATTTTTTAACGTTCCAAAACTTCAAACTTAGAAAAATTTCCAAGTAAAACCAGTCTATGTTAGCCTATGGAAGGAAATTCAAGTTACTGTAAGCATGGTTAGAATTACTTTTCAGGATCAGTAGTGGGCTGAAAGATGCAGCTTTGAGGTCTCTCCTGATAACAGGTGAGTAAATCGGAATTCGTAGTTCGGCTGATTTTAGAGGAATTTTTTAAAGTTCCAAAACTCCACACCTAAAAAAAATTCCAGGTGAAACCAGTCAATGTTAGCCTATGGAATGAAATTCAAGATACTGTAAGTATGGTTAGAATTACTTTTCAGGATCAGTAGTGCGCTCAGAGATGCAGCACTGACGTCTCTTGTGATAACAGGTGAGTAAATCGGAATTCGTAGTTCGGCTGATTTTACAGGAATATTTTGCTCAATAGTGAAGGAAGGGGACGGGGCCTGAGGTAACATGTGTGCAAACACGCCCTGTGGTGCTTTTTAGGTTGGGGAATCAATTCCTCTTCAATCCTGAGGTCCCCCTCCTATGCCCCCTTAAGGTCCCAGGGACCCCATTCCCAGGGGCCTGCCTTTTTATTTATTTATTTGTATTTTATTTTAATGGTGGAGGGGGCCGCGTGGCCCTCCTCCTGGCAAACGTATGGCCCCAGGGACCCCATCCCCCGGTGCCTGCCCTATCCGTTAGGGACCATGGGGGGTCCCTCAAGCCCCCCACAGTCCCTGCCGGCTCCCCGCATATAGCGGGAGCCGGCATTGCTTTTCTGCTTGGGGAGCAGCTAACGTGCTACTCCCATGCAGAAAAGCAATACGCTTTGATTTTTTAAAGAGAGAGCAGATTTCCTGCTCTCTCTTTCAAAAATCAAAGCAGTTTGCTGTGGTAGGGTGGGAGCCGCGAGGCTCCTGCCCTACCAAAGCAAACAGCAGTGTCCCAGGGGTAGGCACCCCGGGACACTGCAGGAGCCGGCCCTGGGGGGTGGCTGTCCCCAGGGCCATTGAGGGCTCCAGGAGGGGGGCCCCCCTCCCACCTGTTAAAAGCCCCGGGGGGTGGTGGTCCCGGACCCCCCTATTTTACATATTAGAGCCCCAGGGAGGTGGCAGTCCCCGGGGCGTGTGGGGGGGCTTGAGCCCCCCACACAGGGTTTTTTATTTTAAAAAAGCGAAGCCCCGGGGGGTGGCGGTCCCCGGGGCTGGGGGGGCCTAAGAGGCCCCCCATCATACATATACAAACCCCGGGGGGTTGCGTTCCCCAGGGCTACGGGGGGCCCGTGTGCCCCCCACTATTATAATTACTTTGCCCCGGGGGTAGTGGTCCCCAGGGGAGTTTGGGGGGATTTGGGCCCCCCCACACTTTTTTTTATCATGCCCCTGAGATTTGGTCCCCCCAGGGGCTAATCTGACAAAAAAAACATGTACCTACGCGTACCCTGCGATTTAAAAAAATAAATACATTGGGGCCTTGGGGTCCTTGTGGGATCCCCTTAGCAGGCCTAGGGGGTCAGGGTATTTCCACCCTGCCCCCTTTGCGTGTTTTGCACGTTTGTTTCACTGCTTTCTTTTGCCTCTGTTCTAACGCGGCACAAGATGGCTGCCAACACTTCCTTGTTTGGAGTGTTGACAGACAGTTGACAGCCAATGACCATGCAGCTCGTGCTCGGGAAGGTACAGAGTACAGTACAGAGTACAGGACAGAGTACGGTACTTCATCTATAGATATATCTATGATTTTACTTTTGATTATCTCAGGAACTACTGAACGGATTTACACCATTTAACAAAAAGGGTAATCTGCTAAACAAACTATACCTCTTTGCCAAATTTGGTGTAATTCCGTTCAGCCGTTCGGGCTGTAGCCCTGGCTTAAGGTCTCTATGGAAAATTGCATGGGGAAAACACGTTTTGGGACCCCCCTTTTTTCTCAGTCCCCGCTTCACGAATCACCCGGAGCGGGCCATTTTCTTGGAGAATTTCGCGTGTATTCGTCGACCGGCGCCAAAGTTATTCCAATAAGAATGTTGCGGATTTCTTATGGAAACTAGGTCCTAACTATAACTACATACTGGTGAACGCCAGTAGGTAATATATATATATATATATATATATATATATATATATATATATATATATATATATATATATATATATATATATATATATATATATATATATATATCCAACCATACACTTTCCTCGGTTCAAGAAAAGATTATCCGGGCCACTTCCAAGTTACATAAGCGTGTTTATTTAAAAAAAGGCTTTTCTCAATGCGTTTCGTAAGTAAACCTGCTTTCTCACGAGGAGAAAGCAGGTTTACCTGCGAAACGCGTCGAGAAAAGCCTTTTTTGAAATAAACACGCTTATGTAACTTGGAAGTGGCCTGGACAATCTTTTCTTGAAACGAGGAAAGTGTATGGTTGGAGGTGTAGGGATTCGCTATCCCGTCCGAGGCCCACCACTGGAAGCGGCATTGATCCTAAGCGACTTTGTTTGGCTGGATATATATATATATATATACAAACCAGTTTGGTACCAAAATTTAAAAGGTTTCAGAAAATGCACAACATGTAAAGCCTGTACACATGGGACCAATACCAAAACATACCTCAGTCCAGCTGAGCTCGTCACGAGCACCGCGGTGCTGGGCGCGCACCCCCTCCCCTCAGCACAGCGGGGGAATTAGCCCCGTGGGGAAGGGGTTAGTGAAAGGCTGACTGGCTGTTTGAAGCTGTGGATCCATCTAACACTGAGACAGCATACAGCCTGCATTTCAATGGGGAACGAAGATCTCCCTGAAGGCAAGTGAAGTGAATGAGCGAACCCACCTGCAAGAGGATGTCTGGGGGACCCTGGGTTAACCTTTTCTCTTTTTCAAGGGTACATTCTTAGAGATTGCATTTCCTAATGATCTCTTTGGCTCTCCACCCATGACTGTGCACCCCCATAAGGATGAGACCACTCCCCCTGAGGATTGTGCTGGCACACATTTAGCAGTGACATTATCTGTATTACAGAAGGGGCCGCACAAGCATCTGCTGCTACTTCTGCATTACCAGAGTGCCTAAGACAAAAAAGTAGGTGCAAATGCCAGTTGCTTTTGATAATATGGTTCATCATGTTTGAAGGAGGTGGGAGCTGGGAGGCCAAAGGGAGTGTGCTGGCATTGACAAGGAAGGTCAGGTTGGTTGGGAATGGCCTCTAACACAAGGCCTCCGTTATTAGCGACCCAAAATAATCCCCTATATTTACCCACTATGGAATTACCATTATCAGTGGTGGTAATTACAGGTATAGGAAATAACAGGTAAAATACAATTTTTGGGACTAACCGGACATAACTGGTGTTTGTAAGTTAACTTCTTGTGTTTAGCACACATATTTGTATGCTTTTATCAGCTGAAATCATAGTCAAACATCCTGATTCATAACTGCAATGGTATTGGTAATTGCTAATACAGGGTCAAACAGAATTATCATCAATTCATAATGATGTTTGGATTTAGATTTGGCCCAACATTCAGCGAGGCTCAATTATAATACAGTATTGCAGAGCAGCACAATCTGTGTAGTTTTAACTTTGCATTAACACAATTCCCTTAATTGACATTTCTTTTCCTGACACAGTATTTATAATACGAACAATGACAATGGTTCCTAGTGGGTTCATTCCATTTACCACAATCAGTGCTGCATTGACTCAATCAATTCATTGTAAGGACAATTAGAAACAAATTGAGAAAAAGCAATCAAACGTACTCAATTTTGATTAAAACGAATATATAGTAATTATACCCACTCCATCGTCAAGTGGCAAAAGATGTCCAACAGTGCAGACGGTCCAGTGCTCTGTGAAAAGTTAGACAGAATATCTAGATTCACACAGATATCGAAAAATGACTCTGTGATTTTATCTTTCATTGCATAAGGGGCATCAGAGAGAGGGCAAATTGGTGCCATACACTTCTATCAAAATAGTCTCAGTCCAGTGTAGTTGAGGGTTCACATTTCTTAGAATTAATTAGTAGATTTCACCAGGATGATGTGGCACTGTATGGCCCAATTGTAAATGGAGAGTAAAATATACAAAAAGAGGGTCCTCGTTATCTCCACTGTCCAACAAGTCAAAAATATTAGGCGTAGAAAACTAAAGTACTCACATGAAATATGATGGGCGAAAAAGTTGGGGAAAAAAGGCAAGCAGCTGTCGAAAAAGTAAAGAACAATAACAGCCCAAATCAGTCATCTGTGTACACTTCAAAATGAGTTAAGGTCACATGAAAGGTAGAAAAAATGGTGGGTTGGTTGCTTACCCCAAAAATTTTAATTCATTCAGCTTCCTTTTAGGAATATGAATGAGAGACGGTAAACGAAAAAGGTACTGTGTACTAAAACTGGTGTACATGAACAACAAATTGTGATAGGTTCAACAAGTGTCAAAGCTATATGCTAAGAATGACTTCCTGTGTGGCATTGCCAGTATTTTATCATGGGTCTCCCAATCACACTGAAACTTATGGACAATATGCCAGAACCAAACGTTTGCCATTGATGCCACCCATACATCATGGATGCTCCATATGTTATAAATGCCTCTGGTACTTCAGGGCTAGCATTGTCTTGTGGGTGACTCCCCTGCCCCCATGTGCCATGGTTCCTCTTTCTTAGGTCAAGAATTAAAATCCAACGTGAAAGCACCAGTAGTTTTGCAATGGGTGCCCCACATTCCAAGAATTGCCTCCAGTCCGCCAGGACCTGCGTTTTTCTACAGGTGTCATCTATTATGATAAGAATTATTTCCAATAGGCCAGTAGGTTGACATGAATACCTTCCTACGCCTAGACTTACCTCAAGTATGCCCCGGCTGACTTACAGCATAACACAAGCTCACACAATCACGTTCCTTTAAACACATTCACTCCCCTTGTGCACTTAACCTCACTCACATTCACAGTCCCTCATTCATTCTTTCTGTCACTCACTCACTCTCACTCACTAATACTCACTACCACTCACTACCACTTACTTATGCAAACATATTGACACACTTCCACACTCACTTTCTCCTCACTCACTTTCTCCTCACTCACTTTCTCACTCTCACTCACTGATACTCATTCCCACACACTTACACCCACTCACAAAGTTACTCATATACGCACATTCACAATCACTCTCACTCTCACATTTCCGTTCTCTTCCTGCCTGATTCATGCTAACTCACTCACTCACTCTCACTCCTTCACTCACTCTCTCACTCACTTTCCTTCACTAACACTTAATCATTTTCACTAATACTCAATTTTGTTCTCTTTTTCACTCACTATCAGAAACACATATCTCGCTCACGCTCACTCATACACATAAACTCATGCTCCTCTTCTCACACTCACTGTTACTGGTTCTGAATGACTGAATCACACACACCCACACTAAAACATGCTCTCAAACTCATACACTGACCCTCACTCATTCACTCACACTGATTTTCACTCATGCTCATCCACACTTTCACTCACACACACTCTCTCACTCATACATGCACAGAGCAACCATATTGGATTTTTTTAACAACTTATTTTGATTGCTCCACTGGTGACTCTTACATTGCAGCAACAGGGCAGGAATCCTGTGCTGGACATAAAAACCAGTACAGCATTATTTCTTTGCTGTAATCAAGGAGCTAGATAAGGCTGCAGAGGCAGGTCAACCATGATAAACATCTGTCTCAAGTCCTCACCCAGATTCTGATAGTGCTAAGTAGGGCTGATATCTCAGCCATATTAGAAAATGACCCAGAGCTTTGGAGCCGCCTGTTGCTCTATGTAGATTCTCGTTGGACAAAGAAATACAATGATGAGCACCCTGAGAGTTCCTTTCTCAGGCACTGCCAGTGCTCATGAAAATACAGATGCACGAGGTATTATGTGGGGGCTCGCAGAAGCTGGATGGTGGAAAAAGAAGTGAGAGACAGAACATATTTTGCATTCATTTATTTTACCTGATTGAGATGGCCGCAAAAGAATCCTCATAGGAATATCAGAAGAGCAGTCTAACACATGGGCTGGATACAGATAGTAAGGGAAGATACTCTTCACAAACACCTTAAAGGACCAGATCAGAGATCACTAGAAATGTATTGTGATCACCCAGTAATCACTGGACCATCAGAAATATTAATAAGCCATTCAAGAGTGACGAGGAGAAACCACACACAAATCCGTAGTAAACCCGCAAGTTAGGGAATAGCAAGGAGAGACCCATTGCATTGCACTGAATACAGGTGATGTGTGGGGCATATTTGCAAAGAAGCAGCGCAGCATGGTGTTGCAAGCAATTTAGGAGAGCCACGCTGCATTATTTAAAAAACACAGGGATGCGCTGTAATCACAAGAATACGGTGCAGCCCTGTGTTTTCCCTTGTGCTGGCACTAAAAAAAGCTGCTCAGCACCAACACAGACACCCTTGCACCATAATGCAAGGGTGCCTGCGTTGCAGGGATGGTTGTTTACGTGCAGGAAGGGAAGCCTTCCTACACATAAACAATCTTTAAAGGTGATGTACTACTTCTATGTGTGCTGCAGAATGCAAAGGATTGTTCAGTGTACCGCCCGCAGCAACACCCACTGCATGCTCCTTTCAAACAGTTACCTGCCTGAAAGGTTGGGATATGTACAAAGCAGAGTGAAGCCACGCAAAGAGGCCTAACTACACTTTGTAAATATGGAGCAGGGCATTGTACCACCTGAGTGTCCTAAAAAATGATGCTCTGGAGGCTCAATGCCATTGTAGATATGCCCTATAGACTCTGTCCAGAAGCAAGAAATGGTAACCGACAGCCATGCACAATGGAATGCGCTGATTGGGTAACACTCATTGCACATACTAACTTTTTAAATAAAAGGCAGATTGTTCAGAATTTAGTGGACAAACACCTGCATTCAAAAATTGTAAACATGGATTGACAGGCAACACTGTTTTGTACAGCCATCACTGAGCATGCATTGACTCCAATGTTTTTAGAAAACGAGTGCCTCCATGCTTAACATATTTGGTCAATTCTATCATTTTAGATACCAGTACGTAATTTGCTGAATTTTGAGCCGATAATGGTAGTTTTAAAAGCAAAATTACAAGTATCACGATGCAAAATGCTATTGGCTGGAAAACTGAGAATTGCTGCTGGAATCATATGTCTCAGTAAAACATGGCAGACTTATGGAAAGCAAAAAAAACAAAGGGGCATATTACCAAGGGCATTATCGGACTTTTTCCCGCTAATGCGGCGATAATTTTATCGCCCTATTACCAAGCTGTCGCTAACACCAGTTAGCGACAGCTTGTAGGCGATAGCGGGCAATTAGGGGCCCACTTTGCATGTCAGCGATAATTATCGCTAATGACATGCAAAGTGGGCGTGCCAAGATGTTAGCGACTGAAAACAGTCCCTAACATCTGTAACTCCTATTAACAACTTTTGGAAATATTCGCGCTAAGCGCGAATATCTCCAAAAGCTAACGCCTGCTAAAAGCAGTTCTTAGCCATGTTATCCAATGGAAGGTGGATAACATGGCTAAGAGCATTGTCACGATAATGCATAAATATCGCTGATTTTTCAGCGATATTCATGCATTTTGCAGGATTTTTACCGCTTTTGAGATAAACCTTGATAATATCAAGGTATCTCAGCGGTAAAAATCCTCGGTGCTCGGCGATATTTTCTTCCCGCTAACCAGGCAATAGCGATAATTATCGCTATTGCTTGGTAATATGCCCCATAATTCGTTTCTGTCTTTCTGCCAGTTTTTCTTGTAGGCAGTAAACAGTTAAACTAGTAGGTAACAGAAAGCCTTTCAAATGCACATATGAGCATCTCATTGCTAAGGAGCACGGACTAACTCTGCTGGAAAAAACACAAAAAAGCATGCTAAAAAACCTTACTTGCCAGATCAAAGCGAACACCAGGTGAACGTGCCTGAAGAGACAGAGAAAGGGAAACAATGTACATACAAACACCAATCGTATTGTCTGAGTTCATCTGCAGCACCACTGTGGTGACGTTCTGGTCTTAACAGGTGCAGAATCTGATGTAGATGGCGCCCCGCCAGTGCCTCTATAGTTTACCTCCGAATTTTTTGTACATTGTGCTTTTATGCTCTCTGTCGACTGTTTTCCGTCACTTAAAGGTTGTCCTGGGCTTGAGCTTCTTCTCTCCTTCCAGATCGCAGGACATGTTGGGATTATCCATTTTAACACTAGGGGGCACTCTTCTACAATAAACTATCCAAAGGTGAACCATTTTAGCAAGGCAAGGAAGGAAACACAAACAGAAAATGTTACAATTTGCCTTTGCGGATTGCCACAGACATGAGAAACAGACAATCATTTTCGACAGGGATATTTACAAATATTTGAGCATTAGGCTTTCTGGGCGCCTGTTCAGCCGATGTCCCAGTGAGTTTCATCATTATCATTACGTGCCAATTATGTGTGCCATGTTGTCCAAAGTGCAACGTCACTCTAGATAAATGAATATTAGATTTACTAAAAACGAGTCCGATATACATTACGACGTTCTCACGTTGTCTTAATTTGATTAAAGTCATGTTTTTTTTCTTCCCGTCCCCTCTTAAAACGTTTGTCTGCCATTCCATGGCGACAAACCATTCGCGACTTCTTTCAGCGATTGGCGTGTGGGACTATATCTACAGTAAACAGACACTCAGCAAAATATATCCCTTCCAAATAATGATGCGAAAGGTTAATTGTAAAGAAAGCATGCTTTGCAATGAGCCAGGTTCAGCCCCGCTCCAGCGGATCGCATTGTAACAGTTCGGTTCTACAATCCGTTTCAGTTACTGGAACAGAAGCCACATTATCGTGTCTACGTTTTAGAGCAGGCATATACTGTAGGGACTTGCAGCAAAATAGGTAGTTATAACGCTCTTCGATTCTGGTGCGTGTCCAGCCAAGTTAGGCCCCCTTTTCACTGTGTAGTAAATAAACACACCAGGGGCCTCATTTATGAAAGCCTTGCGCCACCGGTGCGTCACTTTTTCCCATGTTAAAAGTGACGCACCGGCGCCGCAAGACCTTCATAAATAAGGCCCCAGGGGCCTCATTAATGAAAAGTGACGCATCACTGCGTGAAAACAGCGATGCTTCACTTTTCACTGCACCCTCCTTGCGACACCAATGATGCGTCATATTTACAGTATGACGCATCATGGCGCAAGGTGTTACAGATACTTCAGTATTTCTGACGTATCTGTATGGCGCAAAAGTGACGCATTGCGGGAGTGTGTCACAAAAGTGACGCAACTCCAGCAATGTGTCCTTTCACATGGGGCAAGCCCCATTTGAAAGGGCCTGCGTCAGTCTTACGCCTGCTGTGAGGGAGGCGTAAGAAATTGACGCATTTGTGTCCTAGAAGTGGCGCAGTGACATCTTATAGATTTCACTGCGTCACTTCTATGACCCTTTCTTGCGACTGAACGCCCCCCTGCATACATTATACCTGGCGTAGGTATAATGTAGCGCAGGGGTTTACAAAGTGACGCAGCTACCTAGATGCGTCACTTTGTAAATATGGTGCAGCAAGGCACATTTTTTACGCTGCTGGTGCGTCACAAAAAGTGACGCATCGGCGGCGTAAAAGTGACGCACAGCCTCATAAATGAGGCCCCTGGTTTTTAAAAATGGTTTCTGCTGATTTTACTGCATCCTATGATCTAATTTGGGCATCAAGAACTTCAGGAGTCAAATCAGCCGAGAACACCATAAGTGGCTCATTCTCTTTGTGAGACTAACAAAAACAAATTCTGCTACTGTACATTCTCAGCAAAAAATCTCAATTTCTTTATTATGGATCAATACAGTTTCATTAGTGTTGACCATTATTTAACTGAGTGTAAGTAAACCTGTTGCCAGCACTCAAGAGTGGCTTTAAAACGTAATTTGCTTTTTCAAGTGCAAACTTAACTGAAGGCTGCCGTTATTGGCTTTGCCAATGCAGGAAAATTTTAAGAGCAGTGATCTGCAGAGTGGTGGAGAAAGGGGGCAAAGCCTCCGAAGACCTCTTAGCAATCACGCTGTGTGCGACTTACTGGAGGAAACACAGGATGTAAATTCCAAGAATCCTTTTTATTTCATGCAACCAAAAGAGAAAAAAAAATCTATGTGTATATATATATATTACCTACTGGCGGTCTCCAAGAAAATGGCCTGCTCCGCTCCGCTCCTTCCCTGAAAGTTTGGGGGAGATTCGTCAAGTGGGGGCCGAGAAAAAAGGGGGGTCTCAAAATGTGTTTTCCCCATGCAATTTTCCATAGGGACCTTTAGCCAGGGCTACAGCCCGAACGGCTAAACGGAATTACACCAAATTTGGCAGACGAGTAGAGTTCGGTTCACAGATTGTGCTTTTCATTAAATGTTGTAAATTTGTTCAGTAGTTCCTGAGAAAATCAAAAGTAAAATCATAGATATATCTATAGATGAAGTACCGTACTCTGTACTGTACTCTGTACTATACTCTGTACCTTCCCGGGCACGAGCTGCATTGTCACATGGTGATATCTAGAGACAAAGTGCTGTACGCGTACGGAAATCCGTACCATTACGAGCACGAGCTGTATGTTGATTGGATATCAACTGTCTGTCAACACTCCAAACCAGGAAGTGTTGGCAGCCATCTTGTGCCTCGGTAGAACCGAGTCACAAGAAAACAGTAAAACAAAGATGAAAAATAAGGAAAGGGGGCAGGGTAGAAACATCCAGACCCTCTAGGCCTGCTCAGGGGGTCCCACATGGATCTTTAGGCCCAAAATTTGGAAAAGGAAAAAAAAACTAAAAGTCTGTTTTATTCTTAATTAGCCCCCGGGGGCAATTTTTTTCCATTATGGGGGGCTTGTAAGGCCCTCCGAGCCCCGGGGAAAGCCACCCCCTGGGGTTTTATTTTGAAGTATGCGGGGGGCTCACGGCCCCCCTCGTAGCCCCGGGGATCGCCACCCCCTGGGGTTTTATTTTGAAGTATGCGGGGGGCTCACGGCCCCCCTTGTAGCCCCGGGGATTTTTTTTTTAAATGTTTGTTTTCAGCCTCCCCCACACACCCCGGGGACCCCCACCTTCCTCAGGCAGTAATATTTAAAATAGGGGGGTCTGTGACGGCACGGACTCCCCAGCCCCTGGGACCACCACGTCCCGGGGCTTTTTAATGTTGGGAGGGGGTCGCGCGGCCTCCCTCCTGGAGCCCTTGATAGCCCTGGGGACCACCACCTCCCAGGGCCGGCTCCTGCAGTGTTACCCCTGCTATGGTAGGACGGGAGCGTCGCGGCTCCCACAGCAAACCGCTTTCCTATTTGAAAGAGAGAGCAAGTTAATCTGCTCTCTCTTTCAAGTAGGAAAGCAGATTGCTTTTCGTTAGAGAGAGCAGCATATAGGCTGCTCTCTCTGACAAAGCAATGCCGGCTCTCGAAGGACGTGGGGAGCCGGCTGGGACTGTGGGGGTATTGGGGTTCCCCCCACGGTCCCCAATGTTATTTTTTGAGTCCCGGGGGATGGGGTCCCCGGGGATTATAAAAAATTAGTGACAGAGGCACTTTTTATTTGGGTTACTATCTATGTTGAATCTATGAATGTATGTTGGCAGTGTGTGTTGACTGGGGTTCGGCTGCCGTTGATGTGGAACAGATAGTATTTCTTCTCCCCGTGGTTTTGTGTACCCCCTAAGTCTAAAGGGAGCTTATACAGACCGATTCTAGGTTGGCAGTGTGTGTTCACTAGGGTAATGGTGTTTCTGTACCCCCTTTGCAGCTCTTTAAACATTCGAACATATAATTTCTGCATTTTTTGTGTGTTGGGCAACAGAGTATTACCCCAGTGACTTTGTCATCCATGTATCTTTTAAACTTTTTTTTAATTTGAATTCCGCTTTATTTACAGTATTTTTCTACCTCTCATCACAATGAGTTTCACAGCGTAGCGTCCGTTGCAGTGTTGTTAGTTTTCTTGTTCTTTTGCTGACTTACCAGTTTGTGTTGAAGATTCGCTGTCCTATTTGTGTAGCTTTCCTTTGTGTATCTTTTGTGCAGCCTTCTTTGGTGTATCTTATTTTGTATCTGACTTTGTTTATTTAGTACTTGATCCAGTGTCCTGAACATAGCAGAACATCTGCAGACATGTAGTTTACTCCTTTCCTTTCCCTCCCTCCATCCTAATTGACAACGTAATGGGGGGAGTCAAAGTAAGGCACTCCTGTCCTCACTGTTTTAAGCTTGCAACACAATTGGTAGGACAGGGGTTAAGAAACCTAGGCTGTACCACTCTTAGACCCTCCTGGCCCTTGTTGCCTCCTCATTTACTATGTCTTAAGTATTTAATCTCTGCACTTGACGTGGTCCTCCAACAGTGTATTCTCATCATAGTCCAAGCACATACAATCCATCATTTTATCTGCTCTTGTGCATTCTGTGTGGTGGTCCCGCCACAACATATTGCACATTATAGGACACCTTGAGTGTACCCGCCCTCGAAACGTCTCCACTGGCGATTGGACATGCAGACCTTGGACCACCCTTTTCATCCATTCTTGCATGCTGAGATGTAACCTCTTACCTCTGTTCTTTACTTCTTAGTTTACCCTTTTAAATATTCAAATCCTCTTGGAAAGATATTAGTAATCCTTATCATCGAAAAAGTAGCAAGTTTCTGAAATCATTTTATATGTGAGTTGTGTATGTTATCCTAATACCCAACATTCCAATGACATGCTTTGTACCATCATGTAATGTGCTTTAGTTGCAGTGTTCTATCTTGTTTTGGTTTGTAAGTCATTACAATCAAAGGTAACATATTCCTGTATATCCTAAATAAAGCACTTGACACAATGAATAGTGACACTGTATTTATTGTATTTATTTTTCGAATGTTTTCAAAATAATATACACTCAAGTACAAATTATTGTTGCTTCATTTCCAAGATAAATATTTAATTTATTTTATGAGAATCACCACATATGCTGATATTACAGTAAGGATAAAATGAAGTGTTTATGTTTTTGTACAAGGACCTACAACATAAGAAATTCAGTATGGAAAATCAACATAACAGTTTGGAAGACGGTTTAGAAGTTAGTAACAGTGTCATAGAAGAGCTGGACATACTTTTTTGTAAGTAGCGAGAATGAAGAGGAAGAAATGAATGCTGCAGATATCAGTTGTGATTTCCTAGACGAAACCTTGGATGCGGATTTTGTGGAAGCATTAGATGACATCGAGTATGATCATATGCCTTTTGAAATTGATAATCAGGAAAAGGAAATACTTGATGAAATTATTTTAGAAGCTCTATTAAATTATGAGATGTTACAAGAATACATTTATTATTATATAATAATAATGGTATGAGACACTCTTCTTGCCGAATTGTAATCATTCAGCTAGTACTGAAGTACTCATGATGCAAAGTGGGCCGTAGGGCATGGAATGCTTCAAACCCCTATAGACTATGCATGCACTCTTCCATGCACCATCAAACTTGTGTTTTATACCTTCAATACCCCAGTCTGTATCTTTACACTTCCAGCAAACACTATCACACTTCTGTTTTAATATTGTAGTGAGCCACACAGCACAATGTATCACATTTATTTTCTGTTACCAGCTCAAACACTGATATTACAGTAAATCATTTTTTAGAATAGTTGCAATGTATCCAAAAATGTTTTATGAAAGCAGTTGAAACACTGATATTATAGTAAACTAGTTTTAAAAATAGTTTCAAGGTATCGCAAAGTATTTTATTTGAGCACCACAAACCTCGATATTACAGTAATGAAGTTGTGAAAATAATTGCAGTGTAGCTTAAAATATTGAACATGAGGAGCAAAAAAACAACAAACAACAGTAAAGAAGTTGTGAAAATAGTTTCAATTAAGTTTGGGCGAAATTTGTGAATTCCCAGTACGTGAATGCAAATTCGCGTTCAGCATAATCCGCGAATTAGTGATTTTTTTTTCGTGTTCGCGGAGCACTTTGCGGGTTCGCGGGCCGCTTTCAGCACGCCGACCGCGAAGTTACCCATGCGGTCGTACATGGGCGTGGCCATCTTGTTTGCGTTGCCTATTTGGGTTTCCGGGCACTAGTTGCATTCTCACGTTGTGGGCGGGGCGCGATTGCGTGGTCGCGTGCGTTTTTGCGTGCTCGCGGGGGAAATATCGCACAAACTTACCAATGCGGTCCTCAATGGGTGCGGCCATCTTGCTTTTTATTCATTGCTATGGTTCTGGGCATGCTTTTTCAATCCTCCCCTAATCTTTGCAATCCTTTGTTTCTTTGAACTTTTTTTAATCTTTTTTTACCCATTATCTATCCCTCTCTTTTTCTACATCTATATTTTGTGTTTTTTTCTACTTTTGCTTACTTTAAAACTACTTTTTAAACTCTTCTCTTTTATTTACTTTTTCTACATTCTCTTTCTATTACTTTTTCCATTCCTTTCCAGGACCATGGCAAAGGGAGCCGGGAAGAAGAAGGGGAAGGGTCCCGCACCCCTTACCCGGCTCCCTTGCGGGCGATTAAGGGGGGAGCAAGTAGTAGCCAGGGAGATCTTCACCTCCCCAAGACCGTGGCAGCAGGGGGCAGGCCCAGTTCAGGGTATGGCCTCCGGGATCGTCGCCAGCTGTGGGATAAGGTGTGCCGGGCCATGCGTAGGGAGTCGGGGGTCCGGCGCACCAACCATCAGGCGACGCACCGGTGGGCTGACCTACTTGACCGGGAGCAGGACCCGCTACACCTGCTAGGAGTGGAGATCCCTGGCCTTGGTGAGTAGCTATTTAATAACTACTTTGTTTTCTTCTGCTCTGTGTTATATTGCTAATATATGTTTTTCCTGAATAGCAAGAATGCTGCCGATTCGATTACATTGCAGGTAAATTAATGTTTAAATAGCTTCTGTGATTGCAGGTGCTTGCCTGCTCAGTGGTGTTGTTCCAATGCTTACTTGTTTCAACTTTGTGCTCATTTGAGCAGAACTGCGTAATGCTAGAGAGACTAGAGACTCAAGTGTAGTCCTTCCTTTGTACTCCTGCTGCCACTAAGAAGAGATAGTGGTGGATTGATAGGTTGAGTTTATTATGCCTTGTTATTTAGTAGTAGGACATTTTTTAGTGGTCTGTAATCATGATGATGGACTGTGTCTGTCACGTCGCGTGGTGCTGAGTACTGGCAGTCGTAGTAGGACCTTTTTGTTGTTGGTTTAGTTAGTGATTTACATAACTTTCCAAGTAGACGGTCTGCGAATCCAGCAATACTGTACTATCTATCCTAGTTTACCAGATCAGATAGGTCAATCAATACATGTAGTGCAATTGTTGGTAATTTGTTTCCCCGAGATAATTTTAGATTGTGGTCAAAGAAATCAAATATTTAAAAAAAAAACAATCATTCATGTTTGTGTTTATTTCATGATCATCAGCACCTCCCAGGGGCAAGGAGAAGACCACACCCGAGACTCCGGCAGAACAAGGTGGGCAGGATCGGTCCTCTGCAGGTTCTTCTGCTGGCCCCAGTAAGTAGTTCTGTTGTTAATATTGATAATTATACTTCCCTAACATTTACAGCTCCTATTCATTCCAAACTGTTTCCTAATTCTATTTTTTACAAAATAGTCTTTGATCTTCTTGTAGACTGTTTCTACATTCTTATACTGCCTCTACCATCACTCTCTGTGCTACTACTATTTACTAATTTTATTATGAGTCGGTCTGTGTAGGCAGCTAAGCTTGCCCAGTCGGCAAACGGTGTTAAAAAAACTCTGATCCAGCGATAGCTCTAGAGGCACTGAGTGCAGTACTCTGGGTTGCCCTTGCTGTCTATTCCAGTCTTCTTAATGTTAGTGGTTTGACAATTTCCAACAAAAAAATGTCAATGTCCCCCAATAATACGCTAGTAGTTGGCTTTTTGATTTGATAGTAGCATATACCATACCGCTAGTGTTTCAGGGACTATTCTGTACATACAGAAGTATGGACAAGAGAAATAGGACATTGTTAATGATAGGTGCAGTTCGACTTTCCACATACCTCAGTCAGAACAGAAGTTGAACCCCCAATCCCTTGACCAACTATCTAGTGTGTCTGACCAATGATTATACGACCCAGAAGAACAGAAGAAGACTACCGAGTACTGACCTATCAGAGTCACGGAAGCATGCTTGCAAAGTGCAGTAGTGCAACTGCAAACCCTTTCGCTCACTCACTCGTGAACAAAAACCACACAGTGTTTTTTAGTTTTAAAGTTTTATTTTCAAATAAGAAATACAAAAACTATTTCTTTAATATTAATAGCGCAGTATTCCCAGTGAGCAGTGGTGATAAATGACGTTAAAGTTTAAACACCCTTCCCTAGCACTTGGGAGCCCTCACCTTGTTGGAACTTCAAGTCTTCCTGATGGTGATGATGAGGAGTAGGTGGTTCTGTCTGTAATTAGAAAAATGTTGCACGTTAAAAAGCAAGCATTCATCAGTTGTGCCAAAAAGTGTTGCATGTTATGGCTAACCATATAAGTTAACACTCTCCCCAAAACCATAACTTTTTTCAGTCCCAATAATTAAAAATTGTTAATGTATTATCATTTTCTCTTCCATTACGAGACGAATTAGGGGGTGGTGCATGGCATCTAAAAATATGACATGTTTTTTCTAGGCGTCATCACAACATCGGATGTGGCACTTCCCACCACCAGTGCCGGGGCCAGCCGCACGTAGGGGACCACTCCAGGGGCGGATGCGGCGGCGCCACAAGCAGGAGGAGCTGCTGTGGGGGATGGCTCAGCAGCGGCGGACGGTGGTAAGTTATTATACTCCTTACTTATTGACATTTTAGAGTAGGCTCGCAAAGGGGTGTATGATGTACTGTACAGTAGACGGTACACTAGTAGAAGTACAATGTACTGTTATGAACAGTTACTAATTTAGAACTACATTTTTGCCAATCACGGAGAAGACAGTCACCCTTGACTTAGCCATAGCATTAGCGGCGGTAGTTCTCGAGTAAGCAATGGCCCCCTCTATTTGACTTCAACTCAGCTGTGAAACTTTTATTGTGAATCCAAGTCAGATCAGATGAACTTGAGGGATGTGATGAACTAAAAGGGAAAAAAGGGTGTAAGGAAGGACGAGCGAGTCGTAACATTTATGACTGTAAAGAATGATACGTGTTTTTTGAATGCATGCAGAGGTGGCTGATAGGAAAGAATCAGAAGCATGGCTGCTTGAAGCAAGGATGGTTGGAGGAGAAAGAAAAGATGACTGCCTGTATGGGTGCCCCCTGGTCCACCAGCCAGCAGCCTCCAGTACGGCGCTGTGGTCTGACAGCCTCCCGCCGCCGCCGCTTAGCTGCAACAACACCAGCAGCTGTCCCCCCAGAGCCTGGATGGCACGCCTGTGCCGGCTACGCCGCCGAGTGGACTACCTGGAGCGCACGGTGGGGAAGCAGCAGCACCCGCTCTGGGACCTCCGCAAAGAGCTGTGGCACCACCTGTCCACAGGACACCACCGAAAGTGATTGTGTCCCTTGCCCCTTTTTTAATTACTGTTGGGGGGTGGGAATTGGGAGTTGGGAATTAGGGACTTTTTGTGGCACATTCATGGACAGTTGTTGGGGTTAGGTAGGGGGGTGGTTTGGGTCTTTGGACTAGTTCATTTTTGTTAGGGTAAATATATCTTTATTTATTTAACATACTTCAACATAGTGTATGTGTTCATATTATTTTTTGTGGTGGTGGGCGGGGGTTACTGCACGTTTGGTTTCCTCAAACTTACCAGCATGAATTATCTAAAACGTCCAAAAATGTACAAAAGTCCCACTAACAGAGTTAGTGAATTCAATTAGCCTACTAGTACTTTACTAGTACTACTGTCAGTCTCTCCTCTTCTCCGAGTCCTAGTCCATTATTCTACCTCCCCAAAATGCTTATCTTACCTGTGATTCATGTTTGAGAATAGAGCTAGGCACAGCGCTGGATGCATGACAAATGTTGATTACATTTGCCCATGAAATTCATCCAGGACACAAATTCCATTGTTGTGGTGGTAGTAGGAGTGGTACCGGTGGTAGTAGGACTAGTACCTCACTAGCAGTAGCAGCATATGAAAAACAAAGGAAAAAAAGAGACATTGAGTGGCCTGAGAGGAGTATTAGAAGGAACAGTATATGTGTAGCCTAAGCAATGCTGAAGATAAGTATGGGAAAAAAAATTGCATGGATGATTATGGCTACAACAAGAACAGTGACACAGCAGCGTAACGAGTCTTGACATGTAGGAGGAGGATGTTGACGATGGATCCAATCGATGGTGGGCATGAAATTCTCAATTGATTTGAAAATAGTAAAATACTCATTGGTGTTTTTTTAAGCAGAATTACAATATCCTACGATTCATCTAGCTGCCTTAAAATTGATTTGAGGGGGTTGCTTGCACCTTATCCTCCCCAGCAAGTGTGTGGAATTATTGCTGTCATTTAGTCACTCCTCAATGAAAACCACACAGCCCGGGGGAAGAGGGTTAGGGTTTGAAAGTTGGATGAGAATGGGGTTTTTGGGGAAAGTTTTGTGGAGAGAGGAAAAAAACACAGCATGGACAAACAATAAATGAAGAAAAACAATTCTTTGGATACGAAGATATCCATAAATCTTTTAAGGTACATAAAGGAACTGCATGCATGAAGTTGTTTGCTAAATGGATGGTTCGGTTACTGAAAAGTAGTACTAACTACAACTTACTAAGTAGTACTAAACTATTAGACAGTACATGGCTGGTGTAATTACGCAATTTCACTCAGAGAGAGAATGACTTAGTAGTACATTACATTAGTTTTAAAAATAGCAAAGAAAGTTATGAAATAGCTGTAGGGATGAATTTGAAGCAGAGAGTCGCACTCATAGAAGTTCACAACAATAAGTTATTTAAAAGATAAGGAGAAGTGAAGAGGAAAGGATACTGTAACTGTATGGTGTTGTTGTCCTGTTCAATTAGGGAAGTTGCATGCATCGAGCCATTCCTCTTATTCACGGTACTCCTCCATTCCATCTGACGCTCTGTTGATCAATCTTGGTGACCAGACACACTGTCCACTGCCTGCCTGGTGGATGCGGAATTCCGGATTGATGTTGTTCCCATGGCACAAGGTAAAAGCCGGCCTGCAATTGAAAAACAGGAAGGGATATTAAAACAGCATTGAGAAAAAATATAAGGTAAGGTGTGTAGTGCAAAAATAACACTTTCAGAGGCGACAGTATTACATACAGGCATCATTTATAAAGTGCGTACTCTGAGTCTCCTTTTCAAGGATAGGGCCATGCAGACGGTCAAGGCAGGCACCACTGAGTGAACCACCCTGATGATGTAGCATACCATACACTACACTGGCTCGACCACTCCCATACCACGACTAGACAGACATGTAGGTCTGCTGTAGTTGTTGTTGACTTGTTTACCTGTTGTTGTTTGCCACTCACGAAACGGCCATATGTCTTCCGTAAACCGACAATGATGATGATCCATCCATCCTAGTGAGTGACTGTGTAAAGAATAAAGATAATATGTAACTTTAATCATCAAGACTCATCATCATCATCATGGTATGTTATTGGCAAACTCAATGTTGTCTACACACTGAGTCCAAGGACATTTTTGCGTAACATGTGTTACCTTTGCATCAGCACTGAAGCGAGCAAACCCTTGCCGAGTTATCCAATCCGCTTCCGACAATATTATAGCTGGGCCTGGTGCAGGTGATAATGACGAGGATACTGTTGCTTCTGTCGGTAATGGCTGTGAGGGAAAGTGACTGCCTTCGGCCACAGAAGTGGACCTTGATGCCGAATGGCCTGCTGCTTCAGTAGTACTTGTGGTGTTTCCTTCAATTTCCTGCCGCTCTTTTTCGAACCGAGTGGCTGACACAGCTGGCCAATGTTTGTACGTTGAAACATCTTCTTCATCAAAAAGAAATGAATACTTTGCTGGTCAGTGCCTTTTTGTACCGTGGATCCAGAATAGTGGCACAAATGTAATGTTGTTCTGAATGTATTATTTTAGGCCTTTCATTGACAAGTAGGCGGCTTAATAAGCTCTACGCCAACCGATATGCGTCTTGTTTGTAAACATCAGCTCGTAACGTTGAAGACACCGCCTTCAGTTATTACTTTAGCATGAACAACAATGGGATAGATTTGCCCAAACTACAGTCTTCCCTGCTGACTTCACGGGTGAAGACCTCAAAAGGATGAAGCATGTCTGTCAGGCTTTTAACTAGGTCCCATTTCTCCGGCTCTAGCCACATGTCTTTCAAAGGAGCAGAACGTATGTTAATGCTATTGACATACTCATTGATTACCTTGTACTGCTCAAACAAACGTTCAAGCATGTAGTAGGTTGAGTTCCAACGTGTTGCCACCTCCTGGATAAGTCCTTTGACTGGCAGTCCACTGCTACGTTGAATGAGCCTCATCTTCTTCCGGGCCTTAAAAGAATGGCTGAAATGTGTGCAGATTCTTCGGCAGGTGGTCAGTAACTTGCTGGCTGTGTTTTCTCTTTTCAAGAAATCTTGAACAACAATGTTAATGCAGTGCGCCAAACACGGCACTCTGAAGTAGCCACCATCATGCATGGCCAACTATATTACTGCCATTATCCGTGGAAACATAACCAATCATGCGACTTCTTGGCACCAGCCATTTAGAGACCTTACTCTTAAACTCATCCTAAATGTTTAATGCAGTATGATATTTCTCCATAGCAAACATGGCTACTGTTGCATGTTTCCGACTCGCTTTATAAATTGTGGCATGGTCAACACCTGTAGACATCTTTTCTCTAACCGCTGCAAAAGAGACCCAGTGTGCAGTGATGCACATGTAATCCACGGCTTGGCAACTGGTCCACATGTCTGTTGTCAGGTGGATAGTGTGAACAGCACTCTTCTGCAAAGCTGACTCAATCACTTCCAGCACATCTTCATGTAGTGCTGGAACCGCAACTCTGGCAAAATAGGACCGGCTAGGAACCTTCCATTTAGGGCAGACTGTTGCCACAAATTCTAGAAAACCCACCCCCTCCACGAAAGAAGAAGGGAGAATGTTTAGCGCTATCATTTTAGCCAGCTTTGCTTTATACAGACGTGCCGTTGGGTGGTTGCGTTCAAATGGCGCCTCCGACCAAAACATGCTTTTAATGGTGGTCTGGACCGTTTTCATATGTGATGATGATGATCCAGACTTCTTCAACCCAGTTAGGCTCATTGAGGTACTTTTTCGAATTGGTGTCTCTCCCAGACTTTTAGTGTGCCTCATACATGTTGCTGGGGTGGAGGGTGTGGGCGCTACCACTGCAGTGCTGCTGCCAGGGGTACTGGGTGTACCAGAAAAAATGTCTGTCGCTTCTTTACTTCCCCCCTGCACGATCAGCCCCTCGTCATCATCAGATGCAATATGAATGGATACATTTGGATTTGTTGTACTTGTGGATTCCCGGATCTTCCTCAAATGCACCTCCCAAATGATAGTGTGGTCTTTTTGGAGATGACCTCTCTGGCCTCCTGTACCATAGCACACACCGCAGCAGAACTTCTTCCTGGAACTGATGATGAACGATGACTGATTTGTGTGTGTTTTTCGACTTTTTTGGGTGTTGTTGGGGCCTGGCCATGTGGGTGGCGGCCATTTTGAGGCCTGGTACAGGCAGGGCCTGGCCATGTGGTGGGGTGAAGGCTCAAGGAGCCATTTTGAAGCCAGGCAGTGTGCTCAGGCCTGCACCCAGTTTACCTTGCTTTCATCCATTGTATGCCAGCCAAATGTCAATCTGAGGAGTTATTCTTATCAAAATCATCATTTTCAGAAGGTTTATGCTGCCTGCGGTGGATTTCCTGTGCAGAATTGCAATTTTTGTTTGGGAAAGCGAGCTGTTCAAATCTTCCTCGGGAAGTTAGCTGCGCGCCGCATCTACGTGTTCGGAATTGTTTACTCCCGCGATGCGTGATCGCGGGCCCTTATGACGTACTCCCATTGTCAAACTCTCGCTGTGCAAGATGGCGGGCAGGGATGACGTACTCGCGGTCGAAAAACTCTTGCGCGATCACGCAGCAAGATCCAAAATGGTGCAGTACACGCAAACCGGTAGAAAAACAACTCAGCGAACTCAGAATCACGGTAAGTCAACGCCGCGCGCGCGATATTGTATTTTTCAAGCGCGACCAAGCAAAAAAATCCGCCAGCTTGCGAATTGTGGATTTTTGGGCTAATTTGCGCGATTCGCAGAACACAAATTTGTCAAAAATCCGCAAATTCCGTGAACGAAACGGATTTTACTCCCAAACTTAGTTTCAATATATCACAAAAACGCATTTCACTTCACTAAGAACATGTTTCTTTTCTATTTACAGATCTTATGTCTTACAGATGGAAAATGTCACTTACACAGTAAGCATTTCTTTTAGGCATGTAGTGCTGTAGATTTAGATGCTTTTCATAGTCCTGCCATGTCGTGTTGTGTTTGGCCGAGGTAGTAGCTATAACAAAAAGGCTCGACAAAGGGCCTTGACTTTGAATCAGAATATGAAATTCAAGAATAATTGATAACCCCAGTCAAAAAAGGCAGCAAGTAAGTGTGTATATGTGTGGATGATGTGTTGATTGAGTGGAAGATGAAATTAAGAAAGGCAGCAGACGCGCAAACTACCCACTGCCTTGTAAAGGAAGTGGGTGTTTAGTTTTCTAGGCCATTATAGACTGTGAGTCGGATTCCCTGTGGGAGCCTGAGAAACCGGCACTACATCTAAGGAGGCAAGCAAGTGCGCAAATTACCCACTGCCATTCACGGGTAGTAGTTACCAAGAAGGCTCAATAAAGGGCCTGCACTTTGAATTTGAATTACTTTTAGACTAATTGATAACCCCAGCCAAGAAAGACAGCAAGTGTGCAAATTTCCTACTGCCTTTGGCCGGGGTAGTAGCTACAACAAAAAGGCACGATAAAGGGCCCGCACTTTGAATACTGATATGAAATAGAAGAATAGTTGATAACCATAGCCAAGAAAGGCTGCAAGTAGGTGTGCCTTTGTGTAGATGATGTGTTGATTGAGTGGAAGATGAATAATATAAAAAATAGGAAAGGCTGCAAGTGTGCAAATTACCCACTGCCTTTAGCCAGAGAAGTAGTTACAACAAAAAGGCTCAATAAAGGGCCATGAGTTTGAATCAGAATATGAAATTGAACAATAGTTGATAACCCCAGCCAAGAAAGGCAGCAAGTGCGCACATTTCCCACTGCCTTTGGCCCGGGGTAGTAGCTACAACAAAAAGGCTCGATAAAGGGCCAAGACTTTGAATCAGAATATGAAATTGAACAATAATTGATAACCCCCGCGAAGAAAGGCAGAAAGTGAGCATATTTTCCACTGCCTTCTGCCCGGGTAGTATCAACATGAAAAAGGCTCGATAAAGGGCCTTGACTTTGAATCAGAATATGAAAGTGAAGAGTAATTGATAACCCCAACCAAGAAAGGCAGCAAGTAAGTGTGTCTATGTGTGGATGATGTGTTCATTGAATGGAAGATGAATAAGGTAAAAAGTAAGAAAGGCTGCAGACGTGCAAAGTAACCACTGCCTTATCAGGGAAGTAGATCTTTGGATACCCAGCTCATTATACAGACTGTGCGTCGCAAGAAAGGATGCAAGTGTGGAAATGACCCACAGCCATTCACGGGAAGTAGTTACCAAGAAGGCTGAATAAAGGGCCTGCATTTTGTATTTGAATTGCAGGAAGAATAATTGATAACCCCAGCCAAGAAAGGCAGCAAGTGTGCGAAATTCCCACTGCCTTCGGCCGGGGTGGTAGCTACAACAAAAAGGCTCGATAAAGGGCCTGCATTTTGAATACGGATCTGAAATAGAAGAATAGTTGATAACAATAGCCAAGAAAGTGTGTGTACGTGTAGATGATGTGTTGATTGAGTGGAATATGAATAATGTAAAAAATAAGAAAGGCTGCAAGTGAGCAAATTACCCACTGCCATTCACGGGTAGTATTTACCAAGAAGGCTCAATAAAGGGTCTGCACTTTGAATTAGAATAACAAACAGAAGAATTGATAACCATAGCCCATACTGGCTCTTTTTTAATATTGGTAGATTTTTGTTAAGCTTTTCATTGTACATGAACGGAAGGAAGTGCGCAAATTACCTACCGCCATTCATGGGTAATAGTTACCAAGAAGGCTCAATAAAGGGCCTGCACTTTGAATTTGTATTACAAGAAGAATAATTGATAACCCCAGCTAAGAAAGGCAGCAAGTGTGCACATTTCCCACTGCCTCTGGCCGGGGTAGTAGCTACAACAAAAAGGCTCGATAAAGGGCCTTGACTTTGAATCAGAATATGAAATTGAACAATAATTGATAACCCCAGCCAAGAAAGGCAGCAAGTGTGCAAATTTCCCACTGCCTTCGCCCGGGGTAGTAGCTACAACAAAAAGGCTTGATAAAGGGCCTTGACTTTGAATCAGAATATGAAATTGAACAATAATTGATAACCCCAGCCAAGAAAGGCAGCAAGTGTGCAAATTTCCCACTGCCTTCGGCCGGGGTAGTAGCTACAACAAAAAGGCTCGATAAAGGGCCTGCACTTTGAATAGGAATATGAAATTGAACAATAATTGATAACCCCTGTCCAAAAAGGCAGCAAGTAGGTGTGTGTATGTGTGGATAATGTGTTGATTGAGTGGAAGTTGAATAATGTAAAAAATAAGAAAGGCTGCAAGAGTGCAAATTACCCACTGCCTTTAGCCGGGGAAGTAGTTACAGAAAAAGGCTTGATAAAGGGCCTTGACTTTGAATCAGAATTTGAAATTGAACAATAATTGATAACCCCAGCCAAGAAAGGCAGCAAGTGTGCAAAATCCCACTGCCTTCGGCCGGGGTAGTTGTTACAACAAAAAAGGTCGATAAATGTCTAATGACTAAAGTTGAGGACAGCGATGCTCCAGTTTCCTGTTTTTTATGAGGTTGATAGACTGTTTCACGTAACACACAAAGTTCATCGCAATAAATGCATAGAAATTTAAGTTTACCAATATCAAGATCAATATGTGAGTATGGACTGCTTGCCGAAGATGCTGTTGCAGCAGTTGATGTGCTTGGTGCAGCAGCAAGTGGGTTTCCAGCAATCTCTGCGTTGCAGCTCATGCAAAGTTGATGTGGTGCAAGTTCTTCACGTGTTGCACTATATTTGCTGTGCCAAAGGAGTATTTTTTGGATGGATCAGCCCTTGAAAGAGTTGTTTAGCAAATGTTACAGGTTACTTTTGGAGGATTAACCTTCGGCTGGTGTAGTAGCTACAACAAAAAGGCTCGATAAAGGGCCTTGACTTTTAATCAAAATATGAAATTGAACAATAATTGATAACCCTAGCCAAGAAAGGCAGCAAGTGTGCAAATTTGCCACTGCTTTCGGCTGGGGTAGTTGATACCATTTACAAGATAATGTAAAAAAAACTATTCTCGAGGATAGCGATGCTCCTGCTTCCTGCGTTTTATCAGGTCGATAGACTGCTCCCCGTAACACAAAAGTTCATCGCAATAAATGCATAGAATGTTAACTTCACCGAAATAAGGATCAATCTGTGGGTGTGGACTGCTTGCTGAAGATGTTGCTGCGGCAGTCAAAGTGCTTAGTGCAGCAGCATGTGGGTTCTCCTGTAACCTCCGTGTTGCAGCTCTAGCAAAGTTATTGGGGTGCAAGTTCTTGACATGTCGCACCATACTCGCTGTGCTAAAGGAGTATTTTTTAGATGGATCACCCCTTGAAAGAATTGTTTGGCAAAATTTACGGGTTACTAATGGAGAATTAACCTTTTTTTGCCCTTCAAATGACTTCCAAATTAGAACTTCTCTCTTCTTCTTTGGGGGCTCTTCAGGAATGAAATCTCCTTCTGAAGAATAGCTGGAAGATGAGTTCATTCCTGTTATTATGGTGATTTTCCTTCCATTTGACAGGATTCTCAGAAGAGATGGTTCTTCTTAGAAAGTCAAAGTAGAATGAATAAAATGGGAGGGATCTTTCAACAGTTGGAATACGAAGTGTTATGAACCAATCAAATCTCTTCTTTTAAAGTCACATTGCTCGATAAAGGGCCTTGACTTTGAATCAGAATATGAAAGTGAAGAGTAATTGATAACCCCAACCAAGAAAGGCAGCAAGTAAGTGTGTCTATGTGTGGATGATGTGTTCATTGAATGGAAGATGAATAAGGTAAAAAGTAAGAAAGGCAGCAGACGTGCAAAGTAACCACTGCCTTATCAGGGAAGTAGATCTTTGGATACCCAGCTCATTACACAGACTGTGCGTCGCAAGAAAGGATGCAAGTGTGGAAATTACCCACTGTCATTCACAGGAAGTAGTTACCAAGAAGGCTGAATAAAGAGCCTGCATTTTGTGGTTGAATTGCAGGAAGAATAATTGATAACCCCAGCCAAGAAAGGCAGCAAGTGTGCGAAATTCCCACTGCCTTCGGCCGGGGTGGTAGCTACAACAAAAAGGCTCGATAAAGGGCCTGCATTTTGAATATGGATCTGAAATAGAAGAATAGTTGATAACAATAGCCAAGAAAGTGTGTGTACGTGTAGATGATGTGTTGATTGAGTGGAATATGAATAATGTAAAAAATAAGAAAGGCTGCAAGTGAGCAAATTACCCACTGCCATTCACGGGTAGTATTTACCAAGAAGGCTCAATAAAGGGCCTGCACTTTGAATTAGAATAACAAACAGAAGAATTGATAACCATAGCCCATACTGGCTCTTTTTTAATATTGGTAGACTTTTGATAGGCTTTTCATTGTACATGAACGGAAGGAAGTGCGCAAATTACGTACCGCCATTCATGGGTAATAGTTACCAAGAAGGCTCAATAAAGGGCCTGCACTTTGAATTTGTATTACAAGAACAATAATTGATAACCCCAGCCAAGAAAGGCAGCAAGTGTGCACATTTCCCACTGCCTTTGGCCGGGGTAGTAGCTACAACAAAAAGGCTCGATAAAGGGCCTTGATTTTGAATCAGAATATGAAATTAAACAATAATTGATAACCCCAGCCAAGAAAGGCAGCAAGTGTGCAAATTTCCCACTGCCTTCGCCCGGGGTAGTAGCTACAACAAAAAGGCTCGATAAAGGGCCTTGACTTTGAATCAGAATATGAAATTGAACAATAATTGATAACCCCAGCCAAGAAAGGCAGCAAGTGTGCAAATTTCCCACTGCCTTCGGCCGGGGTAGTAGCTACAACAAAAAGGCTCGATAAAGGACCTGCACTTTGAATAGGAATATGAAATTGAACAATAATTGATAACCCCTGTCCAAAAAGGCAGCAAGTAGGTGTGTGTATGTGTGGATGATGTGTTGATTGAGTGGAAGTTGAATAATGTAAAAAATAAGAAAGGCTGCAAGAGTGCAAATTACCCACTGCCTTTAGCCGGGGAAGTAGTTACAGAAAAAGGCTTGATAAAGGGCCTTGACTTTGAATCAGAATATGAAATTGAACAATAATTGATAACCCCAGCCAAGAAAGGCAGCAAGTGTGCAAAATCCCACTGCCTTCGGCCGGGGTAGTTGTTACAACAAAAAAGGTCGATAAATGTCTAATGACTAATGTTGAGGACAGCGATGCTCCTGTTTCCTGTTTTTTATGAGGTTGATAGACTGTTTCACGTAACATACAAAGTTCATCGCAATAAATGCATAGAAATGTAAGTTTACCAATATCAAGATCAATATGTGAGTATGGACTGCTTGCCGAAGATGCTGTTGCAGCAGTTGATGTGCTTGGTGCAGCAGCAAGTGGGTTTCCAGCAATCTCTGCGTTGCAGCTCATGCAAAGTTGATGTGGTGCAAGTTCTTCACGTGTTGCACTATATTTGCTGTGCCAAAAGAGTATTTTTTGGATGGATCAGCCCTTGAAAGAGTTGTTTAGCAAATGTTACAGGTTACTTTTGGAGGATTAACCTTCGGCTGGGGTAGTAGCTACAACAAAAAGGCTCGATAAAGGGCCTTGACTTTTAATCAAAATATGAAATTGAACAATAATTGATAACCCTAGCCAAGAAAGGCAGCAAGTGTGCAAATTTCCCACTGCCTTCGGCCGGGGTAGTTCTTACAACAAAAAGGCTCGATAAAGGGCCTTGAGTTTGAATCAGAATATGAAATAGGTATTCTACTTAATTTGGTTTCCACTGAGTTGGTACCTGAAACAACAAGGTTCTGTGGAGCTTGCGAAGAAGTGTGGTCCGGGCAGGACGTACTGATAGTAATGTTTTTTGTCTTGTGAATTCTGGCTTAGTAAGGGCAATTGGCGATTTTGTGTAGGTTTGAGGGAGGCTACTTTATTTGGTACTGCACTTTATACGTAATGAATGAAGAATCAGTTAAATACGGCTATGTGGTGATGGCAGGAGGCAGCAGTTAGCAAGAGCCCATGACTACGTGACAGTGATTACAGCTGCACAATATTGGTAATTTAGTGTGTGTGAATGCAGCAATGATAAGTGGTGGAACGAGTTAGTGGCATGTGAAGCAACAAAGTTCTGTGGAGTCTGCGATGATGCATGGTCCAAGCAGGACGCATTGGTAGCAAAGTCTTTAAAATCAAGTTGTCTATAAATATAGGTTGTCCAGTCACAGAAGTAAGTTGAAGTATATCTCCTAAAAATATGATATATTTTTTCCAAATAAGTCATCTCATTCAATACAGAGACCTGGTGATGATTTGTGGTGCACTGAGTTAGTAATCCCTTTGGCGCTGAGCTTGAACGTACCCTGTGATGATGCGTGGTCGGGGGGGGAGGCACAGTAAGTGAAGTAATGTCTTTAGTCGACTGAATTCTGCATCAATTCCATTTAAAAGGGACAGTATGTTTCACTGTGACATAAAACTGTTCACTCTTCTTGGTGATGATTTATGATGTACGGAGTAAGTAGTATCTTTGGCGCTGAGCTTGTACTTTCCCTGCGCAGTGTAGACTGAAGGCAGTTGTTAACAGACATAGACAAATGCTTTTTGTCACTTATTTAAACAAAAAGTGAAGACATAAAGTAGAATTGTCTCTGTATTAAATAAATGAAGGCTGAATTTCCTACTGTTCAAACTTTAAGAAAATCTGAGGACATTGTGTAATTGTCTCTGTTTTAAATAAATCAAGATTGTATTGAATGTTTTCTGTAGTGCTGGCACTCTTGGTATCTAGTTGTCAACTGTACTGAGCGCAGAATTGATTGAAGACAGTGCTCAGCACAGATACTGAAGACAAATTTATATCCAAAGCTGAATTGAAGTTGTGAACCCTGCTGTCTGCAATGTAGATCGAAGGTACTACTCGACACAAACATCGATGAATGCTATTTTGTAAAGTTAGCAGAATCTGAGGGCATAGTACAATTGTCTCTGCCTTAAATAAATCAAGACTAAATTCCATGTTGTCCGTAGTACTGATGCGCTCCTGGTACCAAGCGGTAAACTCTGTTTATCGCAGTGTACGTTTGAAGGCAGTACTTAGTACAGCCATTGAGGAACGTTTTTTTGGGCATCCATTAACAAAATTGTCTCTGCCTTACATAAATCAAGGCTAAATTGAATGCTGTCCGTAGTGTAGATGTAAAGCTAAATTGAAGTTGTGAACCTTCCTGTCCGCATTGTAGATCAAAGGTACTACTCGACACAAACATCGATGAATGCTATTTTGTACAGTTAACAGAATCTGAGGACATAGTACAATTGTCTCTGCCTTAAATAAATCGAGACTAATATGTCATACTCTGTTTTAAGAATTTGCTGCATTCTTAAATGCACAAAGGCAAGCATTAAGTTTGATACCATGCTTACATCATCAATAATGAGAAATTTCATTTTCCTCAAGGCTCTTGAAACTTCACAACAAGCTTGTCCAGATAGGTTGTGGTATTCCAAATTGTTGTCATGCTCCACAGGTAGTATAAGTAAACAATGTAATATAGCATTGGAAATGTTAACATTTGGTTATATTTTGAATATCAGGAACTTATTAGAAATATGCGACAAGCAAATGATGCTGATTATGGAACTATTCTACAAGATATAAGAATTGGAAAAGTGACTGAAAATGGCAAAGAAACTTTACAGAGACGATTACTTTCCAATTTGTTTCCAAATGAAAATATCCTTCCTGAGAAAATATATATGAGAATTGCAGAAAACAAATCTGTAATCTGGTTAATGCTAACATTGCATGAATGTTCTATATTCAATGAAGACATTTTAAAGTTGGAAAATGAAGAAATAATAAAATTGGAAACTATTGATAAAATAGATCATGAAGGAATCACTATTATTTTGACAGAAAAGTTTAAGAGGAAATTGGATTCTTTAGTGAAATTGATATCTAAAACTGCTGGTTTAGAAAAGAATCTATATGCATGTATAAACTGTCGGGTAATTTCATGACGTAATTTGAATGTGGAAAAAGATTTAGTAAATGGAACAATGGATAAAGTTGTTGATTTCGTTAATTATCGAAATATGGATGGTATTGAATTTTTGAAAATCAAATTTAATCAAATTGAAGAAGTACAACAATTTAGTTGTTGATCAGCTCGGTTTTTGTAAACTTCTTAAAATGTCTGCTTCGGGCTGTTGACTTATGTAAGAAACTGCAAACAGTGTCAATATCTGGGACATTATCAGCGACAGCATCCATTCTTGGAATGTTGAGCTATTGATTAACATGTGTTCTCCTGCCTACCCCGCCAACAGCTGTGGTTGTTTCATGTTATTATTTATTTCACATATGCATTGACAACTCTATGTTACACATACTTACTCCATTATCAAACTCGTGTGTGAATAGAAACAATGGAGTCGATGTCCACACAGAATAAAAAAAGAAGAAGAGTAGTGACCTTACTCACAACTTGAAAGACGTCTTCAAAGAAATACTACTTATGAAAATCCGGACACAACACTAGATACCAGGAGTATGCAGAACATGTAATTTTACAGCTGGCATGCAATCACATCTTTATTTTCTTAATACATACATTTGTTACATTTGTAACCTGAAAAAGGTAAGTAAGATCTTGCATTCCTTTTGATACATTCAAAGTGGACCCATCAGCAGCATTCTAAATATTGAGCCTGTTGGGAAGAACGTGAAAATGAATTTGTTACTCTATTTGAATTGTATAAAGGTCAATGGCTTTTTGTTATGCAAACTTAAATTTATTTACATAGTAAACATAGTGAACTGTCCTCAGTCAGTGGCAAAGTGGTGTTGAGTTCATTACTAAGAAGGGTGCATAGCCAGCGAACCAACATGGTGGACGCAACTCAGAAAAGATCCTTACCATAAAGTTTTCCGTATAAATTGCTGAATGAATATTAACAAACAAAATGCCACGAGTTGTTTAAACGCCAACACTCATGTAATTCCGGAAGTTATTGTGGTTAAACCATCACATCCTGTTGTTACTGTGCCCATTGTTCTGGACGATGAAAATACTGTTACATACACAGCCTCAGATGTAGCTCCTGACCCTACCCCGTTATTAACATCTACAGAGGCTACTATTAAGGCGTCTGAGAACGTTGTAGCTAAGAGAAAGAGGGGCCCTGTAAAACTAACACATAACAAAAGGAAGCAGCCACTAAGGAGCGTAAACCAACCAACACCACAAAGTATGTGGAATAGGGGGAAGAAACATAAGTTGATCCAACATAATGTATCTGTGCAGGAACAATCTCATCTGGGTGATGTCGTAGTCATAAACAACGAGGACTTAAATTCTATGTCAATTTCCACCCAGACTGAACTCCCCAATATAAACAGTTACCACTCCAAATCAGAGGGGAATCTCATTGAGACTATTGCAGATACTATTTTTAAACAGCTTGAAGGTCAAATGAACAAACAATTTAATAATATTTTTAGAAGACTTGACAGACTGGAAAACCTAATTAAAAATGATGATGTCAAGAGAAAAGGCATTGTGAGCTTGGACAAAATAAGAGTAGAACGTCTGCTAAAGGATTTGGAATCCACCACCCGTGTTCTTACTGGTGGAGATCATGGCAATAATATGGTTAGGGAACCACAGGCTGCTACTAATCTATCACCGTCTACTACATCTGCGGTCACCAAAAGCAAAAGCATAAGAGGTAGTAACCTGCCTGACTCATCAACCAAACCCCCTTTGCCTCCAAGTAACGTTACCAGCGTTTCTGATTCCTCGACTAAATCTTCTGCTCCCTCTACCGCTGCAAATGGAACATTAATGAAAAACAATAAGAGTAATTTAGCGACATGCACTAATACAGTGCAGAAGGCCCCCTTGAATTCTAGCCAGCGCTATAATAAGATCTCGCATGAAGACACTAGGCCTGTTAAACATCAAGGCCCTGCCTTACATCTTTTACCTGAGGCTTGTCCTTATGTTCTAGTTCTGGCCGGTATTCCACCCCTTAGGGAAGGACAAGGAGAATCGTGGGTTCAATTGCACAACAAGTGTATAGACTGGCTAACGAAGCATAAGGGGGTGGGTTATGACATTTCTAAAGAGATCTTATCTACAAGGCGAGTAACCTGGGTTGGTCCTCTTTTCAAAAACATTAATGGGGACTGTATTGTAATCAACTTTAGAAACCCGGGCACTGCAAAATTCTTGCTGAATAAAAACTTTGCTCGACATGGTACATCTACAGTGGTGACCCCCTTACCGCTAAATTACTTCTACCGTCCCCCACACAAAATGATGCAGCCCCCACCAGTTTTTCCGTTACATAATAGGTTTGCAATATTCCACGATCTGGAAACATTGGATTGACTGCCCTCCACTACCACTGAACCGGTTTCTGTGTGCTCTGCTATCGACCAGTCAGTGGAAATACTTCCTGAGGCATTTCTGTTAACACCAAAGACTTTTTTACTTAGTACACCATGTGAACAACAGGGGCATACTATAGTAAAACTTGTTTCAGGATCTGATCAGGGCCCTTGTTCGAGTCTAGATAATATTTAAAAAATTCTTAGCTGGAATATTGCCGGTCTGAAGGCCAAGATGGAAATCACTTCTTGGAAGGACTGGGTCAACTGTCATGATGTACTAATGTTCCTGGAAACCTGGTGTACCGATGACTTGTTATTTGAGGAGTACAGCTGCCATAATAGGACTGTCTTAGCCCCCCCGTTTGGTCGTCCAAGCGGTGGATTATCTATTTGGATAAAAATTACTGCGGAAGTTAAAGTTGATACACTACTAACCAATTGTCCCAGCTTCATGGCATTATCTTATACCCAGAGGACAAGGTTATGTCTGATCAATTTCTATAACAATGACTTTTTGTCCCAACCTAATCATAATTTTATTCTTTTATTTGATTTTATTGACGAAATTATGGATGGACAGAAATACGGGAAATTTGATGGCATCTGCCTAGGAGGGGACTTTAATGCTCATATACATCCAAGAAATCCTCCATGCAAAAGAGGTACAGAACTGTCAAATCTTCTCGCAACTAGAAACCTTGTAAATTGTATGGAATATGTAGGTATGGAAAACAGCGCCGCCCCATTTCCCACTTTCATTGGCCATGGGGGCGGCACTACAATTGATTATGTTTTCGTTTCACCTCCAGTCGCTAATGCTCTAATAAGGGCTGAAGTGGTATGTAAAATTTATAGCGACCATTACCCGATTGTCATTCACCTATCACTTGTGAGGGGCAAGTGTTTACGAAACGAAATAGGTGCTAAAAACTTGAAAGTCTCAACTGATAAATTGAGGGTAATCTGGAAGGGCGCAGACAACAGGGGAATCCTAGCTGAAACTATTAAAAAACATCCAGTTCTGATCGAAAACTGTCTGAGTTCTGATGACTATGGGGTTAATATAATTACATCATTCTCTGAACTCTGCTCTGTAATAAAAGGCGAAATTTCCAGACCAGCTTCTAGTAAAGCTGAGGAAACACCTAGATGGTTTGATGCCCTTTGTTCAAAAGCAAACAGGAAGTTGAGAGCTGCCCTAAAAGCCGAACCTAGGGATATACTACAAATAAGGCTGCTCAGAGCAGAGTACAAATGTACCCTACGCACTAGATCAAATGAACTGCTTAAAACTCACTGGGGTTCCTTGGCACGCTCAGCCGAATTGAAAGATACTACTGGGTTTTGGAAGGAGGTAAAGGAGATAAGATCTATAGGCTCTAATTTAACGGAAATTAATTGTAACATCACCGGTCCTATCTGGGTTGAACATTTTGGTAAAATCTATGCAACACCAGACAACCCTCCTTTGACTCTACTCCCCCTAAACCCACTTAATATCTCTGTATCTGAGGTTGAGGATGCCATATCAGAAAGTGCTGGAAATAAAGCGCCCGGTCCTGATGGGCTCTCGATTGACCAGTTGAAGTGTGAGCCCGATTTTTGGGCGCCACTATTATGTAATGTTTTTAACAATTTAACAAACGGGCAAATTCCAGAAACATGGTCTTGCAGCATAATCGTTCCCATTTTTAAGAAGGGTGATAGGCTGGATCCGGGGTGTTACCGCCCCATTTCGTTAATTGATAACACTTTGAAAGTTTTGGGGCGGGTTATATTTAAAAGGATTAGAACTTGGGCAGATGAGAGTAAGATCCTACATCCCAGCCAGCTTGGTTTCCGCAGTAGCGTTGGAACGGTGGAACAATGCTTAAACCTGAGCCTGATTATGGCGAAATATAACACTGCTAAGAAATCCCCTTTATATTTTGGCTTTATGGATTTGAGTTCCGCTTTTGATTTTGTTAATCGTTCCCGCCTATGGTCCACCCTCCTTGAGTATGGTTTAGATGATTATTTGGTCCACTTTTTAGCTTTTTTACATCGTGATTTAAAAGCACGTGTGCGTATAAATCAATCTGGTGAAGTTTCTGACGATATCAGCATTGGTAGGGGGGTCAGACAAGGGTGTGTGCTGGCCCCCCTCCTGTTTATTTTGTATATTAATAATTTAAGCGGCTCTCTGAGTATTTTAACAAAAGATGTACCCTACGTAAATGGAGTCCCTATACCTACCCTTCTTTACGCTGATGATGCGGTCCTGATGGGCCGCACCCCCAAGGCACTCCACACTCTAATTTCAGGATTTGTTCTTTTTATGGCCGATTTAGGCCTGACAACTAATTTTAAAAAATCCTTAATCATGAGTTGTGGCCCTAAAAATTATAAAATTGCCGAGATTGAATCAGGGTCAAATGTCTTGAAAAGTACCAGTACTTTCCCCTATTTGGGGTTGCTATTTTCAAACACTGGTTCGTGGCATGCACATGTATCTTATGCTAGGAATAAGTTGGGTAAAGCCATAAATTGTGTTATCTCTTTGAGACAACCCAACTACGCAGACGTAATTACACCACTAGTTAAGATCTATCAAACCCAATGCATGCCAACTGGCACTTATGGCGCCGAGGTCTGGGGTTACACAAACTGCTCCCATATCCAAATGGAAGAAAATAGGTTCTGCCGGAAGGTGCTGGGTGGGGTCATTTGTTCCCCTAACTATGTGTGCCATAACGAATTAAACATCTCACACATAGAGGACTTTGTAAGATCCAGACCAGCACTCTTCTGGCTAAGGATATGGAATAACCCGGCTGCCATCCTGACCCGCGAAATAATTTTAGATTGCTTAAAATGCGATAGGGCACTCTGTATACCATGGTTAAAAGCGGTAAAAGATTGCCTTGAAAGTGTAGGGCAGGGTTCTCTGTTTACTATACCAAGTTTAATAAATCGTTCCCATAAGACCATTATTCTTAGGGCACTATATGATTTGTATAGAGAGGAGCGGGAAAGGAAGAACTTGACTAAATGCACTGTTACAAAATATATGGGCTATTCTGAACCCCACATTAAACATCCTGGCCCACCATATAGGTACTTACGTCTGCACCTTGGCAGGTGGAATAGGGGTTTACTGTTTCGTTTCCGAGATGGGAGTATAGTAAATTTACTAAATTTCCCTTTGGGTTACAATAAACATCTAGAAACTCTAAATTGTCCATGTAACCCTAATATGAAACAGAGCCTTATGCATTTCTTGTTCTTTTGTGGTTTTTATAAAAAACTTTCCGTCCATTATTTAATGCCTTATTGTAGAAAACATGAATTGACTAATTTTAAATTAGCATTGAGGTCTTTTTTACTACTGGGATCAGATGAAGTTATATTCAGGGTGAGCTGCTTCCTTAAAGCTGCCGTCAGATCACGAGCCACTTTAAATATTGAGGTAGAATAATTGCACACTGCACTTCTTTCTATGCGCTTTAGAGAATCTTTTAGTTGCATATTTTTAAATTGTGTATAAAGCTGTTTTTATTATAATATGAAGGGACAAATTTGCGTGTAGATATGAAATTGAAATTTGATTATGTTTGACTGTTCTTAGACTGTTTTCCAGATGTCATTATTGTATCATATTGTTTTTATTGTTTTTTGTATGTACTTTTATGGATGTTTTTATTCCGAATAAAGATCATTTGACTTGACTTGGCTGAAGCTTTTTGATTGCAGACACCACAATACTTTTCAACAGACTCTAAATGTAAAAAGATGTACATTAGTGCATTATAATAGCAATGCTCACCATTGAAAACTTAATTTGCAATATATTGTACATGTTTCCAAGTGTTTTCAAATCAAAGAAATGAGACTGTCACAACTGTTCAAAAGAAATTGTAATGGCTAGACAACGAACATAATTGAAAACTCACAAACATAATAAAAATAACAATAAAAAAAATTTGCATTAGGATTGGGGTTGAAAAGCAATCATAGGTTTCAGAACAACCGTGTTAGGACCATAGTAGTGGTCAGACAAAATCATATGCGAATAGCAATAGCTGCCTTGGACGGGCACTATAGATTCGTTCGGTAGATGTTCATAAATGTTATCCCTGAAAACCCTCTTTGTTATTTAAGAGTATTGTAAAGAAGTAAGCTATTAAGATAAAGTAATGTATCTTTAAGATATTAAGATTTTAAAAAAACATAATGGAAGTATCATTACCAGCATGCAAAAAATACCACAATTGTAGCTGTCCTGTTGTTTTTGATTACATTCTATGACTAACTGTCATTGGTCTAGTCGGGATGTTTCAATTACTGTAGGAAAACCCTTTAGAGACATATGAATGGTTCTGTTAAATATTTAGCTTTTTTTAATTTCATAAAGAGAAATCATATTGACAATTTTATATTTATGCAATATAAGAAATAATAAAGAGATAACGGACATTTTTTTAGGGAAAAGTTACCTTCAATTTAATAAAAACTCTTGATAGGTCTGAATTTTGTTACTCAGTGAATCATGAATGATTATTGTCTTGGTTAAAGGTTTCAAAATCTATAAAAAAGCATTATAGAAATAAGATTTTTAGTATGGAGTGTCTACATTTTATGGTACAGATGTGTACTCTAGATACATTACAAAATTATTTAAAAATATTAGCCTTTAAAATATTTGAAAAAAAATGTAGACAGTTTAAACTATTACAACCAGTCATATTTTCAACCAATAACTTTGAAAACGGACTGATAAATGTTGAAAAACTTGCACTTACCAGAAGTATCCAATGACAGCCAGTATTTGTCGGGCAAAGAACAATGTCTATTTTCTCAAACAGTACCTGTAGAGTTAAAAATGCAATGATGAATAACTTTACATTAGAACCCAAATACATACGTTTAGACTTACAACTATTCGAAAACGTGAATATCAATGCAATATATATTCAAAATAAACCAACTTCCTTTGAAAAACATCTTACATTTGTCATAGTCCTCTAAACGTTACTCGATTCTACTCTTAAACATTAATTCAAAGAATCACTAACTTTCAATATTCCTTTGCACCTGTAACACTGAAAAGTCACATATAGAAATGAATATTTACCCGAAAAGCAGAAGAGCAATATTTTCCCAGCAATATACAGGATGATACTGTTGCTGAGATTGCTAAACACTAAGAATTAATATTTATGGCTAGGTAACTGGAACATTATTACACCACACATCTAAATGATGTCCCATTACCATAAAAAAGGTACCCTTTAATAGATTACCTTTCACGCTCGATCCATACTTCTGGACTTTAGTGAAACCATCAGGATACACATTACGGCTTACATAATCCAGAACCTCTTGGTACTTAGTGGCATCCATTTCTATTTCAAATAAAGATAAACTGGAAAAAAATGAAGAGAATTCCATGATAGATGTAAAGAACACATTTTACGTGCTCACATTCAATTACAAAGACATAAATAACTATAAAGGTGTCTGAATACACAATTACTAAAACAACTGTCACTCAGTCTTCACAGCTCAATCCGCCCACAAACTTTAAGTGAGGGAGAGGAAATACCTACCATTACATGCGAGGAAGCAATTTCCTGAGCGAGAGAAAACGTACATTAACTTTGGGGTTATGGCCCGCACGATTTATAAGAAAAGAGGTCTGGGAGGGCCATGTGACGCAGCAATAACTATTACAACCATGCACGCACGATTTAAAAGAATAGAGGCCTGTGAGGGCCACGTGATGCAACAATAAATATTAAAAGTCATGGGAGAATTATGAGGGAGCAAATACGATGAACCACAAAGCATGTATCCCACAAAAATAAAGCAAAACAGAGCTGGGAGGGCCACTTAACGCAGAAAAAAATACCATCAAGCACGTAAAATTTGTGAGAACAGACACGATAGCATGTTGCAGACTTCAATAATACGACACAGAAACTCATGCACGCATAATTTATTAAAGAAAGGCCTAGGAGGGCCCCGTGACGCAGAAGAAATTAAATATTAGGATCATCCAAGTACGATTAATAAGAATAGAGGCCTGGGAAGCCCACGTGAGGCAGTAATAAATGTTAAAAGTCATGGGAGAATTAGGAGGGAGCAAATACGATGAACCACAAAGCATGTACCTCACAAAAATGAAGCAAAACAGAGCTGAGAGGGCCACATGACATAGAAAAAAATACCATCAAGCACGTCAAATTTATAAGAACAGACACGAAAGCACGTGACACACTTTAGAAATACGACATAGAAATTCATGCACGCATAATTAATTAAAGAAAAGGCCTAGAAGTGCCCGCTGACGCATCCAAGTACTATCAATAAAAATAGAGACCAGGGAAGGCCACATGAGGCAGTAATAAATATTAAAAGTCACAGGAGAATTAGGAGACAACAAATACGAAGAAGCTCAAAGCATGTGGCGCACAAAAATAAAGCAAAACAGAGCTGGGAGGGCCATGTAACGCAGTAAAACAAATAATACTATTATGAACGCACAATTTATAACAATACAGGTTAAATCAGGTGACACCGTTCAAAAATACGACACAGAAATTCATGCACGCACAATTCATTTAAAAATGGCCTAGGAGGGCCCCGTGACGCAGAAGGAAATATTCTGATCAACCAATTACGATCAATAAGAATAGAGGCCTGGGAAGGCCACGTGAGGCAGCAATAAATATTAAAAGTCACGGGAGGATTAGGAGGGAGCAAATACTGTGAAGCACAAAGCATGTGGCACGCAAAAATGAAGCAAAACAGAGCTGGGAGGGCCACGTGATGCAGTAAAAAAAAATACTATCATGCAGGTACAATTTACAGCGGCTTCTCCTACCTTTGCTTCTGTCGTCTCTTGTCTTGTCTTCAAAGGCTGATGCTTTGGCTGGGCCTGGGGTGGGCTGGGATGTGGGTGCCGCCGGTACTGCACCTATGGTGGCCTGGCTGGGTGGCAGCAGCAGTGACACCACGTCGAGTGTCACGAGTCCTCCTCCGCTCGAGCAAACAGTTCGTAGTACAATCAACGAAGATGACAGTCTGTCTGTCACCGCAGCACAGGCACGTCAGTGCCCGCATAATATGGGAACCGCAGGGGCTGACCGAACCAAGCCCAGGGCCGCCATTGGTAGCGTTTTCGCACTCTACAAGAATGACGGCCCTGGGGGTCCTCCCATTGGCTAATGTATTGGCTTCCAGGCTTAGTAATAGCAAGAAATCTAGGTGGTGACATCTGGGGAGTGTGGACGGGCGTGCACCGTGCATGTGCAAGAGTGAGTGTGTGCACCAACAATTAACAACAGAGACAAACGGGGCGGGTTTATCATGTGCGCAGAGGCAGGCCCAGAATCGGATCTGCAATGAGTGACCACTTGTATCCATTCTCATAGCGCACCCTGTGCTCTGATTTGACACTGAGAAGATGATCGCACCATACTTTGTACTGCTAATCATACTAAGCACGTACCCATGCATACGCTACGAATACGCTTTGACGTTACGCGTCGCATCAAAGCTTCCGTGTGACGTCATGTACGGCGCCCCGTACGCGAAAGGCGTGAATGTTTTTAATTGTTTAAAAACATATATTTATGTATTTAATGTACATACTAACAGAACACATTATCTAGGGTAATTCTGAAAATTGTTTTTTTAAACATTTAACAATCGTATATTACTTTTAAAAGCAATTACACAAATCGCAGTGGAATGTCATGCGTACTCGCATCGTAAGAGCACCGTAAGCCCACCGTAAGCGTTCGCAAAGCCATGTGACTTTAAAAGAAGAGATTTGATTGGTTCATAGCACTTCCTATTCCAACTGTTGAAAGTTCCGGCCCATTTTAATCATTCTACTTTGACTTTCTAAGAGGAAGCATCTCTTCTGAGAATCCTGTCAAATAGAAGGAAGATCACCATAATAACAGCAATGGACTCATCTTCCAGTCATTCTTCAGAGGGAGATTTCATTCCTGAAGAACCTCCAAAGAAGAAGCTCTAATTTGGAAGGGCAAAAAAAGGTTAATGCTCCAAAAGTAACCTGTAAAATTTCAAGGGGTGATCCATCCAAAAAGTCCTCCTTTGGCACAGCAAATATGGTGTGACACGTGAAGAACTTGCACCCCAACAACTTTGCACGAGCTGCAACACGGAGGATGCAGGACAACCCACCTGCTACTGCACCAAGCACATCAACTGCTGCAGCAGCATTTTCAAGAAGCAGTCCACACCCACATATTGATCCTGATTTTGGTGAAGTTCAAATTCTATGCATTTATTGCGATAAACTTTTGTGTTATGGGTAACAGTCTATTGACCTGATAAAAATCAGGAAGCAGGAGCATCGCTGTCCTCCACATTAGTTTTTTTTTCATTCTTTTGTTCCTGTTGGACACTTTTTGGGTTCCAGTTCCATTTTCTTAGTTTTTAAAACACAAAAAAGTAGAAAACTAAAAACACAAAAAAAACAGTTCTTTTTAGAGCTACCTTCACTGGTAATGTAATGTAATGTAAAATGTAATGTAAAAGGATTTATAAAGCGCATGGCTGCCCGGAAGCGTCCCAGCGCTGTGAGTGCAATGGATAACTGAGGAGAAGCGGAAGGGAGAAGGGGGGATTATGAGTTATTGCGGGAAAAGGTAGGTCTTCAGCAATCTACGAAATTTCATATGGTTAGGTTCCGAGCGCATCCGAGTTGGAAGAGAGTTCCACAAGGTTGCAGCTGTGACCGAAAACCGTCGCCCTCCCCTACGGGCCTTCTTGACTCTGTGCACAGTGGCCAAGTTGCCTTGAGATGAGCGCAGGGACCTGGCGGGTTTGTAGGGATAGAGCATAGTCCTCAGCATAGGGGGACCTTTACCCTGCAGTGATCTGTGAGTAATACATAGGGCCTTAAATTTGAATCTTTCACGGATCGGCAACCAATGGAGAGCTCTAAGCGCTGGTTTTGCTGATGCTCTGCGAGCGGTGCCTGTAAGTAGCCTCGCTGCTGCGTTTTGAGTTCGCTGGAGGATGTTGACAGTGGATTCTGGGGCGGCCATGAAGAGGGCGTTGCTGTAATCTAATCTAGTCAAGATGAGCCCTTGAATGAGCAATTTTTGGGACTGTGAGGGGAGGAGAGGGAGAATCTTCCTAGCTGAGCGGAGTAGGCCCACACATGTACCAGCAGTCTTTTTGGCCTGAGTTTGCAGAGAGAGGTCTTGCTCCAACCAGAACCCCAAGCTTTTGAGTTCCGTCTTGGGTTGTGGAAGGGCTCCTAGACATGGTGGCCACATCGCGATGGGAAAAGATGTTAATTGATGACCCAGAAGCATGAGCTCTGTTTTTGAGCCATTTAATTTAAGTCTTGAGTCACACATCCAGCTATGGATTCCTACAAGACAGTCATGCAGATTTCTAAGTTTGTCTCTTTCTAATGAGAATGAGACGACCATCTGGGTGTCGTCAGCGTATGTGACGGCCTTGATCCCAAAGGGGATGACCACATCCTCCAGGGGGGCCATATAAAGGTTAAATAATGTAGGGCTCAATGAAGAGCCCTGGGGAACCCCACACTGGAGGGGGAGAAGCTTGGATCGCACATTTCCTTCACAAACCTGAAAGGTTCTATCCTTTAGGAAGGATGTGAGCCAGCATAATGCGGTATCTCTCACCCCCAAATTAAGGAGTCGCTGGATCAGGGTCCTGTGATCTACGGTGTCGAATGCAGCGCTTAGATCCAGAATGATCAGTAAAACCGATCCTCCTGAATCCAAGATGCATCTAGCTTCTTCGACTACTGTCAAAAGAGCGGTTTCGGTCCCCTGACCCGGGCGGAAACCTGTTTAAGAGGGGCGAAGCAGATTGTTGGTTTCTAGGAAGGCCGAAAGTTGTTGATTGACGGCCTTCTCGGCAATCTTACTCAAACCTGGCAGAAGAGAGATTGGTCGAAGGTTAGACAAATCATGGGGGTCCAATCCTGGTTTCTTCTGCAGAGCTTTAACTATTGCGTGTTTCCAATTAGGGGGAACCACTCCTTGGTTAAATGAGGCATTGATAAGATCAGTGGCCAGATAGGAGATAGTAGGTCCCACCTGTTGAATGATGTGAATAGGGGCTGGATCATTCGGGGATCCACTTTTCAAGCCAGTTAGGGCCTTCTGGAAGTCTTCATTAGAAATCATGTTAAAACTGTCCAGGGTGGGTCCTATAGTTGTGTCAGTAGAAGCCGTAAGGGTATTGCTGTCAGATTTTGGCGGGAGGGATTGTAAAATATTTGTTATTTTGCTCTCAAAGAAAGCTGCTATTTGATTGCATCTGGTGACCGTAAATTCTTGTGTTGAAGGGGGGTCAGGTATTTTAAGTAACTCCTTTACTATTTTATAAGTCTCCCGGGACGAGTTGGAGGCGAATTTAATTTTCTCTTCAAAGAAAGAGGCTTGGGCAGTTTTCCGGGCGGATTTATAGGCCCTCATGGCTATTTTGTATTTCTCTTTGTTGAGGGGGTCCCAATCCTTCCTCCATTTCCGTTCCAGGTTTTTACATATTTTTCTTAAGTTCCTCAATTCTTGAGAGTACCATGGGGATTTGAAGATTTTGCTTTTTTTCTTTAGATTTTTCTTGGGTGCTACTGAGTCAAGAGTGGTGGTTAGCCACCTAGTAAAGTTAGCGTCTGCTTTCACAGGGTCAGGGTCCGCAAGAGGGGCAGATTGTATTAATTCCTGAGTCCAGTTCTCAAATGAGAGTTTGGACTATATTCTCTCCTGGGATCTAAATACTTGAACTTGGGGGGTATCTGAGTTGGCTTGCCATGTGAACGGAATGAGAGAGTGATCGGTCCATTTGAGTGGGAGTGAGGGTGAGATTTTTATTCTAGGGATATTGGTAAAAATAGGATCTAAAAGATGTCCTTTGTCATGCGTCGCCTCAGAGTTTTTTAAATCAAGGTCAAATGCCTTCAGTTCTGATATTAGGTCGTTAGCGGTTTTATCAGTGCGATCATCAAAATGGAGATTGAGATCTCCTAGTAGCATAAAATTGGATGTCTCGGTGCAAGAAGTAATTGTAGTCTCCAGCAATGAGCCTATGAAATTTCCTAGGCTTCCGGGCGGGCGGTATATAAAAATACCAGAGAGGGATTTGTTTGATGTAATTTGAAGGGAAAAGTGGATGCTTTCGCAATCCGCGATTCCTCCCTCTTGTGTCCTGGTCAAAGAAAGAACTATATTTCAGAATGAATGTGTAGTTCATAAATGAATGAATGAATACATTACTAGTGCATGGTGAATGTGAAAGTGCAGAGCTATAAGGAACTGCTACAGCATAAATCTATAAGCAGTTTACCTATAGTATACTGTAGTACCTCTGAAGCACTCGAATGTAACATATGCACATAAATATGTTACAAGTCTATGCTTCAATTTGCACTGCTGGTGAAACTGCTTGGATGAATTTCTATGTGTTATGGATGGATTTACAACCCCCTTGTGCCTCTTTTAACACAGCCGTTGCGTCACTTTTGTGATGCATTGGTGGTGCAAAAGATGTGCCATGGTGTGTAGTATTTACAATGTGACACATCTGGAAGGTGCATCACATTAAAAAAGCCCTGCGCCAGAAGGAGGTGATATCACAGTACACAATAACTGGCATATCTCTGGGGATGTACCACTTATTGTACATCTGCTGATTAGTGTTTTAATGTAGTGAATGGATTCTTTTAGAACAGTGTATAGATAAGCACATAGTGCTGTATGGTCACTACAATACTGAAAAAGAAGTGTGATAGTGTTGTGGAAGTGTAAGGATACATATTGGGGAATTGAAGGCATAAAAGACAAGTTTCCTGGTGCATAGAACACTACATGCATAGTCTATAGGGGTTTTCTCAGGAACTACTATACAGATTTACACCATTTACCAAAAAGCACAATCTGCAAACTGAACTCTACCCCTCTGCCAAATTTAGTGTAATTCCGTTACCGTACGCGTACGGTACGATTACCCCAAAAAAACTATAAAAAAGGAATTATATAGAATTCAATTTTAATATATTGGGAAAAAAATTATTAATAAAACAAATATTTTTTCAATTTAGTTTTGTTATTATTTTACATTTAGAATATGAATTAAAATTAAAAAATAAAATATATATAAATATTTATATTACAAATGTAAGAAATTAGTATAAAAAGAAAGAAAGAAATATAATAATTAATACATTTAATAATTATCATTTACAAAACCTTTGAAATTCACTGAAAAAACCATAGGTTTCACACACGATATAGTTAGGAATTAGCATTTAAAAAACCTTGCAAATCCATTGCAAAAACCATAGGTTTCACACATGTTATAGTTAGCTGGACATTTCACTCATACAAAACCTTTGAAATTCCCCTGTTATAGTTAGTTCAGCTAACTATAACTCGCGCGCCCGCAATGCACTGCTGATGACGTCACATATTACATCACTCATGACATGGTCAGTGACATCACTCATGACATCACTGATGACATCTCAAATGACATCACTCATGACATCACTGATAACATCATCCTTGTGAAACAGTGGCAGACCTCTTCTCAGCGTAATATAACCTTTGATAGACACATTCAAAAATAGAAACTAAATTTTTAAAATATGGAGATACCAATACCAGTTACAACAACCTTTTCAGTAATTCCAACATCTACGTACACATCCACTCATTCACCAACAGTTCTATATAGTCACTCATACATGTACTCACTCATCATATGTTCCTTAAACACCTATACATCTTGTTACACACCAATACTCATCCATAGAGTAACTTACACACATACTCACACATGGAAATAAACTATCAATCCATTTACTTGCATATACAGCTATACACACACCACTACACTTACTTCTACAGAAATGTACACATGCTTACTCTCTTAAAAAATAACTTATAGAAACACATACTTATTTATACAGGAACTCTCACTCTCACATATACTCACCTATATACATCAATACTCACATATACTAGTTTAAAACATATGTAGTTACTCATAAAGACACTAACACACCCATACACACAGTCATCCACCCATACGGTCCTGCACACATGCTGTCTTCAAAACACATACAAACAGTGAGTCACTCATTCATGCACCTTTACGCTAAGTAATATCCCCCACCAAACTATTCAGACACTCATACTGATACTCAAAAAAACAACTAATAACCCATATACACACTCATTTAGCTATTCAACAACCCATGCAGGCACTTATACACAAAGTGAGACACTGATACAGATATTTAAATATTTAAACATTACTCGCTAATACATCTATTCACTAAGATACACTTAATAAGTCAGTTACACAATCAATTTTACCAAAAAATCATCCATTTAGACACGTATTTACCCATTCATTCTTCCATGGACCTTTAGATATACATATAAAAAAATATTTATTTTTTCAGAAAGACACACATTCACTGGATGATGTCATCAGTGATGTTATTTGAGATGTCATCAGTGATGTCATGAGTGATGTCACTGACCATGTCATGAGTGATGTAATATGTGACATCATCACCAGTGGATTGCGGGCGCGCGAGTTTTAGTTAGTACAACTAACTATAACGGAGGAATTTCAATGGTTTTGTATGAGTAAAATGTACAGCTAACTATAACACCCCTAAACCTATGTTTTTTTCAGTGAATTTCTAAGGTTTTTTAAATGCTAATTCCTAACTATAACCTGCTTGAAACATATGGTTTTTCAGTGAATTAATTTTTTTTTTTTAAATGACAATTCCTACTTATAATGTTGACCACTTCCCCATATTTTCAACATGAAAACAAATCTGCAATGCTACCTAAAAAATCAGGCAATAGTTCCACTTACCACTAACAACTTAACATCAACATTTTACTACTGTAAGAACGTCGAATATATACTGCGTGAATTACATCCAACTCACACCCATGTTTAAAGAGCAATATGTAATAGAGGTTCTAATTATACACTTATGACACCCAAAAAAATCACAATACTCAGTGCCACTACCACTACAACCACCCCCATGGACCCCTCCACGCTACTACCTCAAAGGCAGCGTAAAACAGGACAACAAACATTTCAAAAATAATATATCCCCTCAACAGTCCGCTAGCTCAATGTACAAAGATGTGGCAAACAAGTATGTATAAGGGCAAGAACTCGGAGATCAACAATAATGTACACAACGCTAAGACTACAGGTGAAATACTATACACAATTCACTACAGAAATCAAAATCTTTTCAGTGTGTACATATGCCATTGATACGTGTAGTGTACTGATTAATGGACGCAACTATATTATCTCAGACACTGGAGAATATTTTGTTTATGTAGCTGTGTTCACTCCCCCCTTTGAAACAGAAGCGGAGTGGGCTAGTCCAACGTAAACAACGTCAATGTAGACTATAAATAATTAGGCTACACCTTGGGTGTGGTTCACTTCTGCAAAGACAAGAGACTCTGCCGCAGCGAAGGTCCTCACCCTGCCACGTGGCTGCCGCCATGACCACGTGCCTCCTCGATACAGGCCCATTCCGAACTCAACGCCATAGCACCCGCAGACTTATGTCTCTATCGTCTACTGCCTTTGATCTCCATTGCGGACAGCAGGGTGCACAACTTAAAATCAGCTTTGCATCTGCACTACGGACAGCGTTGAATCCAACATTGATTTATTTAAGGTAGAGACAATTGGAATCTATGTCTTCCGATTTTGTAACAGTATGTGACAAAAAGCATTTGTCTATAACTGTGCTGACTACAGCCTTCGCTCTACACTGCGGACAGCAGGGTTCACAACTTGAATTCAGCTTTGCATCAACACTATGGACAGCATTGAATCCAGCCTTGCTTTATTAAAGGTAGAGACAATTGAACTCTATGTCTTCCGATTTTGTAAAACGATGTGACAAAAAGCATTCATCTATAACTGTGCTGACTACAGCCTTCAATGTACATTGCGGACAGCAGGGTTCACAACTTGAATTCAGTTTTTCATCAACACTACGGACAGCATTGAATCCAGCCTTGCTTTATTTAAGGTAGAGAAAATTGAACTCTATGTCTTCTGATTTTGTAAAAGGATGTGACAAAAACATTCATCTATAACTGTGCTGACTACAGCCTTCAATGTACACTGCGGACAGCAGGGTTCACAACTTGAATTCAGCTTTGCATCAACACTACGGACAGCATTGAAATTAGGCTTGATTTATGTAAGACAGAGACTTTTTTTTAAATGATGCGCCAAAAAACATGCCTCAATGTCTGAACTGGGTACTGCCTTGAAATTTACACTGAGATCTACAGAGTTCACTACTTGATACCAGAAGCGCACCAGCACTACAGACAACATTTAAATCAGTCTCGATTTATTTAAGGCACTGTGTCCTCAGATTCTGTCAACTGTGACAAAAACCCATTCATCAATGTTTGTGTCGACTACTGCCTTCAATCTACAGTGCGTACAACAGGGTTCACAACTTGAATTCAGCTTTCCATCTACACTACGGACAGCATTCAAGATATCCTTGTTTTATGTAAGGCAAAGACTATTTTGTTAAAGGATGCCACAAGAAACATTCCTCAATGACTGTAGTGAGTTCTGTTTTCAAATGTACACTGCTATCAAAAGAGTTTACTGCTTGATACCAGTGGCACATAAGCACTACAGACAACATAAAATTCAGTCTCAATATATTTAAGGCAGAAAAATACTACTGTGTTGTCAGATTTTGTTAAAGTATGTGACAAAAAAAGCATTGCTCGTTGTCTGTGTCAACTACAGCCTTCAATGTACTCTGCAGACAGCAGGGTTCACAACCTGAAGTCACCTTTGCATGTATACTACGGACAATAAGGAATTCAACCTTGATTAATTTAATGCATAGACAATTGTACTATATGTGTTCAGATTTTTTCAGATAGAATGACGATTGTACATAACGCATTCCAGTAGACAAGAGACATTATACCACTGCGACCCCATGAACCATGAATCATCACAGGGTACACACACGCTGAGTTATTTCGGTACCACTAAATCACTGCACCACAAGACATTTCCCTTTAGCGTTATTAAAGCAGAATTCACTAGTCAGAAAACATTGCTTCCAGTACAGCCCCCCCTGCATTACCACTAAACCACAGCACCACAAGTCATTTCCCCATAGCCTTATTAAAGCAGAAATCACTAGGCAAAAACATTGCTCCCAGTACAGCCCCCCTGCATTACACATTATCGCAGGGTACGTACAAGGTCAGTGCCAAAGATACTACTAACTCATTGCATCATAAATCATCGGAAAGAAGAGTGAACAGTTTTATGTCAGCAATGAGGCATACTATTATTTTTAAGTGGAATTCATGCAGAATTCAATCGAGAAAAGACATTACTCCAATTACTGTGCCCCCCTCCCCCCAGACCACTCATCATCGCAGAATATGTACACGCTAAGCACCAAAAGTACTAGTAACTCAGTGCACCAAAAATGATAATCATGTGGCCTTACTAAGGCACCATTCACACCACAAAAATCATTACTATCAGTACAGCCTGCCCGGACCACGCATCATCGCAGGCTCCACAGAACTTTCTTGTTTTAGATACCACTAACTCAGTTTAAACCAAACTAAGTATAAGACCTAACAAACCCTACACAATATCCCTTTATTATGCTTCCTTGAAAAACTTATTTTATATCACCTATACATTTAGTTGAATAATAAAATGCACGCTGCATAGATGTTCTATCTTCCACTTCAATCAGAATTGCAGATGATGCACTCCACCCTAAGATGTACAATGCGGACAGCAGGGTTTACAATTTGAATTCACCTTTGCATCTACAATATAGACAGTAGGAAATTCAACCTTGATTTATTTAATGCAGAGACAATTATACTCTATGTATTCAGATTTTGTTAAAAAAAGTGGAAAAAAATCATTGTTCTATAACTGTACTGACTACTAGCTTCCATGTACACTGTGCACAGTAGGGTTCACAACTTGAATTTACCTTTTCATCTACACTACAGACAGCATTAAATTCAACCTCGATTTATTTAAAGCAGAGAAAAAAGTAGTGCTGTTGCACTGCTAGTATTCGCAAGCTCCTTCAATCATTGCAGTCTGTGAACTATGATAACAAAGAATGTAGAAAATTGCGTCAAAATGTACCTCCACCACCAGCAATATCAAGTACCTCTGGGATATCATCTTCAACATCACTACCAGACATACGTCCCCAATTTGTAAACGTTACAATGCACTTTGTGAAGTGGAATCTTTCATTTGTTATGGGGAGCAATCAGTACACCTAGTTTGCACAGCAATTGATCACCATTGATGCTAGCTTTCCCCCCCCTCAAAGTTCATATAGTCCAGTATGCAACAGTGAATGATTTCAGTACAGCCCCCTCAGACCACGTATAATCGCAGGGTGAGCACATGATAAACACCAGACGTACCACTAACTCAGTACACCGTAAATAGTTGCCACGTGCCCTTCTTAAGGCAAAATTCAATAGTCAAAACACATTTTTACCAGTGCGGTCTGCCTGGACCATGCATCATCGCAGGCTTCGCACAAACCACCCCTACCTCAGTGCACTCATGAACCCTTTATGATAGAATCTTCTGTGTATTATTTCACATACAATGCTCCTTCCTTTGTACAGCAGAAGTCATAAACCATTTATGAATAAATATTCTTATATGATATCATGATTACTATTCTACTTGTTACCAACAACAACGTAATAAAATGGAGTTGAACACACGTGCCTGTATCCACTTCAACTATCTATCTGTGTCTGTGTATTTATTGTGTTTGTAAAATGCTGCTCCTCCGCCCTACCACATTATATTGTGTTATAAATAGCATATGCAACCATCTTACCTGTGACAGTCAGTGTGGGCTATTCCTTCTTTTTTTTTTAAACATATTTATATAGCGCAAAATCAACCCAAATCTATAGTAGCTATTTACATGAGCACCGTATTTACAATACATTTTCAGGCACGCGTACATAACGTCATTACTTTACAATAACAGGATGTGGACACAACTCCGAGACTTGAACACTGATTTCCAGCATCAAGTTATACAATCTACCTGAATGACCACATACGTATATATATTAGGTGCCCTTCATGTGCCAAAAGCTACAACTTAAAGCTTTCACAGCCCTGTATTACTACAGCTACAACACTCCACTGAATGTACAATAAACATTCATAATCGAAGAAATACGTCATGTCCACCATCTTTTATGAATGCAACAAAGAACGAATATAGAGTCAGTGATACCCCGTACCTTCCATGTTGGCCAATTTGTGGAACTTTACAGATATAATGACACATTTGCTCTTAAGACCCGGGTGACGTCAGCACTACAAAACGGACACCCGAATCACTTGAATTTTCATTCATTTCACTTTCATTTTACTTGTGAAGTAGTGTGGCTCACTGGTTAGAGGCGGCAGACCCGAGAGCAGAGGACGGCCCGGGACCAGGGTTCGATTCCCGGCGCGGCAGGTTTCTGGACCAGGGTCAGCGGACTCGATAATTCTCTCGCCTCGGTTCCCACTCTGATCAGCGATCACACTCGGCAACTCTGGGCATTAGCTTGCCTCATCTTCACTAACGGCCCCACCAGACCGCCGGGGATGCCTGGTCTCACCCTGGAGATACCCATTAAGGGACCATCTCTCAGGGAAACCAGGAAGGGTTTCGCAGCGGTCGAAGCGCCTTGGGACCCTACGGGTAAGTAGTGCGCTATATAAATGCCTATACATACATACATACATCATACAGCTAACAACGGAATCATGCCCATAGCTCCGGGATCATGGTTCAGAGCCTGGCGCAGCACTGGCATACGTCAGGCCAGCCAAAACCACTTACGCTTCCAGGAAAAAACAAAAATGCAACATTGCCCAGATTTCCATTGTAGTGATTTCTTAGATCAAGGTCTAGTTGTCAGAATGGCACACACACACCCCTCATGGCTGGTATACACCTACACCACACCCATCCAGCGTATCCGTCACTACACACGTGACCATACCTATAAAAAAAGACGGGGCGCATGTGCTGTACGCCACTTTAGAGTTGCTCCCATCGTAAGCGCTGTGATGGTCCGTCCTGGTGGTTCAGACACCTCATGTAGGCCCAAACCACTGATCAAGGGGCCCACCACCACATGCCTGACCTCTTTGGTTACTGATTTAGTGGTACCGGAAGGACTGAGCGGGTGAAGAACCTGTAATGATGATGATGGGTGCACGAGTATGTCGATAGCCATACCGATATCAAGACTCAGCACCATATGTCAGATTTCTTGGTGGCAGAGCGGGACTGATTGATGTAGAAGGTGTCCTGTCCACAAAAAGGTGAGCAATGAGACCTAGGTGCGAATCGGAGGAAGTTGACGGGGTGCAGCAGACTGAATACAAAAAAGCAACGCAGCGATTTAGGCATATGCAGTCCTATATAGTGTATCTTATTGCATGTATATATATTTTTTTCCAATAGCAGGAACGTTTTTATAATCGGTCAAACATCTAGGTATATAAACTATACAGATAGTTGTTTTTAAATGCGAGAGGGACTGTGTGTGAAAGGGCAATGTTATTCAACTCCACATTAAGATAGTTACAAATACCAATCATAACATCTTTCTTTTACTATCTTTTAGATGTAGAGCTTCAGGGTGCCTTATGTCCCGGCACGTGGTGAAAAACACACCACTGACAAAAAGGTAAGCTGTGAATATTCTTTGCAGTCGCTCTCTCACTTCCTCTCTCCTTTGATAAAAAAATGACACACAATGTTAATTACCTTTTTATCTTACAGGTTGTGTTTCACAAATTGGCGTCCCCCCAACACCTCTAACACTCAGTGTTTGAGGATTCTGCGATGATGCGTGGCCATCATAACAACTTCTGAGAAGGCTGCTTCGACACGTAGTGTGCCCTATTTGAATTAGGCCAATGGCACAAGGTGAGCAAAGAAGCTTGTTTCCAAAACAATGACAAGTCATCTATGAAAGGAGAGAGTGGATAGTGTGGAGCAGCTTCACTGCGTAGGAATGTACAATTACCTCTGGGCAGTGAGAATAGATAGGTAACAACAGTTTGAGGGGCAGATGTACGAGCCCATTGCGCCACTTTTGTGTCACTTTTAACATAGGAAAAGTGGCGCAAGGAGCTTCTAAATCTGCCTGTGACTTCCCAAGAAAAACACTCACCTCCGGACTCTGCGAGTCAATGGGGTGCAACAGTCTAGATACCCAATATTGAGACCTCACCGCTATGCAGTGGGAATGCATGGGATATACTACTTTGGAAAAAACAGCACACAGACACCTCATTACAGTGGCACTTGTTGCTATATAGTATCCCGAGTGTCCAAATAAATAAACCAAAAATATACATGTTCAGTTGTATGTACTATGCTATTACTAACTCTATATACTATCTTCCAGATCACTAAGCTGGAGGGTGCACTATGAACCAGCACGTGCTTGGACACACAACGGAGGCAAAAGGTGAGCTACGAGTATTTTCTCCAGTATTAACTGCTCCATCTATAACTTTCTCTCTCTCACACTTTTAATGTGGTTTTTTCTTTCTTTCTCTCTCTCACTCTCTCTCACATTGTTTATCTTTCTCTTTTAAAGTTATGGATGCTGCTATCTACTCTGACGTGTAGAACCAAAGCTGAGTTCAAGTTGTGAACTCTGTTGGTCACAGTTTTTACACAAGGTAAGCAGAGCGGCCTAGATATACAATTCCTCTGATTAAATGCATTAGAAGTAAAATAGCTTATTTACAAGCCCCTTGCGTTAATTTTGCGTCACTTTCAACATGAGAAAAGTAACACAAAAGTGGCGCAGGTCTTGTTAATAAGCCCCAAAGAATATTGTCCTGCATGACTTGATCTCTCACCTAATTCTGTCTCATCTCTGAATCATTTTAAAGACCTGTTGATCTATAGTGTAAATCTGATGCAGTAGGCACTTTCATACAGACACCTCTTGAACATGGGCCTATAAGACAAGTGAAATGTATCAGGCACACTGCATACCTAAAAATAAGGAAATATCGCCAAGTGTTACCTTGACTTGTAATGTTTGGCCTCATTTAGTCACATCGATCTAATTTTAAACACTACTTTTCATTTTCGTTTTGCAGATTACCTACAGTACTTCTTTTGCAGTCCATATCATATTTTGTTTATTATATTGTTTTGTTAAAGTTCTGTTTCTAGTTATTTAATATATTGTTATCTTTAAGTTATGTTTCCAGTTATTTATCGTTGTTTCAATAAAAGTTAATTTTAAAAAAGTATATACGTCTCCCCAATAGAAATGATATTGATAATTTGAAGTATAATTCTGAGGCTAACTCTTTACCAGATCTTTACCAGAGTCTATAGCTATGACTAACAGTTCCTATGGAAAAGTTTTAAAACTCCAGCACAGTAACTTTTTCCATTAGCAACATAGTGTAGTGAATTTCTAACCTCTGTGCTCACGTAAGTGTTCCATGAACTGTTACTATGGTAACAGGCAGAAAGCCATTTGTGGGTAGGGTTAAAAGGTACTGACTGTACAGAAACCGTTATATATACCCTGGATCCTCTACATTACAGAAAGGAAAGCAAAGTAAAACAGAACACTGTGTACCAGATTACAACCCCCTTGCGCCACTTTTGCGTCCATGGCCCCCCTGCAAAACTAGAAGTGTGTGGGCCGCAACGGCGCCCCTCAAGCCCCAGGAACCACCACCCTCCCGGGGATTTGTGTATTGTGGGCGGCAGGCTGCGTGGCCCTCCACCTGGAGCCCTCAAGGGCCCTGGGGACCGCCACACCCAGGGCCAGCTCCTGAAGTGTCCGGGGTGCCTACCCCCGGGACACTGCTGTTTCCGCCCTCCCATTGCAAACTTAGTTCGCATTTTGAAAGACACAGCATTGAAATCTGTTCCACTTTCAAAATCCAAACCAGATTGCATTTCCACATGCAAGTTAGCATTTCCCCATGCACGATTCATAATCTGTAGGATGCGTGACTCCAGCTCCTTTGGTGCACAACTTTTACGTGTTTGGGAGCCGGCATTACTTTTCCACATGGGGAGGTACTAACATGCAGCTCCCCATTTGGAAAAGCAATCTGATTTAGATTTTGAAAGAGAGAACAGATTTCCTTGCTATGGGAGAGTGGGATGGACACCCCAGGACACTGCAGGAGCCGGCCCTCCCACAATACATAAAGCCCCGGTGGTAGTGGTCCCTGGGGCTTTGGAGACATTGCAGCTCCCCAACCTTTTTTTTGTAGCCCCGGGGAGGTAACGGGACCCTCGAGTGCTCCAGGAGGGAGGCCATGCATTCTCCCTCCCACAATACATAAAGCCCCAGGGGTGGTGGTCTCCGCGGCTTTGAGGACCTTCGACCCCTCCCCCCACCATTTTTGTTATTTTTAGCCCCAGGGGTGATGATCCCCGAGGCTGGGGGGCCCCTCTGGGCCCCCATGAAATTTAATAATTTTGCCCTCTGTATTTATCCCCCCCGGGGACTAATTATAAAAAAAAAATTCTGTTGTATTTTATTTATTTTACGGCACAGTACGTGCACCCTATATGCACCTGACGGGTTTTAAAAAAACAATTGGGGGCCCTGGGGGTCCTTCTGAGACCCCCTAAGCAGGTCTAGAGGGTAAAATTGTTTCTACCCTGCACACATATTCCACTGACTTCCTCAGCCTCGCTTCTACCGAGGCACAAAATGGCTGCCAATAGTTCCTGGTTTCGAATGTTGACAACCACTTGACAGCCAATTATCATTCAGCGCGTGATTGGAAGGGTGCGCTTATGGTACGATGACAATCCTCGCACACTCCGCGGATCCACCTCGCCCATAGGTATAAAAATGCCTTTAACTGTAATTTTCTCAGGAACTACTGAACAGATTGACACCATATAAGCAAAAGGCACAAGCCTGAACTGAGGACTACCTCTTTGCCAAATTTGGCGTAATTCCGTTCAAACTTCATATATCTGAGCACTGAGAGCTTCATTTTGATTGGCTGCCAACACTCCATACCAGGAAGTGTTGGTAACCATTATCTGACTTGGTTACCGAGTCACAAGAAAACAGTGAAAACAACATTAAAAAACAAGAAAAGAGGTCTGGGTAAAAAGAATACGACCACGCTTCATAATTGTTGAGCCCCTGGGTGGGCCAGGTTCCAGGGGCAATTCCAAATTATATAGCAGGGACCTCCCGGGGCACTAAATATTGAAATTTGGGGATCCCTTACGGACCCCCGCAGCCCCGGGGACCACCACTACCCCGGTCATTAGAAATGAGGGAGTGGGGCTGCGGGCCCCCCTCCTGGAGCCCTTTATGGCCCTGGGGACCGCCACCGCCCAGGGCCAGCTCGGCTCCTGCCCTGTCGTAGCAAACTTGCTTTGGTTTTTGGAGGCGAGAGCAGGACATCTTCTCTCACCTCCAAAAACCAAAACAGAGTGGTTTTGGGCAAGGAAAGCTGCATGTCAGCAGCTCCCCTTGTCCAAAAGCAAACTCGTGCAGGAGGCAGGTAGCGGCTGGCACTGTGGGGGCATTGGGGCTCCCCCCATGGTACCCAATAACATGCCTTGGGGGATGGGGTCCCCAGGGCAGAATTATAGTATTTAAAAGAGGGGCATTTTTTTATGGATTCGCGTTTTTGAATTCGCGATTCCATCGCTTCCAGCAGAGCCTCCAGTGTAAACGCGATGGGTTCGCAACTTCAAGTAACATAGTACAAAGACAAAAATATGTATGTTTTTAATAGTTAAGATTCACTGTTGGGTTATAGGCTGGTTCTAAAAAGAGCCCTTGTGTTTATTGGGAGTGTGTTGTAACTGCATGTAAGTGCGGATGCAGAGCTTTAGGTTGCTGAGAAAGACTCTGTTTCCATGGTCTGTAAAGTGCACTCCATCACTCTTGTAGATGCCCTTCATATCAAAATGGAGATTGTTTTTATGTGTGGAGACCATCCTATGGTCTCTTAGATGAGCAGAAACAGCTTTATTGACATTTGTTCTGGCTTTCTCAATCTGTGGACAGAATTGATTTGACCACTTCCATTTCTGTATTTGGCAGACGTTAGAGTATACAAAGACAGTTTGAGGTAAAAGCAACATCAATTGTGCAATGGTGTCCTTCATTTGCATTTCCAGACCTACAACAGTCAATGTGCCTTGGTCATTGCCACCACAGTGGACAAAGATGAGGTCAGGGGGTTGGAGATGCAAAGAAATTTTTACCAAAGGCATCAATTGGTGCCACTTTAATTCTCTTTGTGCAATCCATGTAATGTCCACATTTTGCAAAGCTAGGTCTTTGTAAATAACTCTGTGTTCAGCATACCTTGTGTACCTGTGCCCAACAATCCATACTGTGAGCATCTTGAAGCGTCTGGAAGTAATTAAAAGATTTCTGTAGTTGAGGAATTCAGTTGGTAGAATGAGAGTTATGTAAAATGGTGGACAAAACGCTGTTTTTAAAAAGTAGAGAATTGATTGGCTGTTTAAGAGCATTGTACATTCAAAAATAGGGTGCATGTTACTGTCTTTAAAAAGCTTTTTATTGGTTAGCAAAAACATTTTTGAAAGGCACTTTAGATAGGATAAGCTCATTTTTTGGAAAGTCAACCACACTTGCTGTTTGTACTTGCAACATTGTGTGGTGAACTTGAAAATATGCTGAACTTGTGACCTGTGAGTTCAGTTGAATGTTCCATGAACTGTTACTATGGAAACAGGCATTAAGCAGAATGGGGGTAGGGTTGAAAGTTAACTGTGGCTTTAAAATGTGAATTTGTTAATAATATAAAAGTAATATGTTATTATAGTGAGATTTCCCAAGTCAGTGCTATCTTTAGAAGTGGTGTGTTAATAAAAAAAATGGAAAATGTATTTGTAATATATTTTTGAGTTCCCGTATGGATTCGCGGTTCCATCGCTTTGCTGCACGGTGGAATCGTGGCTCCAAAATATTGTAGAAATAGTTTGGGTTCTTTTAGAAGTCCGTTGGTAAGTGTTGATATGTGTAACTAATAGAAATGTGTTTTTGAGTTTGAAATAATCTGGGAAGCAATGTGATTTGTTACTTACATGTATATCTGTGGAGAAAGAGAGGGAAACTTTGCCATTATTGTTTTTGCCTTGCTGAGAGCAGTGCATTATATTGATTGTGTGCAAAAGAACATCCTTTCTGAGTATCTGATATTTCATGTTCTACAAATCAATGTGGAAGGTAAGTTATAAATTAGTGAGGTGTATTATGTGTTAGCTTTATTTTTAAAGGTAAAACATTAATCATTAACTTAAGTTGCATGTTGTATAAAAAAGACCTGTTGTTGCTTTTTATGTGTTAGGGTCAAGAGTGTGAGTACTAGTAGAATGGTGAAGATGCAGCATAAAAGTGTGGTTTGAAATATGCTTACATAAGCTGTTCTTAATTAGACTTCTTTCATGTGGTCTGTATAAATGTATAGTAGAATGATGCTGCATATTTTTAGATAGAATGCTGAAGATGCAGCACAAAATTGTGGTTTGAAAGACGCTTATTTAAGGTATTGTCAATTAGGCATCTTTTTTTCTAGTCTGTACAAAGGTATAGTTGAATTATGCCACATAATTTTAGATAGAATGGTGAAGATGCAGCACAAACATGTGGTTTCAAAGATGCTGATATAAGGTGGTATTAATCAGGCTTCTTTTTTTGTAGTCTGTACAAATGTATAGTTGAATGATGCAGCATAATTTTAGATACTAAGGTGTAGATGCAGCACAAACGTCTGCTTTGAAAGATGCTCATAAAAGTTGTTAATAATTAGGCTTCTTTTTTCCTACTCTGGAGAAAGGTATAGTTGATTGATGCCGCATAATTTTAAATAGAAAGGTGAAGATGCAGTACAAAAGTGTACTTTTAAGCATGCTCATATAAGGTGTTGCTAATTAGGCTTCTTTTTTCTAGTCTGTAGAAAGGAATACTTGAATGATGCCACATAATTGTTACATAGATTTGTGAATATGGAGGACAAATGTGTGGTTTCAATGATGTTAATAGAAAGTGTTATTAATTAGGCTTCTTTATTTGTAGCCTGTTGAAAGGTATAGTTGAAAGATGCTGCATATTTTTACAGGTTTTCTTGAATTTGTAAGTTTGTTGTTTTAATAATCTAGACAGTCTTATAGTTGAGTCATGTAATAGTCTGCTGCTTAGTATTTGGCTAGGCCCAACTCGCATGCAGTTATAAAAAAACGTGTCAAGCACTCTTAGAATGATGCAGGCATTACATATGCAGTGCTGTAATCACTAAGGTATTCCTGCTGCACTGATGCAATCATTCAGGCACTATCTATGCACTTATGGAATCACTAATGTATAAGTCATGTAGTTATATAATACCCCAGCCACTACTGCTGCACTCCTTGATTCATGGAGGCACTACCTTTGCACTCATGTAATCACACAACCAGCAGTCATGCTGTTGTGAAATCACCCAGGCACTGGTTTCCCAGACTCCTATTTATCCAGGCTCTACCTCAGTAGTACTGAAACCACCCATGAATTACACCTGCACTTATAAAATCACCCAGTCACTTTCTATGTAGTCATGTAAATCCACAGACATTATCCCTGCAGTCATGCAAATGCTGACGTGTTACACATGTAGTCCTTTAATCCCCTTGTACTCGTTCAATCACATATGCACTTTTCTTGTACTTGTGTAATCATTCAGCCAGTACTCATGTACTTTTTTAAAACATCCCGTCACTACCTTTGCACTCCTGTAATCAGTCAGGCAGTATCTTAGAAAGTTCAGTAATCATCCAGGTGGTACTCATGAACTTATAAAAGCACCCACTCTCTTGTTATGTACTTCAGTAGTCCCCCAGATAGCCGCCCTGCAGGCATGTAATCACCCAGGTTATAGTTATGTACTTTCCCTACAGTCATGCAATCGGGCAGGCTGGACCTATGCAGTCATGTAATAACCTAAACAGTACCTTTGCAGTTGTCGAATCACCCATGCCTTTCTGTTACATTCATCTATTCACCTAGGCAGTACTCAATGACTCACCTATCCCTTCAGCTGCTTTTCATACACGTATCCATGCTGTCATTGTGTATGTTGGCACTCATGAAATTAGCTAGTCTCTATCCATCTTCGTCTGCAATTATCCAGGGACTACCCATCCATTCATAGATTCACCCAAGCACTACCCATGGTGTTTTGGAATCACTTAGCCAGATCTAGTACATGTCTCAGTTTCTAAGATTTGCTATATTTCAGAAATATTGTATACATATTTCTTTTAGATAGGATGATGATTTCAAAATGTAGAGACATATGTATGTGTGCTTTTATCAATATGTATAGTATTTGCTAGGCCCAACTCTAATGCAGTTATAAAAACACCCAAGAACTCGTCATGCACTCTTAGAATGATGCAGGCACTACATATGCAGTGCTGTAATCACTCAGGCATTACTGCTGCACTGATGCAATCATTTAGGCACTATCTATGCACTTATGGGATCACTAAATGTATAAGTCGTGTAGTTACATATTCCCCCAAGCACTACAGTTGCTCTCCTTGAATGATTTAGTACTGTAATCATTCAGACATTGCTACTGCATTTGTTTTTTCTGCACCTCTCTTCACTTATTTTTCAGCTGATTTGTAATTGTGACCATATTCCCAAAAACATGTATGCATTTGTTTGTAGCTTTTAAATAGAATGTGTTTCTTAAGTAATAGACAAGAATATTACTATGTAATTATTTTAACAACAGTAAACAATTTTTGTATTTTTCTTTTCAGATATTATTCTTTATTATTAAGAAAGCTGTGCCATGACAAAAAAAGCCAAAAAGAGAAAGAAGAAAAGAAACAGTAATATTTAAAGAAAAGACAACAGCAGGAATTAGATAAACTACAACATGGGGCAAAAAAAAAGGATTGTGGTAAGATAACAACAGATTTTATTAAAAGACTTTCAAGAACTAGAAAAGTTTTACAAATGCTGAAAATAGAAAGATTACTATTAGAAAGAAGACAAATGAAATTTAAAAAGGACAAATTAATGGAAACTTACCAAATGAGGTAACAATAAATGTGGGAAAAAGAATGAAAGAGTTTCATAATATTAGAAATCGAATGTGAAAAAGTAGAGTAGTACAAAATATACTAAGTCCTCAGTGGCCGGCGTGGATGAGGGCAGCAGAAAGATGGCCACAGGTGAAGTCTGGGGTGGGGATATGGGAGGTTCAGATAAAAAAGGTGAAAATATGGAAGTTTTTTGCAGTAGGAATGTTTTTGGTGAAAGAGTATTTCGTAAGGATTTCAGATGTCTATGGAAAAGTTGGTACTGTGCTATTAAGGATGTCGTAATGTTTGATGTATTGTATTATGTATTATGTCTATTAATGGGGGGCTGAAATTAATTTCGTTTAATGTCAATGGCCTCAATAATAGGAAAAAAATGCGAGCTATAGAGTCATGGATTAGGACTGAGAATCCCGCTGTTATAATGTTGCAGGAGACTCATCTCTCCGCTTCTAAAAAGGAGGATTTTACGATGTTCAAAACATGGGCTCAGTTCCGGGGTTTTTCGTGCGCCATTAGTTCACAACGAGGAGCCGCTCTTTTTTTGAATAAAAACTTGGAGGTTGATATTATTCAGACGGAACAGGATGGTCTAGGTCGTTGGTGTTGGGCTTCGTGTTGCTTCAAAAATTGACAAAGGCCTATTACCTTTGTCAGCTTTTACGCTCCTATAGAGGATAATCCTCAGATTTATGACGCTATGTTTCAGTCTTTGTTATTGGTGGGAGGGGATATTGTTATAGGTGCCAATTTTAATATACTTATGAACCCTATTTTAGACTCTACTACATCCGCCAAGAGACAGTCTAAACCTACATCCCTTAGGACTATGTTAAATTACATGTCAATATTCGATTTATGTGACCCATGGCACTTGAAAAATACACGGAAACTGATTTTACTTGTTGGTCGGGCAGGTTTAAATCATCCTCCCGTATTGATTTTTTTCTGGCCTCCAGACAGCTTAATTTTTTTTCTCAGAAAATTATTTTGTTGTGGGAGACAATATTAAAATTCCTAAACGATGGATCTTTAATAAAGTATATTTACAGGAGATAAACTGGGTTACTGCACTCAAAGTAGAGATTACAGATTTCATTGTCCAAAACACAGGTACCGCCCCTATACATATTATTTGGGACTCCCTGAAGGCTTTTATTCGGGGTATAGTCATAAGCAAAGATGCGGTTGAGTGGCTCGCCGTTAAAAATATTAGGAATTCTCTGTTACAAAAAATTCAGGACCTAACAACACAACGATACTGCAATCCAACTTGTAATGTTCAGAAACAACTTAGTGAAGCTAAGCGGGTACTTAGGGGCCGATTAGGATTGCGGTTTTTCCGCATCCTCCGGGCCGGCGGAAGTGTCCACCGGCCCAGAAGATGCGGAAAAACCTCTGCGGAGCTTTCAAAGACCCTCCGCCAGATTAGGATGGCTGGGGGTCAGGAAGTCCATCCGCAACTTTTCGGCCGCGGTCGCCTTCCGACCGCGGCGGAAAAGCTCTAACATGGCTGGCGGTGTCTATCAGACACCGCCAGGCATATTAGGATGGTGGTAAAAACATGCTTTTTCGCGGCCGCTTTTCCGCCATGGAAGAGCATACGGACTTTCACTTCGGGGGCCTGTTGCGGGCCCCCTGGGCGAAGGGGGAATGCACATGGGGGTACCTATGGTACCCCCCTGCATTTGCGTGCACACAGCAGCAGGCTCTGTGCGGTGTCTGCCGCTTTGTGCATGCAAATGCAATGCATGCATTTTTAACCTTGCGGTGGGTGCAGCTTGAAGCTGCACCCGCCGCAATGTGAAAGATAGAGGATGTGACCACCACCCTGGCTGTCACATCCTAATCTGCTCGGAGGGAACGCCGCAGCCCCTGCGGACGTTCCCTCCTCCTGAGGGACTTGAGTCCGTCCGCGATCCTAATCGGCCCCTTAGTGCCCATTATTTTTCCTACAGCGAAGAGGTTTTTCGTAGACAATCTCAAAAAGTCTATGAAGAAAGTAACTTTACGGGGACATTTTTAGCCTGGCAGGTGAAAGAACAAGCTGCTACGAATATGATTCATTCGTTAAAAAGTCCAGTTACTCATATTGAGACATCTGATCAGGCAGAAATAAGTTCAATAATGTTCTCCCACTATCATAAAATCTATGGTACACAGTATTCCATCGACCATCAAAATTTGTCTGATTTTCTGGGGAGACATGTACTTCCCAGTCTATCTTTAGAAGATCAACTAATTATGCAAAGTCCATTTTCCAGGGAGGAATTGAAATTAGTTGTAAAGGATCTTCCATTGGGTAAGGCCTGCGGCCCTGATGGCTTTCCTGCTGAGTTTTTCAAGTTTTTTTTTAGTTCCTTTGGTGATCTGTTTCTGTTATTATTAAATTCTATGCTCGATGGTGGACAAGTTCCCGAATCTTTTCATGAAGGTACGGTTGTTAGTTTTTTTTAAAAGGGGAAAGAACCTAAGGACCCTAACTCATACAGACCGATCACGTTATTAAACTCGGATTATAAAATTGCTACCAAATTATTTTCACTTCGTTTTAATAATATCACGGCGGATTTGATTCACCCCGATCAAAACGGGTTCATTATAGGAAGGCAATTATTTACAAATACACATTTTTTGATTGAGGCACTAGATTACTTTGAGTCACGGGGGATACAGGCTTTAGTTCTACTATTAGATGCTGAAAAAGCTTTTGATTTGGTGGTTTGGGACACACTTTTTATTATTTTGAAAAATTTTGGGATCCCACAACAAATCATTAATTTAATACAGAATCTGTACACTGGTGCCACAGCTAATATAATCATTAATAAACTTTCAGCGGGTTCAATTTTAGTTCAGCGGGGAACTAGGCAAGATTGCCCTTTGTCTCCTATTCTTTTCGCCTTTTTCATTGAACCACTTGCTGTAGCTATTCGAAATTGTGTAGAGATAGTTCCCCCGGTCATTTCTATGGCTAAGATAAAATTATACGTGGATGACATTATGTTATTAATTCAACCGGATCTTCAATCACAGACACAGGCTCTTCAGATTTTTGAAGAATTTGAGGCTTTAGGGGGCTATCGAATTAATAAAAAAAAGACCGAAATTCTGGTTTATGGGGGAGCAGACCCAGTATTACATCCAGATCTGTATGGCTGTATTAATTCAAAACCTAAAAGATACTTGGGGATCTTATTTTCTCCTGCAATTCAGGATTTATATACACTTAATTTTGTCCCCTTGCTTCGAAAGGTCCACTTAATGTTTGCTCGTTGGGATTCATTACCGTTATCTATTCTCGGTCGAATTGCTCTGATTAAAATGTCAATACTTCCCCTTTTTTACTTTTTATTTTCCACCATTTCAGTCTTTTTGCCTGGCTCTTTTTCTCCAGAGTAGAATCTATGTTTTCCGCATTTGTCTGGGCAAAAAAAAGCCTAGAATTGACATACGGACTTTATACGAAGAAACTGAATATGGAGGCCTCTCATTACCAAATTTAAAAGATTATTATTACGCATACTTTGCGCAGTACTTAGATAGATTTAAAAATACAATCCGTGGTGTGGGCTTATTTATAATTTTTTTCCTTGAGTTAATATGTTTAGAAGTTCAGATCCCATCCCGCCTTCTTGTGCTCAAATCACCTAAATTTGTTCGATACAAGACCCTGAATTGGTTTTTTAAACGACGAAATGCCATGCTTAAGAGATATTCCCTCCCCCTCTTCAACTTAACAACTCCCCTAATTGGTGCTTTCGCCTTTCTAAGGATCAAAATTGAACCCATAGTTATTGTAAACTGGGGCCGCGCAGGGTTTAAAACGTTAGCCGATTTTATGGGGAATGGGTCCTGGTTAGCTGTCGATGCAATGACACGTTTGATTCCTGGCAACTTTTTGTTAATCGGGTCCTACACTGCAAACTACAAAACTCTGGCGCAACTAGACCCCAGTTATATTAGTATTTCTTCTCCATTGGCAGAAGATGTCTTTGTAAATGTCGTCATAAAGAAACCTGGGGAATGGAAACATTGCTTGGCACTGAGTCGGTAGGAAGAGTTGAGCTCTAAAGCTATACGAAAATGGCATACACAGGAAAATTTAGTGTTATCTATCGATATATGGAAAACTATTAATAATTTTTACTTTGGTTCATTACGTGGCGCCAACTGGCATAGAATGTTATTTTTTAGCAAATGGCTTTTGTACCGCACTCCTGCAATTGTTGCCAAAATGTATGATAATACGTCTGCCAATTGTTTTAGATGCTTTCAATGTGACCCAGCAAATTGGTCTCACATTATGACTTACTGTCCAAAAATTAAGTCTTTTTGGGATGAAATTTTTGTTTTTCCAAAAACCTATTATGCGATTTCAATTCCATGCAACGTAAAAATACTATTGTTTGGCTTCGATCCTGATTGTAAACTTTCAATTTATTTGGCAAAATTGGTTTATATTGTAATGGCAGTTGCTAGATCACTATTATTGCAGAACTGGCGTTCATCACAAGTTCGGTGTTTCAGGAGTGGTTTGATAAAATGAAAAGGGTCATGAAATGCGAACAAATGTATGCAAAACGGGTTGGGGGGATAAAAAAGTTCGAACAGATTTGGGGACTGTATTTCAAGTAACTTTCTGCAATAATATGTTATATTGGAAAGAATGATAGTGTACTTCTGTGAGATTTATACTTTTTGTATCTGATTTAAGGGACTGCAAATACCTTCAATAAAAATTTTCAAAAAAAAAAATGTACTAAGACATTTGAAAAAATATAAAGAAGATCTGCATTTTATAAAAAGAATCATGAGATCGAAAGTAAAGTTGAAAAGGCTTTTGAATGGAAAAGAAGATTGTTAATATTAGTTCTTAAAAGAATGCAAACTTTGGATAAACCAATTCATTCTATGAATGACAAATGTAAATGGAAAAGAATAATCAACAGAACTAACTTTTGCAAATTTCTTTCGGGTGAATGGAAGCACTCTTCTCGTTTAGAACCTAGTTTTAATGAAGAGAGCTATTTTCAAAACAATACATTAGTTCACGCAGTTGATACCAGTGGGTGTGCTTATGAAGTGAAGAATGGTTGTACAATTGAAAAAGAAAAGATGGTTCCCGGAGATGTAGAAGAAGAGGTAGCTGAATAAGTCAAAGGGAGATGTACACAAGCTCCAGTGTATTTGTGGGATTGTAGTAGTATTTGTAGTATAAGACCGGAGACTATTGATATTTTACCAAAATTCTCACGAGAGTATACTAAAAAAAAGTAAGAAACAAAAGATTAAGATTTTGCAAGGACTAGATCCCTGTAAAGTGAGAAAAAATACTGGTGTGCAAGGTCATTCTCTGGCTTGTCTTTCTAGAAAAGTGTGTCAGTGTTTTTCATCATTTTAGCAGTATATCACTCTCAAATGCGGAAGTTAGTAAGAAGATTGTACTATGTAAAAAGTCCTGCAATAATTTTAAGTGACGTAAACATTGCTCTTTTGCATGGGTCAGTATCAGATGTAAAAAAAAGATTGTGATAAAATAGAGTTTCGTTCTTTTGGTCCTGAAAAACAGTGTAGAGAAAGTGAGAGTTTGATAGGTGTAGGTGCTGAAGAAGGCATGGAAGATAGTAGTACTGAGAAGTTTGAAGAAGAAATTACAAAGTTTAAGGTAATTTGTTGTGAAAGACCAAACTATGTTTGTATTTTTTGTCGACCAACTCACTATAGAAATCAAACTAGGAATGTTGATCTGTGTTTTAAAAGTGAAAAAGAAAACAATGATAAGTGGAAGGGATTTGGAGCTTATTTGTTGGTGGAAGATTGCTTTGAGTTGGGTAGTGATCAACGTATTTGAAAATATTGTTATGCCAAATTAGACGAGAACAAAATGCCAGCTAGAGCTGTACATAATAACCTAGAGTTGGTCACTATTCCCATAGAACTGGTAGATTTGAACACGTATGAGTCCATTCTGATTCAATCTGTGCACCCCTTTCAAGCTATCATTCGTGTGGAGCCTAAAACAGGTAAGCTGCCTCCATCAGAGTTACAAAGAGGATTAAAAGGAAGAGTGGTGCCTTCACCTTTAGATTTTTAAAAAAATCTTGAAACTATTGGTGTAGAGAAAGAGGACACTGAAGCTGTAGTTATTCTAGTTAATGGTGTTCCTACTAAGAGTCGGAAAATATGGCAAGAATTAGTAGACGTCAGCAAAGTGCAAAAGGCTACGCTATATCTCACAAAAATCAATGTGGAAGAAGAAGAAATCGATTTAGTTGATGATAGTGAAATTTCAAGTGGCCAAATTGTAAAAGTACTCATCTCCAAAATTGAAGAAATGTATGAACATTATAGTGTACACCTTTACATTCAAAGGAAGTGATTGTAAATACAATTGAATTATTCCAAATGAAGAAAGTAAAGGGAACTCCCATGAGTGTTTGGGAAAGAAGTTTGGAAGCTCGTTGTTTTCCACAGCACTTCCCTACTGAAAAAGGTGGATGATATGACGAACGACCAGTACAGATTCCAGCATCAGAATATCGCACAACAAGATTATACTTAGAAGATCCAAGATTTTGACAATGAATTCCATATATATTTTATCTTTTGTTTGAAAGTGACTTGTCTGGACTTTCATATGCAGTGAACCACATATTAAAAACAGGAGCTCATCTTAAACATGTTTCTGCAAAGGAATTCATGGACAAAGTAGAACAGAGAGATGATCATTTAGGATCTCAATTACTTCATTTGATGGCATGTCAACGTGGTACTAATGAGTATTGGTATTGTCATCATGGAGAACTTAAATGTATGCTAGGGAACTTAGGAATCCCTACATGGTTTGTCACGCTAAGCTTTGCTGAATATGCATTGAACGATTTACTTGAAGTTCTTCTAGAATCAAATTCAAATATTAAAAACATTGAATTCAAAACAGCTGGAAAGCTGTGTTCCTTGGATCCAGTAAATGTGTGCAGATATTTTAATAATAGGTTTAAAGCTATGGTTTCTTTTATCTGCAATAAAAACAACCCACCTAATGGAGAAGTAATAGATTTTTTTGGGGAGAAAGGAGTACAAAGTTAGAGATGCTCCTCATATACATATGCTTTTATGGATCAAAGATGCACCTAAGTTTGGAACTGATTCCGCTGAGACTGCTGTATCTTTTATTTAGGACTGTGTTACATGTGCTATACCAAAAAACAAGAAAAGAAAATACCTTAAGACAACACGTTTTACGATTTCAAACTCATCGATGTGGCAAATACTGTCGGAGGAAATACAAATCAAAGGAAAAGTTTTATACCAAATGTCGTTTTGGATTTCCACATCCAGTAATATCCAAAGGAAGAGTCAACAGTTTCATGTCAGCAGTGAGGCAAACTAGCACTAGAAAATCTCCAAAATACTTACAATTAAAAAAAAAAATGAACAATCAAAGTACATTAATGATTATAATCCAGTGATTTTTTCGATGTTTAATGCAAATATGGATATCCACTATGTTGCAGATAACCCCATTGCTGTTGCTCGATATATTACGTCATACATAACAAAATCGGAAAAGACAGAGTTGAAAGAAATATGAGAAGGAATTTCCCAAGAGAAGATTCTTTTTTTTTAAAACTCTTTTTATTATTAATAAAACATAAACAAACAAGGCAAATAAAAAGCAATACAGCTGGACCTGCGTTCAGGGAGGAAGAAAAGTGCATTACAATTTGATACAAATCATCAATGCGAAGGGGGGGGCAGAGGGGAAATCAGAGTCACAACACATTGAGGTTTAAACAACACTAGGAATGTCGGGTCAGGGGGAAAGAGGAACATCCTGGATATCAGTGAGAGGAGGCGTACATATATCACCCCGGTAGGAGTTCCATTGGTCCCAGATTTTTCCCCACTTCTTAGGTCTGCCACGCGCCACATACACCGTCTTCTCTCTAAACATACACCAGTCCATGTTCTCCTTCCATGCTGAGACCGTGGGCGGTCTCCTGGAACCCCACAGCTGCGCGATATCTCTCTTGGCAACGATATTCCCAAGGGTCGCCCACTGGGTCTGCGCAACATCACAATCAGTTGGTCCCCAAACATTCAACAAACAACGCCTGGCTTCAGGCAACAGCGCAACACTCTTGACCTCCTCCATCACTGCATGCACTCGACTCCAGAAGACTGCCACTTCCGGACACTCCCAAATTATGTGAAGGAACGTACCAAGTAAACCGCATCCACGCTTACACAACCCATCCACAGCATAACCCATACGAATCAGTCGAGGGCCAGTCACATAAATCCGATGCAGGATCTTAAGCTGTACGAGTCGGAGACGGGCCGGAATCGCCACCTCCTTAGGCGAGTATATCGCCGATTGCCAGTCCTCGTCATCCAACTCTAGACCGTCACTGGTCCAGACCTCTCTAAGGTGCGCCAACAGGTCAACTCGATCGTTAATCAATTTCTTATATATCAAAGAAATAGTGCTGTCGGGAACATATCTGTCAAGCACCCGATCTTCGAGTGGAGATGATTCCGGGATAACAGTACCTTCAGGAAAAACCGAACTTAACGCGCGGCGAATCTGTAAATAACGGAAGAACTCCTTATCACTCAGCTCATATTCTACCTTCAACTCCTCAAAGGTCTTAATCCTACCCTTAGCCCAGAGATAACTCACCCTACAAATACCGATCATATCCCATTTCTCGAAACCTTTCGTCTGCCACAAGCCGCCCAGTCTGTCAGACGCATAGAGCGGAGTCGCCCGGGTCAGTCGATCACTCCATCCCATTGCCGCATTCGCACATTGCCACACTCGAACCGCTATCTTAGTGGGTCCCGAAAGTATCCGTCCTGCAGTTCTGGAATAGATCGCCCTGTTATATTCACCACCCGGTAGCAGCCACCTATCCATTTCAAATGCAGGATTTAACGCAAGACCGTACATTGTATGATTAATAGCCCCCATCTGAGAGGCCCAAAAGTATCTCCTAATATCCAGAAGTGTGATACCGCCGTCGTACCAGGGAAGCGTCAGTTTGGCGAGGGCGATACGCGAACGCCCGTCCCATATCAGCCGCCTCTGCAGACTCTCCACCTCCCGGAAATAGCTCGCCGGAATGACATCAAACGTATTCTGAAGCGCGTATAAAAACCACGGCAAGGACATCATTTTAAAAAGGGCTGCACGCCCGAGGGGGGACAATGGCAGTTTACGCCAGGCCACAACGTCAGATTTTAACCGTTGGAGCGGAGGACCAGATTACGATCATAACGGACCCCGGGGTCTAATGTAATAAAGACCCCCAAATACTTGAATCCCATCTTCATCACCTGCATGTCGCAACCTCGGGGCAAAGAAGGAGCGTCACCAGAGAGTACATAGACACAGGACTTAGTTCAATTAATCACAAGGCCGGAGTTCCTCCCGAACAAGTTCAGAACATCAAACAGTACAATCAGCGACTTCCGAGGTGACGTGAGATACAACAAGATGTCGTCTGCATAGAGTGATATTCGATCCTCAAAGTCTGGGGTCCAACGGATACTCTTCATCGATGGCTCCCACCGCAGCCAAGCCGCAAGAGGTTCCAAGGCGAGGGCAAAAAGAAGCGGGGACAATGGACATCCCTGCCACGTGCCCCTCCCAAGAACAAAGGACTCAGAAACTCGACCGTTCACCACAATCTGGGCTAATGGTTCTGAATACAAAAGTTTCACCCGACCAATGAAACCGGGACCAAAACCAAACTTTGCAAGGGTGGCCCAAAGATACGGCCATTCCACTGTATCAAAGGCCATTGTAGCATCCAAGGAAGCCAAGATGGCCGGTTCCCGCAGTGACGCTGCTCTCGCGAGAACGCCATGCATGCGCCGCAAGTTCAATGCTGTATTACGATGTGGAATGAAACCAGACTGATCCGGATGGATCAGGTCACCGATGACTTTTATCAAGCGGTTAGCGAGCAACTTTGCGAGGATCTTGGGCTCAACATTTAGCAGCGAAATAGGCCTATAAGAAGCGCAGTGATCCCGCGGCTTCCCTTCCTTGTGAATCACCACGATGGTGGCAAGTCGCTGATCACGGGGGAGGGAGCTGATGTCTCGCGATTCCAGAAACATATCACAAAGATACGGCGCCATTGTGTCAGGACGCAGCTTGTGAAGCTCAATGGGGAGACCATTTGGGCCCATAGCTTTTCCCGAACGGACGGATCGAATAGCGAGGGCCACCTCGTCAACTGAAAGTGCTGCGTCCATCAGGTCCCTGTCCGAATCCGATAAGCAAGGCAACGTAATGTCTCATAATAGTTGATGTGAATCTTCCTCAGGTCTATCGGAAACCGGGGAATACACTTCACGAAAATGTTCAGCAAAACACTCAACGATCTCAACAGGGTCAGTCACTCGCACTCCATCAGTTCCCTCAATCACAGGCGCTCCACCCGCTGCGCGGCCCTCCTTGGTGTGCCTTGGTGTGCCTGATATCGTATTCGCACTGTATCTCCTGCATTCTGTGCCATTGTGCCTGGTATCGTATCCATATTGCCTTGGTGTGCCTGCTATCGTATTCGCACTGTATCTCCTGCATTCTGTGCCATTATTATTGCATTGTTTTGGTATTTGTGCCAGCGACCTCCTTGGTTGTGCCCCCGATATCGCCTGTGCCATTATTATTGCATTGTTGTGCCCTTAGCCCGTCTCTCCTCCCCGCTCCCTGCCGCTGCTGCCCCGCGGCCCCACCCCCGCTCCCTCCAGCATCTCCGGATCGATCCCTTCCCCACTTGCCACCCCGCTCCCGCCTCCCAGCTGCTCCTCCCTCCCACTGACAACATAAGGCAATACCCGCGAGGCGAGGAGCTGTGACCGTCCTGACCTGGTCAGAACCGGTCGCTCCACCCGCCGCGCGGCCCTCCTTGGTGTGCCTTGGTGTGCCTGATATCCTATTCGCACTGTATCTCCTGCATTCTGTGCCATTGTGCCTGGTATCGTATCCATATTGCCTTGGTGTGCCTGATATCGTATTCGCACTGTATCTCCTGCATTCTGTGCCATTATTATTGCATTGTTTTGGTATTTGTGCCAGCGACCTCCTTGGTTGTGCCCCCGATCTCGCCTGTGCCATTATTATTGCATTGTTGTGCCCTTAGCCCATCTCTCCTCCCGCTCCCTGCCGCTGCTCCCCCGCGGCCCCACCCCTGCTCCCTCCAGCATCTCCGGACCGATCCCCTCCCCACTCGCCACCCCGCTCCCGCCTCCTAGCTGCTCCTCCCTCGCTCCGCCCCCTCAACTCTCCACTTATGGCAGAGTTGCATACGCGCAGCGGGCACGCACTAAACACGCCGAAGGCGCGCCAAAGGTAAGCCCGTCTGCGCCCGTCCGCGCCTGGACCGCCCAGCACCAGACCCCCTGGACCCCGCAGAGGCCATCCCACCCGCCAAACGTACGACGCCGCCACCCTCACTGCACTCAACACCGGCCGGCTCCCCGACTGCTACCGAGCCAACCCAGGACTCACCCATGGACCCTTCACCTGCCAATTCTGCAAGTTCTGCTGCATCAAGACCTACACTGCATCCGCTCACGCCAAGCGGAGCTCCAACATCAACCACCTGAAGTGCATCCTGCTCAACACCCGCTCGGTCCACAGACACGCCATTGAACTATGGAACCTACTCGACTCCACAACTCCGGACGTCGCCTTTCTCACTGAAACCTGGATGAACGCCTCATCAGCACCCGACATCGCCATAGCCATCCCTGACGGTTACAAGATCATCCGAAGGGACCGCATCAATCAAACAGGAGGAGGCATCGCCATCGTCCACAAGAACACCATCCGCATCACGACCAGCTCCGACGACACCCTCACAGCCGCCGAACACCTACACTTCCAGATACACACCGACCCCAAGACCACACTCAGAGGCACCCTCATTTACAGACCCCCAGGACCCCGCACACAATTCAGCGAAGACATCGCTGACTTTGTCAGCCCACACGCCCTCCCCTCCGATGACTACATTCTCCTAGGGGACCTCAACTTCCACCTGTAGAATAACAACAACAGGAACACCACCACCCTGCTGGACAACCTCGCCAATCTCGGACTCCAACAACTGGTGAACACCCCCACCCACTACGCCGGACACACGCTCGACCCAATCTTCTCCTCCAGCAAGCACAACTCCTTCAACCACTCCACGGGACTCCACTGGACAGACCACAGCTGCGTCCACTTCAGCTTCAGAAAGACCACGACCCACCACCACCCACAACAGGTCCCCCGCAGAAGCTGGAACAAAATTACCACCGCCCAGCTCACCACATCACTAAACCAGAACCCTTCCTGCCAGATCAATGGACCCCAATTAAGCAGCCAACAACCTCGCACAGTGGATCACCAACTGCGCTGACGACCTAGCACCCCTGAAAAACCGTCCCAACAAACCAGGAAGCAAAAAAGCCTCCTGGTTCAACGACGACCTCAAGAACTCCAAAAAGAACTGCCGCGCCCTCGAGAAAGCCTGGCGAAGAAACCCAACCACAGACAACATGACCGGCCTCAAACACGCCACCCGCAAACACCACCAGCTGATCCGCACCACCAAGAAGTCAGCATTCAGGGAGCGTCTAGACAATAATGCCCACAACAGCAAGGAACTCTTCAGCATCGTCAAAGAGCTCACCAACCCCAGCGCCGGCAACAACGACATCATTCCCTCACAAGACCTCTGCGACTCTCTTGCCTCGTTTTTCCACAGCAAGATCGCAGACATACACAACAGCTTCGGCGACCAGACCACTCCCCCACCCACAGAATCGAACCCCCCCACCACCTCCCTCCGCGCCTGGATCCCGATCAGCACCGAAGACACCATCCGCACGATGAACACCATCCACTCCGGATCGCCAACCGACCCATGCCCCCACCACATCTTCAACAAGGTTGACTCCGTCATCGCCCCTCAACTCCGGGACATCATCAACTGCTCCTTCAACACCGCCACCTTCCCGGAAAGCTGGAAGCATGCCGAGCTCAGCGCCCTCCTGAAGACACCTTCAGCAGACCCCACCGAACTTAAGAACTACCGCCCCATCTCGCTCCTCCCTTTCCCCCCCAAAGTCATAGAGAAGACCGTCAACAGTCAGCTCGCCGCCTTCCTCGAGTCCAACGGTTCCCTCGACCCCTCACAGTCCGGTTTCCGAGCCAACCACAGCACCGAGACCGCCCTCATCGCAGCCACAGACGACATCCGAACCCTACTCGACAATGGGGAAACAGTGGCCCTCATCCTCCTGGACCTCTCCGCAGCGTTCGACACGGTCTGTCACCAAACCTTAATTCAATGCCTCAGCAACATCGGGATACAAGATAAGGCACTGGACTGGATCATCTCGTTCCTCGCCGGAAGAACTCAGAGAGTCCGCCTCTCCCCGTTCAGATCAGAGGCCACCGAAGTCATCTGCGGCGTACCACATGGTTCATCGCTCAGCCCCACTCTCTTCAACGTCTACATGAACCCCCTCGCATCCATCGCACGCCAACACAACCTCAACATCATCTCCTACGCCGACGACACCCAGCTTATCCTCTCCCTCACCAAAGACCAAACCACCGCCAGAACCAACCTACACGAAGGGATGAAAGAAGTAGCCGAGCGGATGAAGAACAGCCGCCTAAAACTGAACTCAGACAAGACGGAAGTCCTCATCCTGGGATCATCCCCCTCTGCCTGGGACGAATCCTGGTGGCCCCCGGCCCTAGGCAGCGCACCCACACCAACGGACCATGCACGAAACCTGGGCTTCATCCTAGACTCCTCCCTCTCGATGACCAGACAAGTTAACGCCGTCTCATCATCATGTTTTAACATCCTACGCATGCTCCGAAAGATCTTCCGATGGATCCAGATCGAAACAAGGAAGACGGTCACCCAAGCACTTGTCACCAGCCGCCTGGACTACGGAAACACCCTCTACACCGGAACCACTGCCAAACTGCAGGAAAGACTTCAACGCATTCAGAACGCCTCCGCACGACTCATCCTGGACATACCTCGACACAACCACATATCCGGACACCTGAGAGACCTGCACTGGCTCCCCGTCAGCAAGAGGATCACGTTCCGTCTCCTCACTCATGCACACAAGGCCCTCCACGACCTAGGACCCAGATACCTTAACAACCGCCTGACCTTCTACACCCCCACCCGCCAACTGCGTTCGTCCAACCAAGCCCTCGCCGCGATTCCACGCATTCGAAGATCCACCATGGGAGGTAGATCCTTCTCCTACCTGGTGGCTAAGACCTGGAATTCCCTGCCCTCCCACCTCCGTCGTACCCAGAACCACCTCTCCTTCAGGAAGCAACTCAAGACCTGGTTGTTCGATCAGTAGCAAACTCCTCTCCCCGAAGCGCCTTGAGACCCTCTGGGTGAATAGTGCGCTATACAAATTTCTGATTGGATTGGATTGGATTATCTAACCAAGCGATCAGTTTCCCAGCCTTGTCTCCCACATCATACTGCCGTCCCTGCTGATCTCTACTCATAACTCTAGCAGCGTCTGTTACCAATTCCCTATAGTCAAGATGTTTAAGACTGAGGACATGAACCTTATCAGGTGTGATACCCAGCTCCAAATCCCCTTCCAGCTCAGCTATTTCGGTCTCGAGGCGGACCACAGCTTTATTTTTGCTTTTCTTGGCACAAGCGATTAATGATAGCGCCTGTCCACGAATGACCGTCTTGAAAGCCTCCCGCAGTGAAACAGGTGAGGACACAGATCCCACATTCTCAGTGAAATACTGATCCAGAGACTTGACCAACTCAACCCGGGTTTTGGGGTTACAGAAATACCAAGGATTAATCAGGGCCACACGACCCTCAGCCCCCGACCTCGTGTCCATCAAGAGCCACAGTGGGGAGTGATCGGAAATACCCCGAGACAGGTGCCTAACTTCCCTAACTGACAAGGCCTGTGCAGCTGGCATCAAGACATAGTCAAGTCTGGAGTGACTACCGTGAGCACCAGAGTGGAAGGTGTATTGCGCCTGTCCCGGATGCAGCAGCCTCCAACAATCTACCAGTCCCAGCGTCTCCAGAAAGCCGCTCAGCCAAGATTGTGATCTCGTGAGGTCCCTGGGGGGGGTAGCGGTCTTCCCTGCCAGATACAACAGAATTAAAATCTCCACCCATCACCAGAATGCCTTCTGGAAGTCCCAGAACTACTCTCCCCAAATCAGCGAAAGTCGTGGATTGCAGACCAGGTGGGACACAGACAGAAAGCAATGAAACAGTCTTCCCCTCCCACCTACCAGTGAGAGCAGCATAGCGCCCCCTGTCATCGAGGATGATGTCATCTACCTCCAGGGGGAGGGAGCTCCTAACTAGGATACCCACCCCCCCTAGAACCAGTAGTGAATCTGGAGTGCGCAACAAGACGATATCCTCGTTGATTCATAGCATGGCATGTGTTTCCAATCAAATGTGTCTTTTGCAACAACACTATATCAGGGGAGAGGCGTCTCAATAGTTGCAACACTACCCCACGTTTTATCCTATCCCCCAACCCATTAACATTCCAACATAGTAACTTCAACCCCCTACCCCCCATCCCGGTAGTGAAAGCAGAATCCACCCCATAGCGAACAAAAATCCCAGATCCAGAAATAGAACAATACGTTGCCTTGAGAAAACATGAAACACACTCTAACCCCCACCCCCGCCCCCCGAAAAGTACCCGATACAACTCCCCCCACCCTGCACCCCTGCGTTAGACTCAAAAGCCACCCCAACTTGCAGTGTGCCTGTCGCCCTAACATTAAACTAGTATACAAAAAGAAACCCAGAGGAGGAAAGAGTCTCACTCCCCCCGCCACCCCTGGGTATCCACCATAAATAACACAAATGTAAAAGTCATCGAACCACAGCTGCAGTTATAGTCAGATTCCGGAAACCAAAAACCACTTCTCATTCCTGCTCCATCGGGCCACCGTCAGCTCCTCCAGATTTTTCCGTGCGATCACGCTGCGTAGGCAGTGCATCAAGCCAGTCACTCACACTCTCAGGGCGATCAAAGAAAAACGTCCGATCCTCGTATTCAACACATAGCCGAGTTGGGAAAAGCATCGCGTATTTCATACCCAAGTCCCTCAGCCGTCGCTTCACCCCTTGAAACCCCATCCTTTGCTTCTGAACGAACTGGGTGAAGTCTGGGTAGAAGCTCACAGTTGTATTTACGAACTTCGTGGGGCCGCCCACCCTTGATGCCTGCAGGATAGAGTCTCTATCTCTGAAATTGAACATTCGGGTGATGATAGGCCGTGGGGGGGCACCCTGCTTCGGCTTCCCGCCCGGCACTCTGTGAGCACGTTCCACAGCAAAGAAGTTTCTCAGGCCTTTGGGGGCGAGGTGATTTAGGATGAGGTCCTCGACGAGGAGATCTGCAGCTGGTTCTTCCGATTTTTCAGGGACCCCAATAATACGTATATTATTGCGTCTGGCCCGACTTTCAAAATCCTCCAGCCGACGAGCAAAGAGATCATTGGAGGATCGTAGGTTGCGAACCTCATTCTGCAAATCGGATACATCAGTCGTAAGGCTGGAGGTCCTCATGTCTAAAGATTTGACTTTCTCGTTAGTCTTTGATAAGTCCACCCTGATCAGGTTGACGTCGATTGCCACACTGTTGAGCTTGAGGGCCGGAGCCTCATACTGCTGGCCAATGGAAGTCTTCATACTAGCAATGGCGCCCATGACATCCTGTAGAGTCAAATCATCCGGCGCAGCTGTGCCATCCCCTGCCACTTTCAGAGACCTGCTCGCACCACCGGGGGACCCCTTAGGATGGGTATAGCGATCCATAACATTCGATTGAATAGTGCCCACCCGGTGAATGGTCTTGGTCTTTCATTTCTCGCTATCGGGTTTGCCCGTCATAGTAGATGTGGCGCCCTGGAGGGGCCTTTGAGACCTGGTGAAAATGGCTCCACAAAATTCACCCACCGGGTTCTCCAAAAGCGAATTTCAGCGGGATATCACCACAACCATAAACACTCAGCAGTTGGCCCACAGTGGGGTTGCGGAGTGCAGGCTGTACCCCGGGCTACCAGAGCAGTCCTGAGATAAGAGGAGGCCAATGAACCAAAAACGAAACCGAAAGTTAACTCCAAGGTTGTGGACAGAGCCCCGCAGGCCGATGTTGTTCAACTACTGCCTGGGCACCATGACGATTCGAGATTTCTGGAAGCAGCTATTATATCAGCTGAGTTGCGTCTTCAATAACCCGTCATCATAATCAGGATAAAATTCAGGATAGCTGCGGGAGGTGGCGAGGGTCTCGGGAGCCCTGTGCTCACGCGGCCATCTCGGATGCGCGCAAAGCTCCTCCTCCCAAGAGAAGATTCTTAGTAAGAAATTGTACAGCTTTAGTTTGAAGATGCTGTCCCATCGAGAGATTGGATCATACTAATGTTCGGATCGGTTGACCTCTGCATGTTTATATTCAAAGTCAAGAGGAATCATTTGGGTTAGTCTAGGTCTTGCTGCAACACGAAATCGAGTACTTAAATCTATACAAGAAATCGAATAATTAGCATTAAATGAACCGGAAAGGACAGATAATGTTAAATACGTAGTATCCTAAAAGAAGTCCCTATCTTGAAAACATATATCTCAATGAAGTCCTGCAATACTACAGCTTTAAAAGAAATATTACAGAGAACATAAATGAAGAGAAATGCGCAGTGATTGGTTCTGATGGATGTTTGGTGAGACATAGTGAAGGAAATGTAATTAATCACAGGAAACTGAGTTGCGATACTTCAGACAAAAGGGAATTTTACTATTGAGCACTTCTGCAACTCTTCAGGCCTTGGCATACTGAAATGAAATTACTTGGAGAGTTTCAGTCGTATGAAGATTCTTTTAATGCATGTAAAGGTAGCATTGAATACACAGGTTTTCTAAATTATCTACAAATGTTGAATGAAGAGATTTAACAAGAAGCTACTATTGTAGCTGAGATTGCTAGAGACAGTTCTCAAGACAGTCTACGTTCTATTCCACTGAGTCAAGATCCACTAGGAGAACCAATTCTTTCAAATACAGCAGTAATTGCTATGAGTGAAGTAGAAACAGAAATGCACCAAGCTCAACAGGATAATATGGGCCTTAAGGTGTACTTACATCTTTTCAACACCGAACTGCAAGATGCCTCCTCTAGGTTGATTATATCTTTAATTGGCTAATCCATTGATCTGCTTGAAACATAAATAACATCCTTTGGGGTGAGATGAGGGACACATGAATCTGATGCACTTCTGCCCATTCCACACTGCCACTTGTGGGTTGGGGGCAGTTTCTGTGTGATGCCTTGACTCGATAGACATACATCTCGCCATTTCCAATGCTTCCCATGCTGAATCAGGAACTTGTGTTATTGGTATTAGGGCCTTATCAACTATGGAGCTCTGGTTTAAACTGTCAAATCCGATTTACTCATATTGCACCAACAGGGGTAAAGCAACAACTAGGGAAATATCTATTGAGAGTTCTCTATATTGCTCACAAAATAGTCTGGAATAGTATTGCTGTTAGCCTTTGGATAATAGTGCTTGATTATTTTTAGATGAAAAAGGTGGTGATGGTGCTGTGGATCCCTCTGCAGTCGGTTTCTTGCCTTTTCTGGTACTCAAGGCCCTGTCTCCTAGGGTAGTGCTGTTGTGCTGATCAGCCAGCATAGCACCACCCTCAATGATGGATGCCTGATGTATTTTAGAAATTAGACAAGAGTTAATGACTATCTCAGACCCCCCTCAAATTGGTCCTCTGTCGTTAGTTCAGCTATGATATCCGCATCATGCTAACCTTCTGTATACATCCTTAATTTGGCTGCAGCCCGTGCTTGCCCCTTGTTTCACACATGTTGACAATGATGATGAATCTCCTGAAATCTGTGTCTATGCTCCGCTACACAATAGTACAGAGTGCCGCCTCAGCCACTCTGGTCCTCAGCGGTTAACTGGCACTCCCAAGTGATCAGAGAAGGGGCACAAGCACGTACAGCATAGAGGAGAGGAGATTCCCCCTGCTTGTAGCTTCTTCAAGATTTCTTCTGGACTGGCAAGCAGATTTAGATTTATTTATTTATTTATTATTTGAGTTTGTATAGCGCGACAGCTACCCCAGAGGGTTTCCCGGCGCTAAGATTGTGAGACTAATAGAAAATGGAAGAGGCCGATGCAGTTATTGGTCTAAAAGCCATGTCTTAACGGCTTTGCGAAAGCGAGTGTGGCTGTCCTCCGACCGAATGATCAGAGGGAGAGAATTCCATAGCTTAGGCCCCAAATAGGCAAAAGAATGGCCTCCCATCCTGGAGAGTTTGACCCTAGGCACAGAGAAGAGAATTTGGGAAGAGGAACGAAGGGAACGGGTAGGGGAATGCACTTTCACCAAGGTCTGCAGATAACTAGGTGCCACCTACTGCCTGATCTTATGCATATAGGTAAGCGCCTTGAACTTTACTCGGTTTTCCACCTTCAACCAATGAAGCTCTCGAAGATAGCCAGATATGTGGTCGGTTTTGCGGCAGCCGCTAAGAAGGCGAGCTGCAGCGTTTTGCACCAACTGTAGGCGTCGCGTGGCTGCCTTGGCCGCCCCCAGGTAGAGTATGTTGCCATAGTCCAACCGGGAGGTGACCAAGGCATTCACCACCGACCTCTGGGTGTCCTCTGGCAGCATCCAAAAGATCTTTCTCAACCAGCGTAAGATGGTGAAACATGTGGATGATACCTTGCTGACTTGGCATTGCATTGTCAGGTTCCTATCAATAACAACACCCAGATTTCGAACCTGTTCCACAGGTACTGGTAGAGGGCCAAGTTCTACAGGCCAATGTCTTGAAGTCCATAGGTCAGGTTTATGCCCCAGGAAAAGAACCTCCGTCTTACCCCCATTCAACTTGAGAAGGTTATAGTCCATCCACTTGACTATTTCTCCAAGTCCAACCAGAAGGGGAGAGGTGGAAGCTTTGTCAGACTTAGTGAGTGAGAAAACAATCTGCGAGTCATCAGTGTACGTAAATAGGGTAAGACTGACGCTGTCTGCTATATGGGCCAAAGGGGTGACATAACGATTGAAAAGTAGGGGACTAAGAATGGAACCTTGAGGGACACCGTGAGGCTAGGGATAGATATTGGAGGTGGCGGCTTGGGAAGAAATTTGAAAAGTGCGATCAGCAAGAAAGGAGGCCAGCCAGCCCAGGGCTGATCTTTCCACGCCCATGGTGGCTAAGGCTTCCAGGAGGATTTTGTGTGAGATGGTATCGAATGCCGCGCTGAGATCAAGTAGTATCAGCGTGGCAGTCTCCCCTCTGTCAAGCAGGGACTGAAGGTTCTCCGTGATGCCCAGCAAAGTTGTTTCCATAGAGAAACCTGACCAGAACCCTGACTGCGAGGGGTGAAGTAAGTTGTTTGAGGTCACAAACTGGGTGAGGTGGCGATGGATGTGACGTTCAAGAACCTTAGAAAAGGCAGGTAACAGTGAGATGGGGCGGCAATTTGAAAGGAGTTCGGGGTCTGCAGATGGCTTTTTCAGAAGTGGTGTGACCATAGCGTGTTTCCAAATGGCAGGGACTGTGGCAGTGTTAAACAATAGATTCAATGTGGAGCAAATTGCTGACAATTGCGGGGGGTCAAGAGACCTAAGTACGGCAATAGGTAAGGGATCCAGAGGGGAACCAGATTTTATTTTACAGAGCAATTCATGGAGACCATCAGGCTGTAAGTCGGGCCAGGTTTGTAAGGGGCAGAGGATAGGGGCCGCGTGCCGAGTGGCCTTCTTTACGAGAGTGGAGTGAGCCATAGGATTATTTCCGTGATTACAAATGGAGATGTCCTGGTGAATCTTATCCACCTTGTTTATAAAGAACTGGGCAATATCATCACATCTACGACTCGATAGGGGGGGAGCTTTTACTGTAGTGAGAGACCCTGCAAGGTTTTTGACTAGGCCAAACAAAACTTTGGATTTGTCAATGGCATCTGCTATGGACTTCGCCACAAAGTTGGCCCTGGTAGAGGCACAAGCTTTGTGGTAAGTTTTTAAAGCACTTCTGTAAGCAAAAGCTGCCAGCTTTGAATAGTCTTTACGCCAAATGCGCTCCAGCCTTTTGCAAAAAGATTTCTCCATTTTTAGCATCTCTGTGTACCAAGGGCCTGGAGTCTTGTGAGGCGTATCCTTCTTTAAAGAAGTAGGGAGACAAATGTCGATAGCATTTTTTAACCAGGAGTCCATCACTGAGGCTGCAGTTTCCGCATCCGTCGACACCAGCAGTTCAGCGGGAAAGTGAGCTGCTAGAACCTTGTTCAAAGAACAGATGTTCAATTTTTTCCAAGCCCTCCTACTTTCCGCGTGAAAACCTTTGTACAGAGCTGAGGTAATCCTGGACGTAATCCTGAAGCTGAAAAAATAGTGATCTGACCAAAGGACAGGCAGAGCCGGGTAACATTTCAGGTCAGGCAGATTTGAGAAAATGGGATCTAGTAAGTGACCACCTTTATGTGTGGGTCCGAAATTATGAAGGGTAACATTCATAGCCTGAAAATCGGCAATCAGGGTTCTGGCTGTGCTATTGCTAGGATCGTCTAAATGAATGTTGAGGTCACCCACAACTAAGAGAGTACTGGATTTAGTCAGAAAAGAAGCAATGAGTTCAGACAAGTGAAAGGCCCAGTCATTGACAGGGGCGATAAATTAAAATGCCGGTCAGCGAGGTTTTGGAGTGAAGAACAAGCTTGAAAGATGCGGCTTCACAGTTGTGTAAGGCAATACAATCCAGTAGACATTGATATATATTTTTAAAAATAATAGCAATGCCACCTCCAAATTTTACCACCCTATCACACCTGACAATGGCATAGTTGGCCGGCAGTGCTTCTGCGATGTCTGGGCCAGAGCCATCGTGAAGCCACGATTCAGTAATGAAGAGAGCGTCAGGCTGTTCATCATTTAAGAGGTCAAAGATCTCACGTTTGTGCTTGGGTAAGGATCGACAGTTCATGCTATGGAAATTGTATGAAGCTTCAGGGATAATCAGCGGTTGAGGTGTACAATTACGACATAGCTGAGGGACATCAAGTGACAATTAGCAGCCTGAGCAGGACTGGCAGGATTTGCTGGTTAGACTAAACATAGAGCAGTTCGCATTGCAATGGGGCCTGTAGGAACGCAGCAGGTTAGCGCTATAAGTGAGTCTTAGGGACGGATCAGCAATTTGGCCAGGGGATATGGCCCCTGGACCCTTCTGGGCGCGGACGGGCGCAGAAGGGCACGCCTTTGGCGCGCCTTCGGCTCGCCCGCCGCGCGGACTGAAATCTTCTCCATAAATGGCGGAAGAGGGTGGAGCGGAATAACCAACTGGTCCGCAACCCGGTGCCTCACCCAAGATGGCGGCTTCCCTTACAGCGTCCCGCGTCAGCTCCTAATCGGCTGCAGGGACAGCTGTGAGGGTCCAGGTAGGTAAAGAGTGCCCCAGAAAGTGCAACACGCCCTAAAAGCAATTTTAAAATGAAGTTGTGCAAAATTAGCAATAGCAGCAAATCGAGCAACAAGTAGCATAAACAATTGCCTAATGCCCCAGGTTCCGCCTCAGGGCACAATTAGCAACAAATCAAGGGGGGGCTCGGAGAGCAGCGTTTAAGTAGTGGCGAGGGCGGAGCGGAATAACCAACTGGTCCGCAACCCGGCGCCTCACCCAAGATGGCGGCTTCCCTTACAGCGTCCCGCGTCAGCTCCTAATCGGCTGCAGGGACAGCTGTGAGGGTCCAGGTAGGTAAAAGAGTGCCCCAGAAAGTGCAACACCCCCTGAAAGCAATTTTAAAATGAAGTTGTGCAAAATTAGCAATAGCAGCAAATCGAGCAACAAGTAGCATAAACAATGGCCTAATGCCCCGGCTTCCGCCTCAGGGCACAATTAGCAACAAATCAAGGGGGGGGGGGCTCAGAGAGCAGCGTTTAAGTAGTGGCGAGGGCGGAGCGGAATAACCAACTGGTCCGCAACCCGGCGCCTCACCCAAGATGGCGGCTTCCCTTACAGCGTCCCGCGTCAGCTCCTAATCGGCTGCAGGGACAGCTGTGAGGGTCCAGGTAGGTAAAAGAGTGCCCCAGAAAGTGCAACACCCCCTAAAAGCAATTTTAAAATGAAGTTGTGCAAAATTAGAAATAGCAGCAAATCGAGCAACAAGCAGCATAAACAATGGCCTAATGCCCCGGCTTCCGCCTCAGGGCACAATTAGCAACAATTCAGATGAATTACAAGTTGCAGGTTTCAGGATACAGGTTAACCCATGAGTTCACAGACAATGGCAAATGCAGCTGTGAGGGTAGGGAGGAGGAAACACCAGTAACACAAGCAGCACCCTGTCCTGGTGGGCCGCTTTTACATAACCGGGCCCTACCCAATATGGTGCTACTAAGCAACCACCCTACAGCAACTCTGCAGCAATTGCACTTTCCTCTTTTCACTTTTCACCTCTTGTGCCACTTCCTGTTATATCTGCTGTGTCTGCTATTCCCTTTTTTCAACCACAGTCTGCAATCCACAAACACCAACCGCCGCCCCCACTATCAACTGTTATAGCATGCTGCAACAGTAGTTAGTTGACCACATGCCAGTGTGACTAGCTGACTAAAAATGGCTTGAATGGCAAGTGAAGGCAGTAGAACTTTGTGGCAGTATAGAGCAGTGTAAACAGTAGGCAAAGGCGGCAGTATGAACAGTGGGCAAAATCGGCTGCAGTGCCAATCAAATCTAAACTAACTTTAAAACTTTGGCACCTACACTGTAGAAACAGCAAAAATAAGATTTATTTGTTATGTTTAGAACTGGTTCTCAATCGTGCCAGTCTTAACAATTACAGGCCGATAAGCCTAATTGATACTCTACAGAAAACTGTGGCTAGACTTGTCCTAGGTAGAGTTAATGAATGGGTACTAGATCAGAATATATTATCTACCTATCAAGCAGGCTTTCGACCCCACGTCAGCAAAATCGACCAAGTTTTTAGATTTAAGATGATTTATTGGAGTACAGTGATCCTAGCAGGGGGGGTCCTATATGCAGCATTGGTTGATTTTAAATCAGCATTTTATTTAGTGTTTCATAAGCTATGGGATTCCCTAAAGGAGGCTGGGATGTCATTAGAAATCCTAGGTGTTATCATTGAATTGCATGAGGCGAATTATGCCCAGGTATGGTGGGGACAACAGGGTGAATTAACTGACTGCTTTCCAGTTAATAAGGGAGTGTGGCAAGGGTGTGTTCTTGCCCCTACCCTATTCTCCTTATTCATAAATAGGGTTATCATATATTACACTAATTTTCCAACCGATGCTCCAACTCTAGCCGGTTCAAGGGTTCCACTTTTAATGTTTGCAGATGATACTTTAATCTTGTCTAAAACTCAATCTGGTCTGCAACGCGCCCTTGATAGTTTTACTGATTTTTGCAACGACCATGAATTTGTAGTTAATGTCGACAAGTCCAAGTTCATGGTGTTGCACGAACATAAATCTAATAAAGGCAGAGTTGAAATGAATAATGCACGTTTGTAACAAACCGATACCTTTACATACTTAGGAGTAACTATGGTTAGGAAGATGAACTGGAAATCCCAGTTAGATGTCCTAGTTCTTAGGCACAATCAGTTAGCAGGAGCCCTATTAAAAGAACACCGACTTTCATATACTAAACCGGTAGGGCCAGCTCTAACGATCTATAATGGGAAAATCAGAGCATCTATAATATATGGTGCAGAGCTTTGGGGGTTCGAAAACGTATCTACCCTAGTTCTTGCGCAAAACGAGTTTTTAAGATCACTAACTGCCCTCCCTCAATCAACACCCATTAAGCCCCGGCTGTTAGATTTAGGCTGTACCTCATTTGATGAGGTTGCGGGATTAAAACCCTTAGCCTATTGGAGGAGGCTTTGGACAACCCCTGAGTTGGCACCTTATGCCAACGCACTAATGTATATTAGGAAATCAGATCTATCTTCAAAGATTAAAAGGCTGCAGAAGATTAAGGGCAATCTGTATGATATGGGGCTCAGCCACCTGTGGGAAGACCCAATAGGGAACTTATTTCCTAACAAAAATGAGTATAAAGTACTCTATTGGGATATGATTAGTAAGAAGACCTTGTCAATGGTGTGCAGTAGCTCCTTTACAGGTATTTTCCTGGAGCACCAACTCGCAACGGAAGCAGAAGCCTACTTGAATCTTATCACGAAACCAGGTGATAGGAAACTGTATCATCAACTTAGAATGGGCACCCTTCCGCTAAGACCCTTTATGGCAAAATGGAATAAGGCTCTAGATATTAACTGTCCTACGTGCCCAGCCCTGGTAGAGTCGATAGCCAACGTATTGTTTGTGTGCCCAGCATATAAGGGTCCGCGTTGCAGGTGGCTTAAGCCGTTGTGGTCCAATCTTGGCACCAGATCGTGTTTGACAGCTTTGCGTATCTTGGTAACAAACACTTGTGCAGACATTGTTATTGCCATGGCAACATTTCTTAGCTGGACCTGGGCACTCCGTAGAAAAAATCTGGAGGCTGCTCTAGGAACCACATCCATTATTTGATTATGCCCACTGGCAAGTGGGCATCCCCATGATAGAATTTGAAGGAAAATGATTTTAGACGGATTTGATTTTATAGTTATTTTCTTTAAGTAACTGCTAGGAATATTTCGATAATGATTATATTAAATTTTGTAAAGTATTGTATGATTTTAGGGTGAGATTTTATGACACTTTTATGTTTGTACTGTGTCATTTATGATTAGAAATTATCGATTAAAGACTAAATTATGATGAAAATGGAGGGATGTAAATTTTTTAAATAATTAATAGAATTTTTAGTGAATCAGTGGATTTGGATTCAGTAATTCATTTTGTTCACATGATCGGAATTAAAAACCAAGGAGTACTAGTTTTTCTATGTTTTCGGAATCAAGGGGGTACAGCGGAACAAAAACATATATATATATATATATATATATTTTTTTGTTCCGCTGTACCCCCTTGTTTCCCAAAACATAGAAAAACTAGTACTCCTTGATTTTTAATTCCGATCATGTGAACAAAATATATATATTTTTATTTTTTTACAACGTATATTGCCTTGAATGTCCCTGTAGAAAGCGTTATATAGGGAGTACAATTAAGTCTACCAAATTGAGAATTCTGGAACACTTACGTGCTATCTCAAAAAATGATAAAACCTTCCCGGTTGCACGGCACTTTTCCCAGTTCCATAACAGCAATAGGGATCTCCTCAGCTTTTATTGTATTGATCAGGCCGATAGACAAGAAAGAGGAGGAGATAGAGTCAAGACCCTCCGAATCTTGGAATCAAAATACATTATCGATCTAAAAACCCATGTTCCCTGGGGATTGAATAATGATGAGGAGATGTGGGTGCACCTCTAAATGCCACATGGGATCATGTGGCAATTAGACCTAGGGATGTTGTGGTACAACTAAATGATGAGAGTAAATGAGAAACATCAAATTTATCGCTCATCATCTACTATTCAGGTTAGACGGTCTAAAACATTGTAGAGATACATTGGGATAATGCCCATTCAGGGCTACACCACTAATCATACAGATTTGTGAATTTACAAATATCTGTAAAATAGATTTACGGTGGAATATACATAAGGAACTTATGTTTTTGTAATATCTAAAATACTCATGTTATGTATCCAACAGTTAAATATGACAATTTTGTCTATGACATTCAAAGCGGTTTCTTAATGTTTAAATTTTATTTTGTGTGTTGTTTGTTGAAATGGGGATAATAAGCACCTAAGCACTTTATTTCTGATGCCTTTTTAACTCAATGAAATGATGAAGTAATTTAGACACTCATAGATGGCCGCTACATTCGTAACTAGTGTACTGGGTACCTTTTCTATGTTGTTGGAGTTCCAATGGTGCTCAGAGAGTTAAAATGGCGGTACTATGCACACACAGGTTGACACTGACGAAGCCGCAAGGCGAAACGCGTCTGTCGGGGGTGAGGGGTTTCCAATAAAGTATTTACGAAATGGATACCAGCGTGCTTGCTGTTTTTTGACTCGATGGAGCCAAAGTTTGTGGATATATATATATATATATATATATATATATATATATATATATATATTACCTACTGGCGATAGCCAGTAGGTATATATAGTTAGGATTGTTTACCATAGGGAAATCGCAACATTCTATTGGGAATAACTTTGGCGCCGGTTGAGGAATCTTCCTGAAACTTTCCTTAACTTTGCCTCGCGACGCTCCAGTCCTTCCCTGAAAGTTTGGGGGGATTCGTCAAGCGGGGGCCGAGATAAAAGGGGGGTCCCAAAACATGTTTTCCCCATGTTAATTTCCATAGGGCGGTCGAACTCACTTTTAGCCCGAACGGCTGAATGGATTTCCACCAAACTTGGCAACATTTTAGGGACTGGTAGCCCGATGTGCCTTTGCTATGTCTAAAGATATGTGCTCCAGTGGATTTTGAGTAATTTAGGTTAAAAAAAATATATATATCTATGGCAGCTTACCCGTGAGCTTACCGATACGCTTACGGTACGCGTACGTGCGCATACGGTACGCGTACTTCTAGTGCGCGAGCTGCATTTTGATTGGCTGCCAATGTCTGTCAACACTCCAAAACAGAAACTGTTGGCAGCCATCTTGTGCCTCGGTAGACTGAGGCACAGGAAAGCAGAAAAACAAACGTGTAGAACTCAAAAAGGGGGCAGGGTAGAAGCATCCTGACCCCCTAGGCCTGCTCATGGGGTCCCACAAGGACCCCCAAGGCCCAAAAAAAAATTAAAAAATTTCGGAAAATTGCGGGGTACGCTTACGGTACGCGTACCTAATTTTTTTACAAGAAAAAAAAATAGATTTGGGGGTCTTGTAGAAACACTCTGACCCCCCTAGGGCTGTTCAGGTGGTCCCATACGGATATTAACATATATAAATGTTATCCGCTAATAGAATTAGCATTTAAAAAACCTTGCGAGTTCACTGAAAAAACAAAGGTTTCATGCCTTATATAGTTAGGAATTAGCATTTAAAAAAACCTTTGAAATTCACTGAAAAAACGATAGGTTTCACACCAGTTATAGTTAGGAATTAGCATTTAAAAAACCTATGAAATTCTCTGAAAAAACCATAGGTTTCACACCAGTTATAGTTAGGAATTAGCATTTAAAAAACTTATTAATTTCACTGAGAAAACCATAGATTTGACACCAGTTATAGTTAGCTGAACATTTTACTCATACACACACACACCCCACACACTTATCCCCACATACACACACCCCACACCCACCCCTCCCACACACCCCCCCACACATACCTCACACACCCACACCTCCATCCACACCCAAACACCCCACACACCCACACCCACACACACACCTTACACACCCACACCCCCACCTAGACCCACACACCCCTACCCACACACACACCTCACCCCCCCACACACACACACCTCACAGACACACCCCACACATCCCCCACACACACCTCACCCCTCCCCCCCACACACACACCTCTGACACACACCCCACACACACACACTCACCACACATGCACCTCTCACACACACACACAACCACACACACACTCCTCACACATACACACACCCACACACACCCCTACACACACACCCACACACACACCCCACACACACACCCACACATCCTACACACACACACCCCACACACATACCCCCCACCCCCCCACCCCCCACACACACACCACACACACACTTTTTTTTTGTTGAGGGGGTGCCCCACACACATACCCCCCCACCCCCCCACCCCCCCCCCACATACACCCCCTACACATACCTCATACACCCACACCTCCACCCACACCCAAACACCCCACACACCCACACACACACCTTACACACCCACCCCCCCACCTACACCCACACACCCCACACACCCCCACCCACACACACCTCATTCCCCCCCACACACACACACCTCACAGACACACCCCACACATCCCCCACACACACCTCACCCCTCCCCCACATACACACACCTCTGACACACACCTCTCACACACACACACACACACACACACCCCATGCACACACCCACACATCCTACACACACACACCCCACACACATACCCCCCTACACACACACCCCACACCCACCCTCCCCCACACACACACACCACACACACAAAGACACTTATTATTTTTTTTATTTTTTTGAGTAGGTGCCCAACACACATACCCCCCCACACACACACACCCCACACCCACCCCCCCCACATACACCCCCCCACATACCTCATACACCCACACCTCCACCCACACCCAAACACCCCACACACCCACACCCACACACACACCTTACACCCCCACACCCCCACCTACACCCACACACCCCACACACACCTCACTCCCCCCCCCCACACACACCTTACAGACACACCCCACACATCCCCCACACACACCTCACCCCTTCCCCACACACACACCTCTGACACACACCCCACACACACACACACCACACACACACACCTTACACACACACACACACCCACACACACACTCCTCTCACAAACACACACCCACACACACTCCTCTCACACACACACACCCACACACACACCCCACACATACACCCACACATCCTACACACACACACACACCTCACAGACACACCCCACACATCCCCCACACCCACCTCACCCCCCACACACACACACCTCTGACACACAACCCCCCCCCACACACACCCCACACACACACCTCACACACACACACACATACACCCACACACACACTCCTCACCCCCACACACACCCACACCCCCCCCCACACCCCCACACCCCCACACACACACACACACACCCCACCCACACACCCACACATCCTACACACACACACCCCACACACATACCCCCTCACACACACACCCCACACCCAACCCCCCACACACACACACCACAAACACACACTCATTATTTTTTTTATTTTTTGAGGGGGTGCGCGCCCCGGTACACGTATCGGTACACGTACCGGTACGCGTACCCTGGAGAAAAAAAGAAAGACAGAGTTTTTTAAAAATGTAGCATTTTTATATAAATTGGAGGTAGTTCTGAAAAGAACTGTTTTTTTATTCTTATTGTTGATTTATATTTTTTTTATTGTTTTTTTGTACCCCGCGACTTTAAAAAAAAAATATATTATTTTTTTGCCTTGGGGGTCCTTGTGGGACCCCCTGAGCAGGCCTAGGGGGTCAGGGTGTTTCTACTCTGGCCCCTTTGCGAGTTTCACACCTTTGTTTCACTGCTTTCTTGTGCCTTGGTTCGAACAAGGCACAAGATGGCTGCCAGGGACACCCAGTATGCAAGGGGAATTAGTTCCCCCTCTTGAAACATGCACGGGGGCTGCGTTGCAGAGAGGTGTAAAAAAGGGTGTGGTATCATTACACCTCTATGCAATGCAGCCATCTGGCGGATACTGGAGGCTCCTGGTGGGCTAGTTGGCCCACAGGGACCCCCATTATGCAAGGGGAATTAGTTCCCCCTCTGCAAACACGCCAGGCAGCTGTGTTGCAGAGAGGTGTAACAAGGGGCATAGCCTCATTACACCTCTGCAATGCAGCCCCCTGGCGCATACTGGAGGTTCCAGGTGGGCTAGTTGGCCCCCAGGGGCCCCCAGTATGCAAGGGGAATGAGTTCCCCCTCTTCAAACATGCATGGGGGCTGTGTTGCAGAGAGGTGTAAAAAGGGCCGTGGCTTAATTACACCTCTCTGCAATGCAGTCCCCTGGTGCATACTGGAGATTCCTGGTGGGCTTTCAGGTTATATAGTTAGGAATTAGCATTAAAAAAAACGTTGAAATTCACTGGAAAAAACATAGGTTTCAGGTCTTATATAGTTAGGAATTAGCATTTAAAAAACCTTTGAAATTCACTGAAATAACCATAGGTTTCAGGCCTTATATAGTTAGGAATTAGCATTTAAAAAACCTTGCAAATTCACTGAAAAAAACATAGGTTTCAGGCCTTATATAGTTAGGAATTAGCATTTAAAAAACCTTGCAAATTCACTGAAAAAACCATAAGTTTCAGGCCTTATATAGTTACGAATTAGCATTTTAAAAACCTTTGAAATTCACTGAAAAAACCATAGGTTTCAGGCCTTATACAGTTAGGAATTAGCATTTAAAAAACCTTGCAAATTCACTGAAAAAAACATAGGTTTCAGGCCTTATATAGTTAGGAATTAGCATTTAAAAAACCTTGCAAATTCACTGAAAAAACCATAGGTTTCAGGCCTTATATAGTTAGGAATTAGCATTTCAAAAAACGTTCAAATTCACTGAAAAAACCATAGGTTTCAGGCCTTATATAGTTAGGGATTAGCATTTAAAAAAAACTTTGAAATTCACTGAAAAAAACATAGGTTTCAGGCCTTATATAGATAGGAATTAGCATTTAAAAAAACCTTTGATGTCATCAGTGATGTAATTTGAGATGTCATCAGTGATGTCACTGACCATGTCATGAATGATCTAATATGTGACATCATCAGCAGTGGATTGCGGGTGCGCGATATATAGTTACTATATAGGAGCAATTTCAATGGTTTTGTATGAGTAAAATGTCCAGCTAACTATAACACCACTAAAACTTATATTTTTTGAGTGAATTTCAAAGGTTTTGTAAAAGCTAATTCCTAACTATATAAACCTGAAACCTATGGTTTTTTCAGTGAATTTCAAAGGTTTTTTTTAAATGCTAATTCCTAACTATATAAGGCCTGAAACCTATGGTTTTTTCAGTGAATTTCAAAGGTTTTTTTAAATGCTAATTCCTAACTATATAAGGCCTGAAACCTATGGTTTTTCAGTGAATATATATATATATATATATATATATATATATATATATATATATATATATATATATATATATATATATATATATATATATATATATTCACGCTCCCACTCCACTTTCTCTGGAAGCACTCTCGAGCGGGTGCGAATATGCAGCTGTGGACTCCGCACTGTATTATTGCTCCACTTTCTCAACTTGTCAAGAAAAAGTCCGCACTCTCGGGGCTCTTGAAGAACCTTTATTTTCAAGCGGACAACAGACGCGTTTCAGCAGTCAGCCTTCCTTGGTGTTACCATCACACCGGAAGCTGACATGTTTAAATTCATTAGTCAGTGCATTTCACAATAGAAAAGGGACAGGCGCCGTAGCGCAAACACGGGCGCCATTTTGTAACATATATACATATTTACATTGTATGCCCGTTTCTTTATCAATTATATAAACTGAACATTATTCCGCCTTATTTCCTGAATATATCCTTTATATTTCATGATCATAGATTAATCATTTGGAAACAAAATCAGTGTATAATGTACCTCGTTATTTTGCAGTGGATCGGCAGTGGTCCCTTAAATCTCATCATATGTGAATGTACTTTCAGAGTGTTTTTCATTGAGTTACAGCTAGGCATCTATCGCAAGCATTATCATACAGTTATACAATTTATTCTTTCAAGAGGAGCATACTCACTTCATCATGCTGTATATCAGCCTACAGATTTTGTGAGCAATCTCATCATGAGGTCAGGGTGTTGGAGATGCAAACAGGTTTTAACCAAAGGCAACAATTGGTGCCACTTCTCTGTCCAAATCATTTAATGTCCACATTTTGTAAACCTAGGTCTAAGACAATACGACTCTGTTCTGCATACCTCTTGCACCAGAAAACATAGCTATGTCCTTCGATCCACACTAGCATTTTGAAGGTATGGCTGAAAGGTATGGAAAGATGTCTGTAGCTCATGCAGTTCCTTCGTAGAATAAGAGATATGTTTAAAGATGGGTACGTCGTTTCTTTTCACATACAAAACGGTACCTGATTGGGAGATGAAAAGCATTGTTTTTTAAAAGTAGGGTGCAAATTCGTTTTATGGAAAAGCATCTTTGTGATTGGTTAAGAAAAAGCAGTTTGAACGTGGAGTACATATTATAGGATAAAATTTGATCAACTCAACCACACCTGCTACTTGCATTTGGAATGCAATGTTCGAACTTAAAACAATTGTGAACTTTTAACCTGCACATGCAGTTAAATGTTCAAGAAAATGTTGAAAAAAATATTGTTAGGTTTAAAAAAATTGATGAACTTTTAACGTTAGCGTGTTGTAGAATATTCTAGAAAGTGTCTTGATAGAATACGTTGCATTTCTGACTTCTATGTGTACTTGAATATTAATAAAATAATTTATATGGAAAATGAAAAAGACAGTAATAGAGAGAAGTTTTGAAAGCTAAAAGAATCAAGGAAGTATTCTAATTTGTTCTTTATCCCCTTCGATGCTCATGACGAAACGGTTCCGTCATGAGCATCGGTCGCGCTGTGCTTGTGACGGAACCGTTCCGTCATGACCACTCTCGCGATTGGAAGGTTCAGCACCGGGGAAGAATCGGCGCCGCAGGCAAGGTGTTATTACCTACTGGCGGTTGCCAATAGGTAGTTATAGAGTTAGGACTGAGTTTCCATATGAAGAACATTTTTTGTTTTGCTTATAACTTTGGCGTCATTTGATGAATCTTCATGAAAGTTGGAAAACTAATTCTATCTTCATATCAGCTCTTATGTTGCAATTTTGGAGGTGATTCGTCAAGGGGGGCTGAGTTAAAAGATGTTAATTTCCATAGGAAAGTTTCAACAAGATACAGGTTGAACGGGAGAGCGGAATTACCCCAAATTTGGCAGGGAGAAGGGTTTTGGTGTAGAAAGCACGCTTCTGTTTATTTGGTGTACATTTTTTCGGTAGTTTTTGAGAAATATCGGAATTTAAAGATATCAATATTTGGGAATTCTGCCATCTGATTGGCTGAGGTGTTACAAGCAGGAGCTTGCTTCTTAGTGGCTGCGATGGTGTTGCAACTAGGAAGTGTTGGCCGCTATTTTGTGATTCCGTTGCATCGAGTAATGGGAAAAAAGGGCAAAAAAAGTAGGAAAGGAGGGTAGGAGCACTGTAACCTTTGCGGGGGAGTGCAAAGCTAAGTAGTCACTGTTACAGGTCTGAAAGTGCCATGTTGCTCAGAGTAACTTGGTGCTGATATGATATGGGGCTACACTCGGGTATGAAACTGAGAGCCTAAACCGTGAGTTCATTGCTGTAAAGGGATGTGGCCTGTTGTTTGTAGCATACGTGTGCAAGTAGTGTTAGTAGGCGTTTAAACCATACAGGGAGTGGGAAGCGAACTACTGACTGCTACAGTGTGCCGATAGTATACTGAAAGTGGGAAGCAAAGTACTTACGCCAACAGGTGTGAAGATATGGGGATGAAACCGAGGTGATTGCTGTAAAAGGAAGGGCTCTGGGCGCGGTAGTATAAATGTGCAAGTAGTGTAGTAGGCACTTATACCATGCAAGGAGTGGAAAGCGAACTACTGACCGGTACCGTGCGTTTATACTATACCAGAAGTGGGAAGAGAAGAACTCATGCCTATTGGTATGAAGACTCGAGGATCAAACCGAGCTGATTGCTGTAAAGGCATGGGCTCTGGGCGCTGTAGGATACTAGCCGCTGTAGTATAAGTGTGTGAGTAGTGTTAGTATGCGTTTATAGTATATAGGGAGTGGGAAGCGAACTACTCACCCCTACTGGTGTGAAGACTCAGTGATTAAAACATGAGCCTAAATTGTGAGCTCATTGCTGTAAAGTCATGTGCTCTGTGTAGTATTCCAATGTAAATCATAGTAGAATGTTAGTATGAAATTCTACCAGAATCTAAATATGTAATATTAGAATGTAGGGCTGTCAGTAGGGGAACCTTGCGGAGTTTGTAAACGGTGCTGGAGAAGACGGTTGCCTTCCTGTCTGCTCCTGTTGGTGGCTGTTTCAGGTGTCTTGTTTTCCTGTAATAAATCTAGGGGTATGTTATCAACAACTAGCGATAATTTTTGTCTCTAACTTGTTTAGAGACAAAAATTATCGCCGCACATCGGCGATTTTTATCGCAGATAAACCTTGCTATTAGCAAGGTTTATCGCAAATGCGATAAAAAACGCCCGCAATGCATGAATATCGCTGAAAAGTCAGCGATATTCATGCATTATCGAGCAAATGCTCTTAGCCATGTTATCCACCTCCCATTGGATAACATGGCTAAGAACTGCTCAGGGCAGGTGTTAGCTTTTGGAGATATTCGCCCTTAGCGCAAATATCTCTAAAAGTTGGTAATAGGAGATAGCGATGTTAGCGACTGTTTCCAGTCGCTAACATCTTGGCACGCCCACTTTGCATATCATTAGTGATAAATATCACTGACATGCAAAGTGGGGCCCATGATGGTCGCTATCTCCTATTAGCTGTCGCTAACTGGTGTTAGCGACAGCTTGGTAATAGGGAGATAATTTTATCTCCACTTTCTTGGCTTTTAAAGCCAAAAAAGCGGAGATAAAACCCCTTGATAATATACCCCCTACTTCTTGTATCCACTGCTGTCAGCCTCTTCACTACATAAATTTGGCGACGGTAAAAAGAAGGCACCACTCACCAATATTTCAAAATTGCTTGCGTTGTGCTGAAGACCTGTTTTCTTCGTGTAGCTGTTTCTACTCATGCCAGAGTCGTCGGCTCATTGAACTATGTCATCCGACTTCTGGTAGGATTTATATTTTTAGATTTGCCTCTTCACTACATTCCGGTCGCTGTACTACACGTGTGTAAGTAGTGTTGGTATGCGTTTATACTAACAAATGCATCATGGTCCTAGGGAGGTCGACCTGTCAGGCGCAGCTCATACAATGTCTCGGGGTGTGCATTCGCGGGACATTTGTGTTTGCTATTAGAGGGCTGGTGCATGGCTTCCACCCTGTGATAGCAAATCCTTGTTTGTCTACTTGAAGCAAGAGGAGGAAAACCTTGTATCTCTTTAATAAAGGGGATGCGGATGGTAAAAATGGAGAGAAAAAAAAGAAACAAAAAAAAAAGCGGGGTTTCACCCATTTATTTAAATGAGGCCCCTGGTGGGTAATGTTCTGTGGCGAATCCAATTATTATATTGCGGGGTCTCTGTAGGACTGGGGATCTTAATGTCACATGTAAATTAGGCGCGGAAGGGCACAGAGATGTTTTGCAGCCTAGGGATCCGCCACCTTCCCGGGTATTGTTCACTAATTGTTCAGGGGGATCGAGGCCAACTGAAGTCCGGGGATCGCCACACTCCGGGGCTTTATTTAAATATGCAGGGTGGGCCTCTGCAGTCCCTGAAGCCTCAGTGGTTCTAGGCAGTGCCTTATTTGTTCTGTAATCACACGGGCAGTACTTATGTTGTTATAAAGTGGAACACTCATAGAACCCTTTCAGTTGTAGAATTACCCAGGCTCATTTGGGTAATAGTCAGTTAGATTACATCTGGTAGGTGCTCTGTAATATTACAAAGGTTTGTCCTCAAAATTTCCTATAAACAGATGATTTTTACAATAAGTAATAGACAAGTGTAGTCCAAAAAAGAAGACCTATACTGTCAATTATTTATTTGAAAAAAAGTAACCTTTATTAAAACACAAACAAATAGAAACACAAGTTTAATTGAAGAAACAGTATAATATAGAAAACGTGGGTTGGACCCCAGTAGAAGCACTGTAGGAAACCTGCAGGACAAAAATGAAACATAAGTTTGTGTGCTATATGAAAGAGGTAAAGAAAGGTAGTCCGAATGAAAGGACGATAGTGAGAAGGAGAGGGAGGGGGAGTGGGTGGAAGGGAGAAGGGGAGGGAGAGTCAAAAGAAGAGAGGGAGGAGGAGACAGAGCGTCGGCCTACTGCACCCAGCCTTTAGTGTTTACCCTCCCGTCACCCATTTGTCTAGGACGCTGGGGTTCGTGAGAAAGAGTGTGGTTCAGCAAGTCCTTAAAATGAAACACATGAGGCCAGAGATTAGAAGCCATATTATCAAGGAAGGGTGATAATATTATCGCTGCTATAGCGGCAGGAAACTGCCGCTATAGTGGCGATAAGGGGTTGATAATATGCCCTTGTGAATTCCCATAGAAGCTCGGGTTCACACCAGAACCTGGGCTTCTATGGGAATTCACAAGGGCATATTATCAAGCCCATTATTGCCGCCTTAGCAGCAGTTTCCTGCAGCTAAAGCGCCGATAATGTTATCACCGCTCTTTGATAATATAGTCCTACATTATTAGCTACGGGAAAAACGCTTGCATGTATCTGTGTACCCAGGGTGCTGCACTCCAGCCACTTCCCCTGCACTGTGCTCAATTGTAGGTCTTGCACACTCAGGCTTCACTGCTCACCTGCAACCACCGGTGTGCCCCACAACGTGTTGGTGCAAGCTCCGAGTCAGGGGTAGGTTTGTAGGGTGGGACAGACCATGAATATTGATCAAGATGATTGTTGCATGTTGTGTGTAGTATAAGATATGTGTAGACAGCAAAAAAACTTTTTGAAAAAGCTCTCTAAGCATAAGAGGTGTCTCTCATCAAACACTGTAGAGAGAATGAGTAAAATGGGTGGGGTCGTCCAACTGTTACAATGGGAAATATTATGAAGCAATCAAATGCTTTTATTTAAGGTCACTTGGCAATTGCGCACCGAGCCGCAAGGAGGCCGCACCCGACGCGATTTTGACAAAATATATTTATTATAATATAAGTTTATTACAGTTATAAATATATAAATGAAATATTTCAGATTATCGCTTGCTCTCATATACTGTTTAAAGTTATTTAGATATACTTTTGAGACAAAAGAAAATAAGGGAATGGCATACCTGGTGCGACACTATATGTCTGTGACATAACACAGGGCATGGCAGCATGTACTTGTCGCATACGCAACGCGCAGTGGGCGTGACCCCATACGCACATGACATAACACGTGGCTTTGTACTGTGTCCCCGTCGGATACCAAAGTAGCAGCTGGGGTGACTTCATGCGTATATGATGTTACGCGGGATGCGGTGGCACAAAGTCGTCGGATACGAAATGCGCATCATTTACGAGTTTAGCAATATGGCAGATAGGATTCATGTGGAGATGGAGGTTAGTACGCTACCAGTGTGGGAGTGTAGGTTTCTCCGAAAAAATATAAATATATATACATATTTTTTAGGGAAGGTATAAAACATTACCTAATTTTTAAAGTTAAAAAAAGAAGTATAATGGAGTTTACAAAATATTTAAAAAAAATATCTGAAAAAAATATAGGGTTTAGAAACATTAAACTATGAAATGAACATTTAAAAAACCTTAGAAATTCACTGAAAAAACCATAGGTTTCAGGCATGTTATAGTTAGAAATTAGTATTTAAAAAACCTTTGACTCATATAAAACCAGAGAGATTCGCCTGTTATAGTTAATTGAGCTAATTATAACTTGCGCACACGCAATGCACTGCTGATGATGTCAATATTACATCACTCATGACATGGTCAATGACATCACTGATGACATCATGCACGTGACAATCTGAGGCACATACTGATGCTCTAATATAAACTTTGATACACTCATTCTAAAATGCTGACTACTATTTTTGAAACCATACACAGAAGAATGTCATACACTACATAGCACTCACTATTTCCTAGTTTTATACACACATCCAGTCACTTATACTTGTAGTTACTCATCAATACAAGACTATAATATGCATTCATACATCTATACATGTAGTCACACTCTGCAACTCATTCATACAGTTACTCACATAACTAGTCAGTAAAGCAAAGAATCAATTACATGCTCATTTAGTCATGTATACAGTTATACACACCAACTTCGTTATTTTTAGACATACCACATCACTTATTTATACAGATACTAACACATATGTACTGTCTTATACAATCACTGATAGAAGCAGACCCTTATTTATACAGCCACTCTTAAAATAACTTACTCTCATGTATAGTCATTAACCTACTCCAAAACTCACATCTACTGCCTTAAAACATATGTAGTTACTCACAGATATACCACTGAGACATTTATTCACTCACCAACACACCCATAGACACACTAACCCACCCATACAGCCCTTCCCAGATGCACTTTTTATTCCATACAATCACTGAATCACCCGCTCAGACATCTATGCACAGACTCATACACCCCCCATGCACCCACCCACACAGCCACTCAGGGACCCATAGAGATACTTAGACTACAAATAAATGACCTAGATAGACACTCATGTAGCTATTCAGATATCCATGCAGTTGCTTACACCAACAGAGAGACTAATACAGTATTTTACACAGTTTAGTCACTAGCCAATGCATTCAGTATGACATTTTCAATCACTCGCTTAAACAGTCAGTCACACACATATGAAATAATTCCTTTAGGCACTGGTAAATGCATTCATTTTTCAATACCCCTTGGCATATATATATAAAACATATTTAACCTTCACAGAAACACACATTCACAGGATTATGTCATGAGGGGGTTCATCAGTGATGTCATTTGAGATGTCATCAGTGATGTCATCAGTGATGTCACTGACCATGTCATGTGTGATGTAATATGTTACATCATTAGCAGTGCATTGCGGGCGCGCAAGTTGTAGTTAGCTCAACTAACTATAACAGGCGAATTTCTCTGGTTTTATATGAGTCAAATGTTTAACTAACTATAACGTCCCTGAAACTAGTTTTTTTTAGTGAATTTCTAAGGTTTTTAAAACGCTAATTGCCAACTGGTTTTATATGAGTCAAATGTTCAACTATAACGTGCCTGAAACCTATGGTTTTTTCAGTGAATATACAGTGAATATACATATATATATATATATATATCTGTGCTTAAAGAGTTTGCCCAAAGGAATAAACACGCACTCCAGCCTCAGCCTCAGCGTGACATAGATGACGGCACTGTTTACTGTTATAAATAATTTCAAGCCCATATATGAGCCTCAGCAACAGGACGCCATCCTCCATCCTCGACTGAAGCTTCCACTAAACAGTCCAGTAGATACTAGGCTTGGGGCCCCCTGAAATCCTCGGGGTGGTGAGTGTTTGGCAGCAGGGCTTGCTGCTTAACATTTTCTGTGCTCGAAGAGTTTGCCCAAAGCATTTCATTGTCACCAGGATACGCTGTCCATACCTAAATAAAGACTTGTTTGTCACTCTGAGGCTGGAGTGCGAGTTTATTGCTTTGGGCAAACTCATTCACTGAAATGTTACATGGTGATCCGTCAACCAGAGACCAAGAAAAAAGGGGGGTCCCAAAACGTGCTTGCCCTATGTTAATACCCATAGAGATTTTAGACACGAATACAGCCGGAACTGCTGAACGGAATTACACCAAATATATATATATATATATATATATATATATATATATATATATATATATATATATATATATATATATATAAGCTTGACTCCCGAAACGCGTAGATGTATCTCGTCATAAAATAAAAAGGACTTTCGTAATGTACCCTGGAGTGCCGGATGGTTTACTATTGTGGAAATAAATCTTATACCGAATATATATATATATATATATATTACCTACTGGCGGACGCCAGTAGGTATATATAGTTAGGACCTAGTTACCATAGGAAATTCCGGACATTTTATTGGGAACAACTTTGGCGCTGATTCAGTCATCTGTTTGTAATTTTCCTTAAATTTGCCTCGCTCTGCTCCGATCCTTCCCTGAAAGTTTCGGGGGGATTCGTCAAGCGGGGGCTGAAAAAAAAGGGGGGTCCCAAAACGTGTTTTCCCCATTTTAATTTCCATAGGGACATTCTGACACGGCTACAGCTCGAACGGCTGAACGGAATTACACCAGATTTGGCAAAATGGAAGGGACTGGTATGCAGCAGTGCCTTTTGTATGTTTGGTGTAAATTGTATTGTATTGTATCTATACTTATATAGCGCTACTGCCACCCTACGGGTATCCTGGCGCTTTTTAGATGTCCAGATACTTGGTCAGCTGGTTGATGAGGAGAGAGAGTGGGACATAGATCAAAGTTTTGGGAAAAGCCAGGTTTTCAGGCCTTTCCTAAATTCGATTAACGAAGCACTCTGTCTGATCATTTGTGGTACCTTGTTCCATCACTGTGCCCCTACCACACTAAAAGCCCTCCCCCCCATCCGGGAGCGTTTACATTTTCTAACTGCCAGCAAACCGGTACCAGAGGACCGGAGCTGTCTCTGAGGGAGATACCAGGAAAATCTTTCCTGTAGTGGGATTGGGCCCATCTCATGTGAGGCTCTAAATACCTGGCAGAGTGATTTGAAGAGAACCCTTTCCCTGATTGGTAGCCAGTGGAGCAGCCTCAATGCGGCAATCCCTCCAGTAGTTTTTGAGAAAATAGAATTTGACATTTTTAAAATGCCATTTTCTATGGGACCTTTAGACACGGCTAAGCATGGGCGTAAAATCCGCTCCGCTCGCGGATTTTTCGGATTTTCGGCAAATCCGCAATCCGCGAACGCTCGCGAATTTGTCGAAAATCCGTGAATCCGCTCGCGGCGGATTTTTTGCTTGGTTGCGGCGCGCGGCGTGGTGCACGGCGTTCACTTTCCGTCATTTTAGCGTTTGCCGAGTTGTTTTTCTTTGCGAGTGACGCGCCATTTTAGATCTTGCTGCGTGTTCCCGCGGGAGTTTGTCGCCCGCGAATACGTACTCGCGGCTTGCCACCTTGCACAGCACACCTCGCGAGAGTTCGCAATTGCGAACATGTAGTTGCGGCGGAAAGGAACAATCTCGCACTTGCGAAATAGAGATTTTGCAATTTCGCACAAGAAAATCACCAGCAAACAGGATAAACCTTCAGAAAATTATGATTTTTATCAGAATCACTCCTCAGGTTGACATTTGCATGGCCTTTTTTTTTGCAAGGAGTCCATTTTGGGGGGGGGGGGAGGAAGGAAGTGCCCCACAGTCTCCAACTTCCTGTTCCTGTCCAGCAGGCTCCTCCCAGTGCTTTGTCCATCTCCTGGTCACTTTCATTTGGATCTGGAGCTGGAAGGATTACTTTTTGTGGGTGCTGCTGGATATTTGGATTTGAGGCCTTTTTGACTGTCTTTGGATCACTTTTGGATTAGAAATCAACTTTCACAAGTAAGTTTGTTTGGGGCATTACAGTTGCTGCAAGTACAATTTTGGAACTTTTTCAGAAAATTAAATAAATTATATTGTGGGTAGCCACAGTATCCAGTAGGACCAGGGTTGGTTATGGGTGCATGATACAACTGTTTTGTTGAATTTAAACACCATTGAGGCCATGGATGGGCTGGGATTGTGCAGATTTTATTGTTTTTTGTCGTTTTTTTGGGCCTGCTGGTGTGGCCCTTTGCCCAGGGGTGGTGAGTGTTGCATGGGCCTAGTCTTTCTGTGGGGTGTCTTCTTGAATTTAAACATAATTGAGGCCATGGATGGGCTGGGATTGTGCTTATTTTATTGTTTTTTGTCGTTTTTGGGGGGCTGCTGGTGTGGCCTTTTGCTTGCCCAGGGGTGGTGGTGGTGCATGGACTGAGTGTGCCTGTGGTGTTGTCTCACTCTCTTTGATGTAAACATCATGGATGGCATTGGATTGTGGTGATTTCTGGCAGTTTTTCTGTTTTTTGGGGGTGTACTGTTGATGTGGTCTGGCCATGTGGGTGGTGGTGGTGGCCATCTTGAGTGCTGGCTGGTACAGGCAACATGTGCTTGGGGTGTAAGGGGGCCATTTTGAGGAGAGGCAGTGTCTGAGGCCTGCACTTATTTTGCCTACTTTTCATCCCTTATGCCCAGGGGTAGTGAGTGTTGCATGGGCCTAGTGTTTCTGAGGGGTGTCTTCTTGAATTTAAACACCATTGAGGCCATGGATGGGCTGGGATTGTGCAGATTTTATTGTTTTTTGTCGTTTTTTTGGGCCTGCTGGTGTGGCCCTTTGCCCAGGGGTGGTGAGTGTTGCATGGGCCTAGTCTTTCTGTGGGGTGTCTTCTTGAATTTAAACATAATTGAGGCCATGGATGGGCTGGGATTGTGCTTATTTTATTGTTTTTTGTCGTTTTTGGGGGGCTGCTGGTGTGGCCTTTTGCTTGCCCAGGGGTGGTGGTGGTGCATGGACTGAGTGTGCCTGTGGTGTTGTCTCACTCTCTTTGATGTAAACATCATGGATGGCATTGGATTGTGGTGATTTCTGGCAGTTTTTCTGTTTTTTGGGGGTGTACTGTTGATGTGGTCTGGCCATGTGGGTGGTGGTGGTGGCCATCTTGAGTGCTGGCTGGTACAGGCAACATGTGCTTGGGGTGTAAGGGGGCCATTTTGAGGAGAGGCAGTGTCTGAGGCCTGCACTTATTTTGCCTACTTTTCATCCCTTATGCCCAGGGGTAGTGAGTGTTGCATGGGCCTAGTGTTTCTGAGGGGTGTCTTCTTGAATTTAAACACCATTGAGGCCATGGATGGGCTGGGATTGTGCAGATTTTATTGTTTTTTGTCGTTTTTTTGGGCCTGCTGGTGTGGCCCTTTGCCCAGGGGTGGTGAGTGTTGCATGGGCCTAGTCTTTCTGTGGGGTGTCTTCTTGAATTTAAACACCATTGAGGCCATGGATGGGCTGGGATTGTGCAGATTTTATTGGTTTTTGTCGTTTTTTTGGGCCTGCTGGTGTGGCCCTTTGCCCAGGGGTGGTGAGTGTTGCATGGGCCTAGTCTTTCTGTGGGGTGTCTTCTTGAATTTAAACACCATTGAGGCCATGGATGGGCTGGGATTGTGCAGATTTTATTGTTTTTTGTCGTTTTTGGGGGGCTGCTGGTGTGGCCTTTTGCTTGCCCAGGGGTGGTGGTGGTGCATGGACTGAGTGTGCCTGTGGTGTTGTCTCACTCTTTTTGATGTAAACATCATGGATGGCATTGGATTGTGGTGATTTCTGGCAGTTTTTCTGTTTTTTGGGGGTGTACTGTTGATGTGGACTGGCCATGTGGGTGGTGGTGGTGGCCATCTTGAGTGCTGGCTGGTACAGGCAACATGTGCTTGGGGTGTAAGGGGTCATTTTGAGGAGAGGCAGTGTCTGAGGCCTGCACTTATTTTGCCTACTTTTCATCCCTTATGCCCAGGGGTAGTGAGTGTTGCATGGGCCTAGTGTTTCTGAGGGGTGTCTTCTTGAATTTAAACACCATTGAGGTCATGGATGGACTGGGAATGTGCAGATTTTATTGGTTTTTGTCGTTTTTTTGGGCCTGCTGGTGTGGCCCTTTGCCCAGGGGTGGTGAGTGTTGCATGGGCCTAGTCTTTCTGTGGGGTGTCTTCTTGAATTTAAACACCATTGAGGCCATGGATGGGCTGGGATTGTGCAGATTTTATTGTTTTTTGTCGTTTTTGGGGGGCTGCTGGTGTGGCCTTTTGCTTGCCCAGGGGTGGTGGTGGTGCATGGACTGAGTGTGCCTGTGGTGTTGTCTCACTCTTTTTGATGTAAACATCATGGATGGCATTGGATTGTGGTGATTTCTGGCAGTTTTTCTGTTTTTTGGGGGTGTACTGTTGATGTGGACTGGCCATGTGGGTGGTGGTGGTGGCCATCTTGAGTGCTGGCTGGTACAGGCAACATGTGCTTGGGGTGTAAGGGGGCCATTTTGAGGAGAGGCAGTGTCTGAGGCCTGCACTTATTTTGCCTACTTTTCATCCCTTATGCCCAGGGGTAGTGAGTGTTGCATGGGCCTAGTGTTTCTGAGGGGTGTCTTCTTGAATTTAAACACCATTGAGGTCATGGATGGACTGGGAATGTGCAGATTTTATTGGTTTTTGTCGTTTTTTTGGGCCTGCTGGTGTGGCCCTTTGCCCAGGGGTGGTGAGTGTTGCATGGGCCTAGTCTTTCTGTGGGGTGTCTTCTTGAATTTAAACACCATTGAGGCCATGGATGGGCTGGGATTGTGCTTATTTTATTGTTTTTTGTCGTTTTTGGGGGGCTGCTGGTGTGGCCTTTTGCTTGCCCAGGGGTGGTGGTGGTGCATGGACTGAGTGTGCCTGTGGTGTTGTCTCACTCTCTTTGATGTAAACATCATGGATGGCATTGGATTGTGGTGATTTCTGGCAGTTTTTCTGTTTTTTGGGGGTGTACTGTTGATGTGGACTGGCCATGTGGGTGGTGGTGGTGGCCATCTTGAGTGCTGGCTGGTACAGGCAACATGTGCTTGGGGTGTAAGGGGGCCATTTTGAGGAGAGGCAGTGTCTGAGGCCTGCACTTATTTTGCCTACTTTTCATCCCTTATGCCCAGGGGTAGTGAGTGTTGCATACTTGCATGTCCCTAGTCTTTCTGTGGGGTGTCTTCAATGTAAACATCATGGATGGCATGGGATTGTGCTCATTTTTCTGTGTTTTGTCGATTTTTTGGGGTGTATAACTGAACTGATGTTCCTCTGTCTTCCATTGCTTTTAGGTGCACAAGAAGACTCAATAGAACCACCAGTGCCAGGAAGAAGTCCTGCAGCGGTGTGTGCAGCATAACGTCACGCGACGTCACGTCTGGACACAGAACCCTCTGCAACTCGTGCAACTGCTGCCTGCTGACCTGCTCTGAAGAAGATGGCCCCAAAAAAAGTAACCCGTAGCTCCTCTAGCAAGAAAGGTGCCAGTAAGGAGCAGAAGAAGCAAGTTACCAAGGACACTGGTGTGCCGCCCGCCCCTTTTTTTGTGAGTAAAAAAAAAAGTATGCCTGCAGCAGCTGCAGCGGGATCTGCTGGGGATCAAGCTGGCAGCAGCACCCCCGCTCCATTGGGCTCAGTGCCACCACCACCACCACGCCAACTTAAGTCCAAGCCCTTGAGTGCTGCAGAGGCAGCCAGTATACTTCTTCAATCACCATCGACCAGTGATGTTGGCTCATCGCAAGAAAGCAGCAGCAATGTCCCTCAATCAACACAGGTTGTTGTAGCTCATCTGACGAGTGTTGAACAACCACAGCCGCAACAACAATCACATGTGCAAGTACAAGCCCAAGTACATGTGGAAGGAGAGGCAGCGCAAGGAGATGCGCATGCAGAGGTGCATGGAGGGTCACAACAAGTGCCCACAATAGTTGTTCCTCCCGAAGTAGGGGCACATCAGGAAATCGACAATCAAGGCGAGGTATCATTTGAGGAAGCCACTCCTCCTGATGATCCTTCATTGTCTTCCACAACCCTAGCAAGGAAGAGATCAAGGGTGGTGTCTACATCCTCTTCAAGCACACCTCCTTCTGATGATACGGATCAAACTTGGGAACCAGCACCACAGCCGTCTGAGAGTGAGGCACACCATGATCCAACAAAGGTACTTAAGCGTAAAAGGAAGCTCGTCCAAAGTCTCAGACTTATGGAGTGTGATGAGGCTCAACAAGAAGTGGCGGATACTGCTGCTGATGAAGACTCTGCCAACGACGACCCAGTCATCATAAAGGTCACTGCAGCCCCAGCGGGCATGCAGCAAACAGACATTTTGACCCTAGCCCGAAGAGCTGCTGCGCGTGATGATGATGATGATGATGTTGTCGATGAGGAGGCAGTGGAAACACCACAATCATTGGAGTTAAGTAGTACACCAACTCGTCCCGCTTCCATATTTCTTTCTGGCAAGAAGAGACCTGCGTCAACCTCGACCTTAATTAGTGGCGGTGAAAGTGGAAAACGTACAAAAGTTGGCCAATCCAGATCCTCCACTTCATCTGGCATTAGCTTCATGACCACCACCACCACCAGTATCGCCGCCTCCTCCAGGTCCCACAGACACTTCAAGTCCCCAGTTTGGGACTTCTTTACTGTTTGTCCCAAAAATCCAAGGTTTGTCATTTGTACCCTTTGTAAGCTTGCAGTTAGTCGTGGTAAGCCAGGTAGCAACTATGGTACCGGCGGCCAGAGTGGTCATCTTGACAGAAAGCACGGTGTCCAATGGTTTGCGCACCTAGCTGCGATCAAGAAAGGCCAAAATCAAGGAAACGTTGATGTTTCATCTGATGTTGACGAGCAGGAAGAAGACGTGTCAAACACTTCCCTTACACCCAGTACCCCTCTCAGCAGCACACCCAATGTGAGGCACACTAAGAGTGTTGGAGCGAGTGAGACACCAACGCACAAAAGTTCACCAGCGAGCAAAATTGGGTCAACGAAGTCATTATCAGCCCGTAAATGCTTGGTCCAGGCCAACATTAGAACAATGCTTACTTCAGACGTGCCATATGAACGCAACCACCCACTGACGCGTCTGTATAACACTAAGCTGGCTAAAATGCTAGCTGTGGACCTTCTACCTTTTTCTTTTGTAGAAGCGGTAGGTTTTCTTGAATTAGTTGCAACGCTCTGCCCTAAATGGAAGGTTCCGAGCCGGTTCTATTTTGCCAGAGTTGCGGTTCCAGCACTACATGAAGATGTGCTGCAGGCGATTGGGGCAGCTTTGCAGAAGAGTGCTGTTCACACAATACATCTGACAACAGACATGTGGACCAGTGGCCCAGGCGATGATTACATGTGCATCACTGCACACTGGGTCTCTTTTTCAGGTGTTATAGCAAAGCTAAACGCAGGTGTTGACCCGGACCAAGTTTTCAAAGCTGCTCGGAAACATGCAACACTAGCCATGTTTGCCTTGGAGAAAAGTCACACAGCAGAAAACCTTTTGGAAGAGTTTGACAAAAAGGTGTTGTCAATGCTATCCCCCCTAAAACGCAAGATTGGTTATGTTTCCACGGATAATGGCGCCAATGTAGTTAAGGCCATGTCACAGGGTCACCATGTTAGAGTGCCGTGTTTGGCGCACTGTATCAACCTGGTAGTTCAAAAATTCTTGAGTGATAAAGAGAGTCCAGCGTTCGAGGTAATGGCCACCTGCCGCAAAATGTGCAACCATTTCAGCCATTCTTTTAAGGCCCGGAAGCATCTGCGGAGACTGCTACTTCAACGTGGAATGCCAGTGAAAGCACTCATCCAGGAGGTGGCAACACGTTGGAACTCAACCTTCTACATGCTTGAGCGTCTGCATGAGCAGTATACGGTACTCGATCACTATTTCTTGACAGAGGCTACATCTCAGAAGGAGGACCTGCGGATGAGTAAGGCGCAATGGGCCATAGTTAAAAGCCTGACAGACATGCTTCGTCCTTTTGAGTTCTTCACGCGTGCAGTCAGCCAGGAGGACTGTAATTTGGGAAAAGCTATCCCATTGTTGTGCATACTGGAGCACCAACTGATGGCGGTTTCTTCTGAGTTTGAAAAAGATGAAAAAAAAAAAAACCATTTCATTTTGTCTGAGAAATTATTACATCGCCTACGTGGTGATGAACGTCTTAAAAACATCAACTCAGATCAGCATTACATTTGTGCTACTATTCTGGATCCACGCTACAAAAAGGCGCTGGCAGACAACGCATTCTTTCCTTTCGCTGATGCAGATGTTCAAAAGTACAAACATTGGTTAGCCTGGTCAGCCAAGAGGTTTGAAAAAGAACGGCAGGTTATTGAAGGAGAAGCCAGTACATCAGCATCAGCATCAGCAGGCCATCCGCAGTCACAAGAATCCACTTCTGCACCTGTGGCTGGGGCACAAGTGACCTCTCAGCCGTTAAAGACACCGGCAACTGGATCATCTGCACCACACACAATGACAACACTAACAGTGGCTGGGGAGGAGGATTGGCTAAGTTTGATGGGGTATGGTTCTCTAAAAAATGTCACAGGCACAGCAAAAAGTAAGCAAAGTGGAGGAACAGTTGATGACCTTGAGTCGATGGTGCAGGACTATCTGAATGACTCAACAGTGGTCTTTCTTAATGAGGAGCCATTGCAGTATTGGCATGGCAAAAAACAATTGTGGCCACAGCTCTACAACCTGGCTATAAACTATTTGTCTTGCCCACTCGCAAGTGTGTCTTCTGAACGTGTTTTCAGTGCTGCTGGTGGCATTGTAACTGCCAAACGGAGCCGCCTATCGCCCAAAAATGTGGAGCGGCTGACAATGATCAAGATGAATCAGCACCTCATACCACCAGATTACAAAGTGCGAGAAAGCACGCCACATGAAGACGATGAGGACAGCAACGTAGATGAGGGGATTTTTTCTCTGTTCGGTGCCACTGACCTCATCCAGCCTGAATTCGCAGAGTATGATGACGAAATCTTGTTCTTATTCCCTGACACCGAGCCCTGAAAATGAGACAATCAATCAAGAACTTTCTTTTTCGTCCTTATTCACTTTTATTCCTGTGTGCTTTGTGTCTCTCTTTCTTTGTTTTGCACAGTTAATTTAATTCAAACTTTAATCACCTAATCCCAAAAACAAGACCATCATCAGAACTGTCTTCACTTGTTTGCTTATTGATTTGAAGGTGCCGCAGTCTACATTCCTCAGGTTCACAAGTTCTGAAGAACATGCTCCTCTATCCTCCTCCTCCAGACTGCGATTTCCCTCCAAGCAGAGTGCTGGATTACGCACAATGAAGAAAGACTCAGCACTTGTGGGGGTGTTGTACTTCTTTGCGGGTGAGTTGACGGTTTTGGGCCCATTGCTGTGAAGCTCTAATAATGGACAAAAGTGTTTTGGACCAAATATGAGGTGGAAATTTCTTGCCGTTTTTGCTGACTTGCTTGCCTTTGAGGTGCTCTTTGGCGGGGTTCCGGGGGTTTGTGTGTAATTTTTGGTGTCTGTCGAAGCACTGCTGCGACAGTCTAATCTTGATTGCATTTGCTTTTCAGGAAATCCGTGGTGGAAAACAGGAGTTATGATGATTGATGATGACCTAGCTGCACAGCGCGTTACTTTGGACCGAAGGCCGAGAGATATTGTAAGTATGAGATTTAGCTTTTTCGCTGTTTGGGGGTGTTGTCGGGTGTTTTTTTGCGGGTGGGTTGGCGCCGGCGGGTCTTGCCTGGGGCATTCCTGGGAAGGTCTAATACCGGATACAAGTGTTTTGGACAAAATCCATAAGGAACAGCCTTTTTTTTGCCATTTCTTCAGACATCTTGCTCAATGTAGCCTTTTGGGGGGCTTCCTGCTGTTCGTGGGTGGGTTGCGGCCGGGGTCTCTGTCGAAGCACTGCTGCGACAGTCTAATCTTGATTGCATTTGCTTTTCAGGAAATCCGTGGTGGAAAACAGGAGTTATGATGATTGATGATGACCTAGCTGCACAGCGCGTTACTTTGGACCGAAGGCCGAGAGATATTGTAAGTATGAGATTTAGCTTTTTCGCTGTTTGGGGGTGTTGTCGGGTGTTTTTTTGCGGGTGGGTTGGCGCCGGCGGGTCTTGCCTGGGGCATTCCTGGGAAGGTCTAATACCGGATACAAGTGTTTTGGACAAAATCCATAAGGAACAGCCTTTTTTTTGCCATTTCTTCAGACATCTTGCTCAATGTAGCCTTTTGGTGGGCTTCCTGCTGTTCGTGGGTGGGTTGCGGCCGGGGTCTCTGTCGAAGCACTGCTGCGACAGTCTAATCTTGATTGCATTTGCTTTTCAGGAAATCCGTGGTGGAAAACAGGAGTTATGATGATTGATGATGATGACGACCTAGCTGCACAGCGCCGCGTTTGGACCGAAGGCCGAGAGACATTGTAAGTATGAGATTTAGCTTTTTCGCTGTTTGGTGGTGTTGTGTCGCGTGTTTTTTTGCGGGTGGGTTGGCGGGTCTTGCCTGGGGCATTCCTGGGAAGGTCTAATACCGGCTAGAAGTTTGTTGGACAAAATCCATAAGGAAACACCAGTTTTTGCACTTTTTGTAAGTTAGGGTTCGTTAGGGTTAGCCCTAGCAGCAGGATTGCATGTGTTTAGGGGGTTCTATTGCAACGCGGTTCTGTTGTTGTAGAGCACTGTTGGAGCGATGCTGGCTATGGATACTTTTGCTTGCAGGCAAGTGGTTTGAATACAATCCACGGTCTGTATTTGGGTCTACTGTTACTTTCAAAGTACGTTTTGTAACCATTTTTCTGCTAGGCATCGTTTTTGGAGATATGATTGGGTTCTTCTACATTTTTGCGACTGGCTTTAGTAAGGGTCTTGGTGGGAGCATTGCTGGGAAGGTCAAATTTTGTTCTAAAACACAGTAGTACACCCACCTTGAGGGGAAAGATCCGCTATAATATTTTGGCCATACTTATTGATCCTTAAAAAGGTGACTCAGACAGAGCACGCAATTTCAAAAATATTGTACTGTCTATTAGGGAAATCAAAGTGTGACTTTTTGAACCACACAGCGTACATACCTTTTATTTATTTATCAGTGGTATTGTAATAGCACTTCCTGTTTTCCGTTCAATAATTACAGGCCGGGTTTCAGTCAACATCCGCCAGGCAGGCAGTGGACAGGGTGTCTCTTCTGTCAGTGGTCACCACCACATTGATGGACGAAGCGTCAGCTGGAATGGAGGAGTGCCGCCAATAAGAGGAATTGTTTGCTGCATGCAACTTACTTACCAATTTCAACAGGACAACTCCAACAACATACGCAATACAGATACAGTATCCATTGTTGTCTTTTATTCTATGAGTGTGACTGCATGTGCTTACCTTTACTTTGTAACCAAAGATTGTCTGTAAACTCTGTATCTTCAATTATTGTTTGTCCATGCTCTGCTTTTTTTTTCTTCTCTCAACAAAACCTACCCAAAAAGAAACCCCCATTCCCATCCATTTTACAAACCCTAACCCTCTTCCCCCGGGCTGTGTTGTTTTGCTTGATGTCTGACTAAAATGACATCAATAATTCCACACACTTGCTGGGGAGGATAAGGTGATAGCAGCAACAGGCTGGTGAAGGAATACGAGGATATCTTCTAGACTTACTCAGCTTCAGTACTATATCTTCTAGTAGTAGTAGCCAATGTCAAATAAATTCAACGCAAGTACTAGTTATACTTGCAATACTTTACCATTTGTTAGGCTACATTATGGCACTGTTCTAGTGTACTGTCACCTGCTATTTTCTCGATCGTACCGTAACCGTTGTAATGCTACAGTAAGGAGTACAAACAAGGTTTCGTTTTCTTTTTTTCCATAGGCATGCAACTGCCACTGTGTCACACCACTAGTAACACCGCAATGAGGAAATGTCACCCGCCCAGGAATGACAACGTTAATCCCCATTTCACCTGGAGCCAGCCCTGGGCCTAGCCCTAATTTCTAACACAAATTACAGGTAAGATAAGCGTTTGGTGGGAGGTAGTATAATGGAGTATTATTTCGGAGTAGACAAGAGATTGACGGTTGTACTACTAAAGTCCTACGACTGTTCAGGAAAACAAAGTTACTGTTACACCCCCGCCCCCCACCCACCAGACTGAAAAGCAGTAAAAAACAGGTATGGTCAGATAAAGTAGTTGAAAAATATATTTATTTATCCCTAACAAAATAATCTCCCTCACCCACCCTAACCCCAACGATTGTCTCTGAAACGTCCCAAAACGATCCCAACTCCCAAATCCCACCCCCCAAAAGTCTATAAAAAAAGGGCAAGGGACACTCCACTACTGGAGGGTGCTGGTGCTGGTGCATGATGCGGCATGGGCATCATACTCCTTGCGGAGGGTGGCAAGCTCGGAGCGGAGGCCCTTAACCAAGGTCTTATACCTCAGGACCTCCTGCTCCAGGTTGGACATGCGGACTCGTAGGCGGTGTTGGCGTTCCTTGCAGCTCCTGTGGGGGGCAGCTGGTATTTCGGGTGCTTGGCGGTGGCGCTCGGCTTTCTTAGCCCGGCTCGGTCCCGCTGGTTTAGTCACGGAGGAGGATGCAGTGGTCACAGTCGAAGATGTTGCCCCGCTCGACTGCGTGTCCTCCTCCTCCTCCAGGGCCACCAGCCGCCGATACTCGGCGACTGTGGCCTCCAGCCTCCGTTGCCGGGCCAATCTAGCCTGCTCCCTCCTTGTTGTTGATTTGGAAGGAGCAACTATATGAAGAAAGAAAGACATAGTCTGTAACCAATGCTCCTTATTAATAATACAAAGTGATTGAGCCGAAAGTTGGGTCACAGAGTACAAGTAGCAAATTGAAAGCACAGTACATAACTATTGAGGACAGTATCTATGTAACCCTCCCACTTCTGCATCCTTGCTCTAACAGTAGTGGTAGTTTAATGAACTAATTCTACGACCACTATGGACTTCCATTACAGTCGACTATGACAGTACACCAGTCTTATTCTTCTTCTTCTCTCTTGTTTAGGGAAATGGGTACGTTATCTTATGCAAGCCGGCAGAATGACATGGACACAGCACAGTGAAGTTGCACCCGAGAAAAAAAGTTGCACACCATGATGATGGAGACAGACTTGCGTTACTGTACCGGTCCAGTACATGCAGGTGGTGAAGCTATTACTTTTCTATTACGGGTGGCACTGAGAATACTCTGTTACAAGGGCTACTGCTTAATTAATTTACCTTTCACCCTACAGTGCAAATGAGTACTAGAAAAGGAAACTGAAGAAGCTAACTAATTTGATTATCTATCACTTCACATGGGACGTATTTAATGACAGATGAGATGACTTTAGGTGCTTTGCTTAATATTGAGTGAACACAGTGATACACCCACACATGAATGACGTACTACAAGTAAACTAAAGTTATTAAGAGAGGTACGGAGTGTCCACCGTAATAACCAGATATATGCTGTGAATGCAAACGCAATACAAAGTACTGCTACTATTCATGGTAGTATTGGACACATTTACAATTTCTTTTCCTTGCCTTCCCTGCACTGGGACGGACGTGCGGGTGCGGTGGTACATGCTCTTCAAGGTAACACTTACTTCACCTGGCGACCATCTACTCTCTCTAGATACACATTTGCTATGTAAGAGTCAGAGAATACCATGCTCCAGGCATCCATTCATTCAAAGTATACGCACACATACAGTTTCTGTTTCACCCACCCAGGCTGCTGTCCTTCCACCCATCCTTGCTTCATCATTGACCCAGCCATGCACCATACCATATTCTTTCCTTCCCAGCCACCTCTGGGTCCAAGCAAACACATATCGTTCTTCTTTGCCAGCCATCATACAAGTTCGCGTCCCACTTACTTACACCCTTCTTTCGCTTTTCGTTCATCCCATCCATCACGTTCGTCTAAGAACTTATTGGGATTCTTCTCACCAAAAACTTCACAGCTAAGTCGAAGTACATTTCGAGGAGGCTACTACCTGGTTGATTTGTAATTGTAATACACCCGTGCAGAAAGCACACTATGCAGTCTTCAATCTCAATAAGTAAGGAATATATAGCTTACCTGTTTCCGCCACCACCGTTTGATCCCCCACAGGAACGGCCACCAGCTCTTCTACCGCCGCATCCTCCCCAGAGGCCTCCGAGTCCAAGTCCAACACATCAGCCACCTCCGCGCTGGCCCCGTCACCAGATGTTACACCTACAAAGTACATTTAAGAAAGTTAGAATACACCACTCACTACTATATAATATTTGGTCTAGGAGAAATGTTAAAAAAACAGAATACAATGTAATAATTTGTGACTGTCTACTCCATAGTAAAAATGTCCCATTTTCCAGGGAAGGCTGTTGTCTTGCTGCACTTTTATGCACAACTGATGAATGCTTGCTTTTGATTTTTAACACGCACCACTTTTTCTCCTAACAGACAGAAGCTTGACTCCTGAGTCCTAAGAACACGACCAGGATCAAGTTCAAAGTAGGTGAGAGTTCGGCTCGACCACAAGAAATGTGTCCAATTAATCGTCAGCACTAACCACTTTTCCGTTTACAGTTAAATAGTTTTATGACAAAGTAGATTTCAATAAATGTGTTTACTTTTAATAAAGCTTTTACACTTAAATAGACTCTGTGGTTTTTGTTCCTCTAGACTAGAGTGGATGAGCTAAAGGTTTTGGAATTTTTGCAAGCATGAGTGCCTCTGACACTTCTTGACTGTGCTGTGACTCCGTACTACTCTCTTGTCCTGCGTACGATAATCTAGAGATCATTGGGGATCTATAATCGGTGACTTCGGGAGCTGAATGACTCTGCCACACTATCTAGTCAGTAAGGAGACAGTGCATAGAGGTATTGCTGAATATAATGGGAGTCCAATGGAATTGCCAAATGTCCAATCTTAGTTAGCTACACAGACAGACTAATAAGAATAGTCTAGTAATACCACAGGGAGTCATATTCGAGGCAGGATAAGAATTTATATCCAGTCTACAAGAAGATCAAAGACGATTTAGAAAAAATCGAATGAGGAACGCTAGGAAAAAATAGGTACTGTTTAGTAAAATGTAAACTTACTGGGGCCAGCAAAGGAGCCCTCGCCTGCCCGATCCTGGCCTGCATCCTCAGCACCCTCCTCCTGTGTCCTCTTGCCCTTGGGGGGAGCTGATGTACAACATGAAAGAAAGAAAAACCATAAAACATGGATGAGATTTTTCAACCAAATCAAACATTTCAAAAGAACAATAACAACATATTTTGGAAAAATAGCAAATAGATAGACAACTATTCCACGGGATCTATCTCATGTGGTATACTACGTTATTCGTATTGCCTGATTTGCGGAACGTTGACTTAGAAAGTTCCTATGTAACTCAATAAACAGACTACTAAAGAGGTTTGCCTAGGCCTGGCACTGCAGGCAGTAGTGCGCAACACGTGACAGACAAAGTCCATCCTGCTTGCAGATCAGTGAATACTCAAACTATCAATCCACCCGCCACCACCGCCACTATTTCTTCTGATAGCCATGTGACTGTCTAAAGGAAGGACACTGGACTTCAGTCTGTTGGGGCTGATTTATAAGTCCCTTGCGGAAGTTGCGGCTGATTTTCCTCCATTGTTGCGTGCCTTTTCTGACGCAGCGGCAGAACAAAAGACTCGCCATGGTGTTGGTGCGGCGTATATATTAAAAAAAAAAACACATATGGGCATATGGGCGATGCATCACGTTGTAAAGCCCTGCGCCATCAGGGGGCGTTCCGGCGCAAGGGAGGGCGTACCTGCGCAGGAACGAATCCTAAAAGTGGCTGAGGGAAATCTACAAGATGTCAATCAGTCATTTTTATGACAATGATGCATGACTCAAACCCTGCGCGCTTGAAGCCGACGTACGGCTTGATGCAGCATTGGGGAGATAGGGTACCCCAGAGCATTGCTGGAGCTGCGCCATCGTTGGCACGCAACTCCAGCAATGCGCTGCCTTTACGGCACAGATGCGTAAGGCTTCTGTGACGTTTTGGGCCAATGGGTGGTGGTGGCATGGCACACAATTACTGCCGCATCCCTGCTACTTTGCAGGGATGTGCCGGTAATTGAAAATATGACCCTTACTGTCTAGCATTACGCAGTTCTTTTCTTTACAGTACACTGATACATAATTTCTCAGGCCAATGAAATGCTTCTGAACACAACATACAAAACAAAGAAGCATAGTAGCAAGCAAGGCTACTGAGAAGGAGAGCAGTGCACCTGAAAATGAAATGCATAGAAGATTTTGAAATATAATTTACCTCAATGTAATCGGCAGCATTATTGCTCTTGGTAAAGAACAAAGATTTGCAAATAACAGAGCAGGATAAAACAGAGTAGTAAATGTACTACTACTACTACTCACCAAGCCCGGGGACCTCTACGCCGAGCGCGTCCAGCAAGTCCCGCTCCCGGTCCATGACATCGGTCCAGCGGTGGGTGGCCTGGTTATATGTGCGCCGGACCCCAGAGATCTTGTACATGGCCCGGCACACCTTCTCCCACCGCTGGCGGCGCTCCCGGATGCCATAGCCGGTCGCGATCTTGCCGCCTCCCAGGATCGTCTTGGGGAGGCGGCGCTGGACATGGAAGATCAGTGCCGCCACTTCCTCCGCGCTGAAGATCTCCCTCGGGACCACTTGCTCCCCCCTTAAACGCCCGCACGGGAGCCGGGCACGGGGTGCGGGACCCTTCCCCTTCTCAGGGTGCTTCCCGGCTCCCTTTACCATGGTCTGGGCAGAAATAAACTTAAATGATAAAGAAGAAATAGAATAGTGAAGAAGAAAAGAAAAGAGTTTAAAAAAGTAGTTTAAAAGTAACTAAAAGCTGCAGAAAACACAAAAATATAGAGCTAGAAAAATAGAGGGTTAGATAATAAGTAAAATTAGATCAAAAAAACTTCAAACAAGCAAAGGATGGCAGAGATTGAGAGAGGATAGAGAAAGCATGCCCAGAACCATAGCAATGAATGAGAAACAAGATGGGCGCGCCCGTTCACGACCGCGTGGGTAAGTTCGCGCGAGATTTTCCTTGCGAGTACGCGCGAAATTGTACTCGCGAGCAGCACACTTTGCGAGATTACACATAGCGGGCGGAAACGGAATTACGTCACGCCAACAAGATGGCCGCGCCCGTGTACGACCGATAGGGTAACTTGGCAAACGAATAGCTAGAAGCGCCTCGCGAACACGCGCAAGATCACGCGAACATACACGTCGCAACAAAAACAATTTTGTATTCGCACGTATTCGCGGCTTCCGAAATCGATCTCGCACGGATTCGCGCCCCAAATAACGCGCGAAATTGCAAAAAAAACGATTTTAGCTAAAATGAAAGCAATGAGCAGGTGCAAAAGTTCAAACTTAACATTAGTAACATTCAAGGTAGTGCTTCCTGATGGGCCCCTCCAGAGTTTGCAACAATTCTATGACCCTGCTATGACCCAAACAGCAGGCTCATAGAATAGCACCATAAAGGTCCTGTAAAAAAAAAATTTCACTGCAACAAAAAGCAAATTACAGATAAGGAAGGAAGCAGGTGCCAGCCAGACTGGAACTTTCAAAATTACTGACACATTAATGAAACACAAATTAATTGATGGCAGTTGAAGAAGGGCAGGTGTGCTAGCTTTTTTCAACCACCATAATCTACAGTAATAAATAAACCTAATAGGTGCCTGTGAGGATGTACTAGAGGGTGGCATGGGTGTCCCAGAGGGTGGCAGTGGTGAAACAGAGGGTGCTGTGAACCTGTGATGATAAACCAGACGTAGAAACAACATAGTCGCGGCCGTTGCAAGCCGAAAAGTAAGTTCGCAATTGCGAACTTGTCCCAAAATCGGCGCGAACACGCGCCAACACAAAAAACGGAAAAATCCGCAAGTCCGCTAGAGTTCGCGGATCTTCGCGGATTGCGAATCCGTAAATACGCAAGTTCGCGGATTGCCAATCCGCAAAATCCGCCCATACAGCCCGAACGGCTGAACGGAATTACACCAAGCTTGGCAAAATGGTAGGGACAGGTATGCAGTAGTGCCTTTTATATATTTGGTGAAAATCCCTCCAGTAGTTGTTAAGAAAATTGAATTTGAGCAAATTATATATCTATATGCGCTCAAAATTCTATTGGGAATAACTTTGGTGCCGATTGAGGAATCTGCGTGTAATTTTCCAGAATTTTGCCCAGCTCCGCTCCGCTCCTTCCCTGAAAGTTTCGGGGGGATTCGTCAAGTGGGGGCCGAAAGGGGGGTCCCAAAAAGTGTTTTCCCCATGTTAATTTCCATAGGGACCTTTAGACACGGCTACAGCCCGAACGGCTGAATGGAATTACACCAAACTTGGCAAAATGGTAGGGCCTGGTATGCAGATGTGCCTTTGCTATGTTTGTTGAGAATCCCTCCAGTAGTTCTTGAGAAAATCTAATTTGAAATTTTTCAAATGGCATTTTCTGTGGGACCTTTAGACACGGCTACAGCCTGAACGGCTGAACGGAATTACACCAAACTTAGCAAAATGGTAGGGACAGGTATGCAGTAGTGCCTTTTCTATATTTGGTGAAAATCCCTCCAGTAGTTGTTGAGAAAATTGAATTTGAGCAAATTATATATCTATATGCGCTCACCGTACGCGCACCGTACGCGTACGGTACGCGTACTGTACTGTACCTTACGTGCGTGAGCGAGTTTCTGATTGGCGGGCAGTCGACTGTCAACATTCTAAACTGTCCAAACCAGGAAGTGTTGTCCACCATCTTGTTTTTCAGGAGAACTGAGGCACAAGAGAGCCCAAAACATGAGTAGAAAACACGAAAAGGGGGCAGGGTAGAGACCCCCCAACCCTCTAGCCCTTCTCAGGGGGTCCCAAAAGGACCCCCAAGGGCAACAAAAAAAAAAAAATAACCAAAAAATCGCGGGGTACGCGCACCGTACACGTACCGTGCGCGTACCCCGCGATTTAAAAAAAATAAAAAAATTGCACTTGGTGGTCCTTCTGGGACCCCCTGAGAAGGGCTAGGGGGTCAGGGGGTCTCTACCCTGCCCCCTTTTTGCGTTTTCCACTCTTGTTTTGTGCTCTCTTGTGCCTCACTTCTCCTGAGAAACAAGATGGCTGCTCAGGTGGTCCCAGAAGGATAATAACATATATAAACGTTATCCGCTAATAGAATTAGCATTTTCAAAACCTTTGAAATTTATTGAAAAAAAATATAGGTTTCACGCCTGATATAGTTAGGAATTAGCATTTAAAAAACCTTGCAAATTCACTGAAAAAAACATAGGTTTCAGGCCTTATATAGTTAGGAATTAGCATTTAAAAAACCCTGCAAATTCACTTAAAAAACCATAGGTTTCAGGCCTTATATAGTTAGGAATTAGCATTTAAAAAACCATTGAAATTGCTCCTATATAGTTAGTTGTACTAACTATATTTCGCGCACCCGCAATCCACTGCTGATGATGTCACATATTACATCATTCATGACATGGTCAGTGACATCACTGATGACATCACTGATGACATCTCACATGACATCACTGATGACATCAGTGATGACATCTCATTTGACATCACTGATCACATCACTGATGATATCATTCATGTGATAATACGATGCACCTCCTCACACTCTAATATAACCTTTGATACACCCAGTGTTAAATACAGACTACCATTCTTGAAACCATTGATACACTAATACCAGTTACTACATACGCACTCACTGATTCCTAGGTCTACACACACATTCACTCATTCACCCATAGAATCACTCATACATACAGTCACTCATCAATACAACACTATCATATGCACTCATACACCTATACAGACACTCACACACTGCCACTCATCCATGGAGTTACTCACACACCTAGTCAGTCATGTAAAGAATCAATTACACTTCCATTTCTTCAACTATACAGTTATACACACAACACCTTACTTATTCAAACATATACTAACACATACTTACTCTCTTATACAATCACTGATACAAGTACACAATGATCCATACAGCCACTCGCACATTCACTGGCTCTCATGTATAGTCATTTATATATGCCAACTCTCACATGCACTGTGTTTTACATATGTACTTACTTGGACATGTAGCACTGAGATATCCATTCACTCACCAACACACCCATGCACACAGTCAACCGCCCATATAGCTGTTTCTACATGCACTCTTGAACTCATACACCTAGTGAATCAACTGCTCACACATCTATGCACAGAGTCACACACCTCCCAGCCACCCACACACACACTCAGTCTCCCATTCAAGTACTTGGGCAACCAATCAATAACCCATATAGCCACTCATATAGCTAATGATCAACACATGCAGCAGCTTACAAAACAACAGACATACTGATGCACACATTCTGACAGTTTAGTCACTAACCCATGCATTTAGTAAGACACATTTAATCACTCACTCATACAGTCAGTCACGCACCTACTAAATCCTTCATCGAGACACTTATACATCCACTCCTTCTTCAATATGTAAAACGTATTTAAACTTTACAGAAACACACAGTCACTGGATGATGTCATCAGTGATGTCAAATGAGATGTCATCAGTGATGTCATCAGTGATGTCATTTGAGATGTCATCAGTGATGTCATCAGTGATGCCACTGACCATGTCATGAATGATGTAATATGTGACATCATCAGCAATGGATTGCGGGTGCGCGAAATATAGTTAGTACAACTAACTATATAGGAGCAATTTCAATGGTTTTTTAAATGCTAATTCCTAACTATATAAGGCCTGAAACCTATGGTTTTTTAAGTGAATATATATATATATATATAAACCTGTGCCATATTATAGGCATGGGCGAAAAGGAAAATAGGATGTCAGGAGGTGCACTGACTGTGTCCCCCTCAGAGACGGGGTGCACAGTCAGGGTGCCCATTGACCTGCAACCCTCTAGAGAAAGATACTGGGGTTCCAGGGGCCACCCCCCCCCCCCCAAACCCCCCCCTCCCGAGTCTTCCCAGCAGATTGGTGCAGTCTCTCACTGCACTCACCTGCAGGGAGAGCTACGACCCAATTAAAAAGTGCAGGTCATGTGCCAGCTGCTCTGTGAAAAGTAGATCGACTGCTGCAATCAGCCTGTCTACCTGAGGGCAGCGCGAGTTAAAGGCTGTGCAGAGGGCAGAGCATTGTCAGTAATTTCTGTTTTCGCCGGTGTATCTAGTTAATGGTGAGTTGCGGCACAAAGAAAGACATTGTGCTCTTAGGCTCAAGGAGCATCTTCATTCATGTTGTGCCTCAAAATCATGATTGCTACTTGAAAAGATTGGGGACTGCAGTGGAGAGGATTTTATGTCAGTAACTTGCCTACATGCCAGGATGCTCACACAGACTCTGGCATGAGAGCAGATGGTAATTCGCACCTTTTGTGCTCATGCACAACTCAAATAAATACCTCCCATTGTGATAAGAGTGGTGCAATAGAAATTAATAAACATGCTGCAAACAAGGACACAGCTGCTGGCAGTTGCAGTACACATAACAAAATCTGAAGAGCTGAATTAAAATGCGTTTCATAATTCTCAGTTGCACAAATTTATGAACTAAATACCTTTCTCCAACTGGCATGTTTTGACATCCAATAATAACAGTGAGAGGGCAAATTGCCCATTTGCCTTGTGCTGGGTTCTTTTAGCTCAGCTGGGGTATTAAGTGCCATTAGACAATATTTCATACGATTTAATATATCAGGACAGCACTGTCTATTTAGACATGCTGTAATTAATGAGACTCGTTTGCATAGTCTCTTTCTAGTGGTATTACGTTTAACCCCCTCTGATGTTGTCAGGTTCGCTTATTTTCTGGGAAGCAGTGAGCACGGATGCATACAGTGAAAATCAAACCTTGTGGCGGAAGCGCTACTGGGTACGTGTTGACATTTATAATTAAACTCCATGCGACGTCCTATTAAATGTATTTAGGTGAAAATTGCAATTCATGCCCAAAGTCTATGCATCATAATTTCATTTCACGGTTAATACTTATGGCGAAATACGTTTTTTCAACACATGTGCAGAATTGGAGTGGAGATAAAAAAGTAAGCTTGGAGAATGGCTAGGTGTGCGGTGGGATCACTTCAGCACACTCAGATGGCTGGTCACCAGTGGGCCTGGGATACATTTGTATCACCCGTTCTTTTGGTCTCAAGTATGTTGCATAGTTGTTCTCCTCTGATGTGCTCTTACGCACTCTTTTTTACATTTTCATCCACGAGACACGTTTTGAGCAGAAAATGGCTTCTGGCACTTGTAAAACTGATGTGTGCTGTGGCAAGAGACATATGCTACTCAAATCAATATCTCAGGTCTGTCACATGGGAAACATTGATTCATGTACAATTTTCATGGAATCAGCAACATTTATTTCAAGCAATACATTTATTCTTCATGAAAAATATGCATCATTCGCATAACAAAGAATCCAAATGTTGCCCTCTCGCTCCCTTGGGAAAAAATCACAGAAGGTAATTGACAGTCAACGCTTGAGAGTGGGAGTCATAGTCTCAGATGTTTGAGTGGCTCAGTTAGGAAATTGAAGAGCAAGACTGTGGCATAACACAAAATGAAGGGGCCTCTCTGTAGAATGCGATGAGGGACGCCTGAGTCTTCCATAACTCACAGATTTTCACTGGTCTTGGGTTAATTGGGGCCCCACTGAAAGGTTGAGGGGCCTGAATCGGTTGTGGTTCCCCCTGCACCGAAGTCTCGCTATACAGTATAGTCTGACATTATCATACCTTAGTAAAGGTAGAGTTTCAGTCGCAGGAGTCCCTAGCCTTGTTTTGTTCCTCTACTAGCTGATAACCTGCTGCAGCGTAAACACAGTCCATTAATCCTTGAAATGATCACTTCAGACTTGTACACAAATTTCACCCTTCAAGGGATCCCACCTGCTCTGTAGACTGGGCTTCTTCGACCCAGCCAACTGAGATAGAAATGTAGGTCCATATTTAATAATGAATTGGTCCTGTGACAGTATGCCGCTTTCTTTTGACCTTTACACTTGAAATCATGGTGGAAAATGAGGACAAAAAAAACATAGAAAAAAAAATTAAAAAGAAAAACAATTAATTGGTCCCACTTGCACCACACATTGGGGTGCATGAGCAATGCAACTAAGTGAGATTATTAAAGCCATGAAAGGCCATCATGCGTGGCCCTGAATGGCATGATAAATCTGAAGTAACGCAATGCTGTGCTAATCGATGTACTGTGTTACCCCGCCCCAGGGAGGCATTCCATGGGTGGTGCGTGAGTGTTCCCAGGCAACAGCCATGGACATTGACGCATTCGGAATGGTAGATGGTAGACCTGGGTAAGCGTCAAAACTGCTACCCCTCCCGAAATGAGGCATAGGAAGGAGAAATATGCTTATTTCTCTTTGTTATTTTCTCCTTTATATGTGTGCTGCCTTCTGCAGCACACATAGAGAGAGGAAAACGCCTCAAGGGATTGGTTTTGGGCGGGAAGGTGCTCCTTCCTGCACAAAATCAGTCCTGCTTACAATGCAATTGACCTTGCACCATGGTGTAAGGGTGCCTGCATTGGCCCTAGGCAGCACATTGCGCGACAGCGCAGGGGAAAATTTAGTAATGTGCCATATTGTATAAAATGCAGTACATCCCTGCCCTTTACCTGTCACGCAGCCCTTACTGCGCTGCTTGACTTAATGATCAATATTTCCCTTACTTTATTTTTCATTTCTTTTTGAGACCTGGAGGCCATGCTGAGCGGAGAACACGTCATCTATGTTTAGTATACGATATTAAATGTATACACAGCATGTTTGCTGAGGTGCTCCTTTCAGGATTGGGAGGCAGGGCTCCCTTCCCCCACACCGCAGGGGTGTCTGTTAAACCCTGGATCGAAAGCAAGGTTGGTCTCATGGGGTAGGGGTGAATATGTATTATGGTTATCCAATCAAGCCATGCTAGCCACTTTGCATGGCCCAGAGTGGCTTGATAATTTCTGAAGTAATGCAGCACAAATTGCTGTTTTGCGTTACTCTACCCCTGGAGGCATTCCATGGGTAGTGCATAGGTGTTCCCAGGCAACACCCATGGATCTTGGCACATTCCCAGTTGCAAATAGTAGTCCTGGGAATGCGCCAAAACCGCTACGCCTCTCCAGGTGAGGCATAACTAGGAGAAATATATTTATTTCTCCTCGTTTCTTCCTATATATATGTAAGCTGCATTTCGTAGCACAAATAGAAAGAATAAAATGCCTCAAGGGATAGTTTTTGTGCAGGAAGGTGCACCTTCCTGCACAAAAGCAATCCTGCTCACAACACATGTAACCTTTCACCGTGATGCAAGGGGGCCTGCATTGGCACTAGGCAGCACATTGTGTGCTAGTACTGGGAAAAGATAGGAATATGCAATATATGTTAAATACATAGCATTCCTGCCCTTTCCATGTCACGCAGCAGAGTGCAGCAAGGTAACTTACTGTTTATCGTGACAATAATAAATATGGCCCTTACTTTATTTTTGATTTCTCTCAGATATCTGGAGAGCATGCAGGGCTCCCTCATCCCCACACTGCATGGGATGTAACAGGATACAGAATAAAAAATGGGGGTACAAAACAAAATGCAACAGTCGACTGTTGTGTCTAATTCTGCACATTACTGACCGACTACAATTGGCTTTCATTTATGTTTGATTTGAAGTCATTGCTTTACTCTGTGTAGCAGTTTAGACTTACCTTTTAGATGTATTATAGGAATATATTATCAACTCCCTTGTACATCTGAAATGCATTTTGTTTTGTACCCCCATTTTTTATTCTGTATCCTGTTACATCAGTAACATCTTTATTCTCAAGAAAATAACAATCTTTTGATAAAAAATCTGGTCTTTGTATTTATTGCTTTTCTTTATTAGTGTGGTAACACCATTTACTGGTCCTTCATCATCAATTTCAGCTACTCAAATCAAACCAGTGAGGGTGTTTAAATTAAATTCATTCCCCCTTCAGCTGTTATTCAAACACCTTAACGAAATCCCTTGCTGGCCCATTACTTTTCAATTGAACTTTTGCCCAAGCCCGCAAGGGTATATTGGGTTGCTCACCCTATCTCAAAAAAATATTATCAGGGCAGCACACCATAAAATTAGTTGGACATATTTAGATTATACATCTGTACATGTTGATGCATTGGGAAGTAAATGAAGTTTGCAGAATCACATGGTTCATTGGTCAAGTGGGGAAGCTGAGATTAACCCACAGCAGGGTCAGATTAGGACAAAAAATTGGTCTGGACAACAAAATGAAAGTGACCGTCTTTGATGTATGTGGCACCTATATATGTGGTCCTCATTTGAAAATTGGTGGTTTTAAACTAGTAAAGACACTCTATATAGTTGTTTTGCAAATAATGGGACATTGTATGCATTTGTGCCTCATGTAGGCAATGTTTACGGTAATATCAGGCAAATGAACAGTAAAAGACGGGTTCCTGACCATCAAACAGACCCAAAAGCAAAAAAACACTGCTCACACAGATATTTCGGACAAGCCCTTCTGCCACTGTCAGATTGCCATACAACCTAGTCCGACCAAGACATTTTGGTCTCCAGGTCCCAATGTTATCAAATTAGCCACAAGACCACATCATGGCCTTGATGTGCAGAACTATTTCTTTGAAAAGACAAAGACAGATTGGAAACAGTCCAATAAAAGGATATAAAGATGGTGTAGGATCTGAACCATAAATGCAATTTCATATTTATTGTCTAAAGGAAAAGAGACAAATTGAAGATTTGAGCTGCATGCAAAAATCTCCCATGGAGCAAGAGCATGTTGTAAATTAGGTGCATATATTCAGAAAGTCATGTACAAGTCCAGGTTTAACAAATGAATATTTATTTAATTATAGAGTGGTCAATACTTAATACTCTATCTGAAAGCTCAGGATCTTCTAACATAAATGATAACAGCAGGGCTGATGGTCACCAAAAGCATCCAAGGGATAGGTTTTATAATCAGCTCATCTTGAGCAGTGCTAAAGAAGGTAACCCAGTGCTGTCAATGCAGATGAGGAGAGTCAGGATACTGAGCCCTGGTGTCCCCTCATGTAAAGTCAGTAAATAAATGATGCCAAATAAAATATTTTATAGCACTGATATACAACTATGGTAGCTGAAAGTCTGTAGAGTAGAGCAGTATCTGTTAGAGTATACCTTACTTGAAAAACTGTGCATTCAGAATCCAATAACACCCTTTTCACTAGCTCAACCAAGAAATGATGCCCATCATTGGCCCAAATCCAGTTAATAGACCATCAAAATGCAGAAGCCAGAAGGTGCATGTTAGACTTGGCATCCTTGGTGTGGTTCCCCTGACTTTTTGCCTCTACCTCCTGCATTTTTGACTGTGTAATGGATTTCATTTTTGCTGGCTTAGATGTTTCGGGCATTTTGCCACTGCTGATCAGTGTCAAAATGCAAGTACTCCCTGTGTAAATTGTAATTATGATTGGTTATCCATGATTGGCATATTTGATTTTCTGGTAAGTCCCTAGTAAAGTGCACTGAGTGTGCCAGGGCCTGTAAATCAAATTCTAATAGTGAGCTTGCAGCACTGGTTGTACCACCGACAACAATTGCCCTGTCTCAGACCTACCAATACAGTGTCTGCACGTGCAGTTTTAAACTGCCATGTGATCTGGCAAGTGCACCCACTTGCCAAGAACTAATCTTCCCTTGTCTTATATGTAAGGCACCCCTCAGGTAGGCCACGGGTAGCCCCATGGGCAGGGTGCAGTGTATATGAAAGGTAGGCCATGTACTGGTGTGTGTTACATGACCTGATGGTAAATTACTGTGTATTTCATTTTTTAGTCTTCTGTAGATTAATAGACAAGGCAATAGAGGATTAGGCTAAGTAAGGTTAATGAAGCCTCTTCTTAAACCTTTTTTTCTTCTCTGGGATACTGATCACAAGGCAAATAAAATTGCGGAATACAAGAGAGCGGGATAGGATAAATAAAGCCCTCCTCTGCTTAAACAAATGTTTGTATCAAGGGTCGAAATTCGGCCTTAAAAAAAAAAAAAAGAAAAAAGCGGAAAGGTGTGTGCACACAAAGGGAGGGGGGTAATATATTTTAGTGGGAAAAAGAAACGAAAGGGAAGAAAAAGAGAAAAAATAAAAAAAAATAAGAAAAGAGAAGAGGAAGGACAAGGAAAAAAAACCATAAACCCATTAAAACACATTATAGCACGAGGGTAAAAGGTAGCTAATTCTGTCTCTAACACTGGGGTGGTACTAGGTAAAATCTCCCGACAGCTAGTTTTACGGGCAGCCGCTTGGTCCAGCAGCATGAGGCGGTGCGGAGAGGGAGAGTTGTCGGTGGACGCAAATCTGACTACACATCTAGTCGGAGCAATTATGGGTGGGTTTTCCAGGGGTGGGGGGAGCGTCGGGGTGAGGGGGAAAATGATAACAAATCCTCATAAGGTTGCTCTCCTAAAGAATGGTTGGTATTTTAGCTGGGTAGCCACTCAATTTCAGTCCAGAAGGTTAGTCAGGAGGGAGTATATAGGGGGGGTGGAAATTCAAACGTTGATGTCAGTCCAGTTTTTGTTTGGAATGTTAATGGTTTGCGCGTGAGTAGTAGAAGAGATCGAATTTTGCAATATCTTAGGGACTCCCCCGCGAAGATCATTGTGTTGCAGGAGACACATCTTTTGAAGGCAGAGGTCATTGGTTTAGTGAAAAAGCATAGATAGATAGACAAATTTTACTGCACAGATCACAACGCAAACATAAGAGGGATCCTCTTTATTTTTAAAAAATCTCCGCAAGTCCAGATACTGGATTCTAAGGAGGACCAAAGTGGGAGATGGCTACTACTGAAAATCTCAGTGGATGGCTGGATCTGTACAGTGGTCGGGTATTATGGCTCCAACTCGGACGATACATCCTTTCTTGACATCATTAGAAATCATCTGATCTCCTCTCAAGAGCCTGTAGTATGGGTGGGTGACTTTAATATTGTGCTAAACCTTAAACTAGATAAAACGCCTAGCTCTAGAGCCAGTGTACCTTCCAAATCTAGGCAGACCCTCATTGCAGCTATGACACAACTCGGCTTGGCAGATTTGTGGCGGGAAAGGGCTGGCAACAAAATAGGGGTCTCCTTTCGTAACTTGAAATACAAGCACAAATCAAGAATAGATTATGCTTTGTTTGGTTACAGCCTAAAGGATATACTAACTGCCATAGAATATCTCCCGTCCCACCTGTCGGACCATTCAGCTCTAATGTTTGTTCTTAAACTAGAGTCTCAGACGAAACATCCTTCCTGGTCATTTGACCGTACTATATTGTTGGAAGAGGAAGAAGTTGGTTTCCTGGTATCTGAAACTACATATTTTCTGGAGATTAACTTAAACTCTGCAGGAGCAGCATCGGTCTGGGAAACTTTAAAAGCTTTTCTTAGAGGATGTATCACAAATAGAGCCTCTTATAGGCGGAAAGTTTATAGGGAAACGATAAATAGGCTTGAGCTGGAGATGAGGCTTTTTGAGCAGAAGCTGGGCGACTCCATCGGGTCCTTGAAGGAGCAAAAGCAGTTAGGAACAATAAAAAGACAATTGGAGAATATTCTTCAGGAAAGGGTGGCGAAAAGATGGGAGGCTAGTAAGATCGCGCACTTCGAATTTGGAGAAGCGGCTGGAAGGATCTTGGCTTGGAAAATTAAGGCGGAACATGCTAAGATCTATATCTGAGAGATAAAGGTGGAGGGAGAGTCCCTTGTAAAGACCTCTAAACAGGAAATAGGGCGAGCGTTTTTTGAGTTTTTTGAGGAGATCTACAGAGAGGACACTCCGAATGATGTGGCCAAAAAGGATACATGGCTAGGTAACATTTCTCTGCCAACTCTCTCCACAGTACAGAGTAATTGTTTGGAGATGACAATTTCAGAGGCAGAAGTGAGCAGGGCCATTGGGCAATTAAAGCAAGGGAAGGCTGCCGGCCCTGGTGGCCTGCCAGGAGAGTTATACCGAGTTCTGGGTGGCGCCGTAGTTCCAACATTGACGACCCTTTTTAATGGAATACTGAGGAAAGGGGAAGCCCCCCCAAAATCCTGGGGAGAGGCGACTATTGTTTTGATCCCCAAGCCAGGGAAGGATTTAACGGAATGTGGATCTTACAGACCAATTTCGCTTTTATATAGCGATTACAAGATCTTTGCCTCCACCATGTCTGCGAGATTGGGGGCTGTAATTGGAGAAATCGTACAGCAAGATCAGAAGGGGTTTATTAAAGGGCGGCAGCTTTCTGACCTAACACATGACTTGGTTGGGTCAATAGATATTGCTTCAGCCTTCTCTCTCCCTCTGGCTACACTCACCTTAGACGCGACAAAGGCCTTTGACAGGGTCAATTGTCTATACTTGGAGGCGGTTATGAAGAAGTTTGGCTTTGGCGAAGGTTTGTGGCGCGTCATCTCTCTGATGTATAGCGCTCCATCGGCAAGGCTTTTGATTAATGGTGTCCTGACCGAACCTTTTTAAATCACGAGGGGAACGAGGCAGGGGTGCCCGCTCTCTCCCCTCCTCTTCGATCTGTACATCGAGCCATTTGCTCAGATCTTGCGGAGAGATGAAAATATCCCACCATTTAAATTCGGAGAGTGGGAGAGGCGGGTCGCATTATATGCGGATGATATCCTTATCTTTACGTCGGAACCAGACAAAGCATTTCCTGTAGTCATAAAGAGGGCGGAGGAGTTTGGGTGTATATCGGGGTTCGAGATTAACGCTAGTGAAATGGAGATCATAGCGTGGAATATCCCCAACCTACACCTTGGGGTGACAACTTCTATGCGGTACCTCGGCATAAGGGTGGTTCAAGACATTGGGGAGATAGCTCAAATTAATTTGGAGCGTATATATAACGAGTGTAAGAAATTAATGAAATCATGGACTCACCTTCCATTAACAATCTTGGGTAGGGTCAACTTGACCAAGATGTCTATCCTGCCTAAATTCACTTTCATTTTTAATACCATCCCTCTGGCCTTTGATGCCAAATTACTGGACAAAAGCCAGCGAGAAATCAACTCCTTTATATGGAACTATAAGTCTACCAGACTTGCGTGGAAAAAGTTGAGGAGGAGAAGGGAGAAGGGTGGGCTTGCTTTGCCGGACCGGCAGTATTATGCATGGGCTTTTCAGCTGTCCCATACAAGAATGCTCTTAAAAACACCAGTGGGCACATCTTCTGGGACGATGTTTAAAGCCATGCTGATAGGAGCGGACCTATCAATTGACGGGTTCCTATTTAAATTTGGGGACCAGAAATTTTTTTAAAAGGTCAAATAAAATTTGTTGTTATCCTTGGCGAAAGCCTGGGCTCAGATTAGGAAGAGAATTGAGTTGGCCTACTATTCCAACTATGCACGGTGTGGGATTCTCCTGGGTTACCATTATGTCTACAAGATAGACTGTCCATTCCGGTGAGGGATGCTGCGGTTGTAAGATGGGGGGAGCTATTGGCTGGCGGGATTTTGAGGACCTGGGAGGAATTACGGGAATTGGTGGGCCCGGGCTTTTCTAGATTCAAATATCTACAGTTAGAAAGTTGGGCCAGGGTTTTGAGCAGGAAAGGGACTCCATTGGGAAAGATCTGCAGCCTGGAACAGCAGTTGGTAGAGCGGCCAGGGGGTGGCAAGAAGGTATCCCTATGCTATTGGAGTTTGTTGGAGGAGGCTGACGGGGAATTTGTTCTCCCCGACGAGTTGTGGGGGGAAGAGACAGCGTTCCAATGTGAGGAGACATGGATAAAATCTTTCACTGTCCTTTATAAAATCGTGAAACCAGCCTGGCTTAGGCGAAACCATCTGTTTACGGTACACCGGGCCTATCTTACGCCTCTAAGACTGTCTAAATTTCTCCAAGGAAAGAAATGCAACAAATGTAATTACAGCAAAGCATCCGATGTGCATATGTTTGTGGACTGCCCTTACATCGCCCGTTTCTGGAATGAAGTAAAAAGTACTTTGGATTCTATCTTAAACACCTCTCTGTCCCTTACGTTGCCATTAATCATCTTTGGCTTGGAGGCAGGTATAACCGGCCAGGCAAGGTCCTTTTTGTTCTATGCGATTTTGTTGGCCAGGAGGCAAATTTGAAAAATTGGGTGGAGAACACGGCCCCTTCACACTCGGGCTGGTTAACACCGCTATATGAAACATCTAAAATGGATCTTGCTAGACCTGGTAATAAAATTAATTTGGCCTTTTGGGACTTGTTGGTTCAGTGGAGATAATGGTTCCGTTTTTTTTTTTTTCCCCCGGGTCCAATGAATATGCCTAGTATACTCCATGGACCAAGGACTAGGGTCCCCATCAAAATACTGTTGGTCCAGCAGGTTGGAAAATACCGAGATGGATTTGGAGTTAAAGTGTGCTAGCACTCTATCCTCCTCCCCTCATACTTTTAGGATTCTCCTTCCGCCAATAATATCAACTCGTGTCTTGATACGGGAGACGGCAAAGACCTGAAGTCTTCTGACGGGAGACACGTAAGGTGGTTGGCGACTCTGGAAAGTAGGGCAAAGCAAATGAGGACAAAAAAATAAAAAATAAAAAAAATCTACCACAGAGCCACGGCCGCCATCGCACCCGAACTACAACACACCATCAACACCCCCTTCAAAGCAGGCCCCTTCCCAGACAATTGGAAATCCGCAGAAGTCTGGCCCCTGCTTAAGAAGCCCACAGCAGACCCCAACAACCCTAAAAACTACCGGCCCGTCTCGCTCCTCCCCTTCGCAGCCAAAGTTGCAGAGAAGACAGTCAACAGGAAACTGACACGATTCCTCAAAGAGAATGTGATCCTTGACCCCTCCCAATCCGGATTTGAATGTAACCACAACAAATAAACCACCCTACTCGCCGCCACAGACGACATCCGCACCCACCTGGAGCAGGGCAACTCCGCAGCCCTCATCCTACTTGACCTATCAGCGGCCTTCGACACCATCTCCCACTGCACACTAGTCACATGACTACATGATGCCGGCATACAGAGAACAGCCCTCGACTGAATCCGATCATTCCTCACCGGAAGAAGCCAAAGAATCAGACTGCCACCCTTCCTCTCTGATCCCACGAAGATCACCTGTGGAGTCCCACAAGGGTCATCTCTGAGCCTGACCCTCTTCAACATCTATATGGCCCCCCTCGCCGCCATCATCTGACAACAGGGCCTCAACATCGTATCCTACTCCAACGATACCCAGGTCATGCTCTCCCTCACAAAAGACCCCACCACCACCAAACTCAACTTCCAGAAAGAAATGCAAGATGTTGCAGTCTTGATGACCAACACCGAGAAGACAGAAGTCCTCATGCTTGGAACCACCCCCTTGGCATGGGACCACACCTGGTGGCCAACCGCCCTCTGAAGCCCACCTAACCCCACAGACCATGCCAAGAACCTCAGCATCATACTCGACTGATCACTCACCATGAACCGACAGGTCAACGCCGTCACCTCCAGCTGCCTCAACACACTGCGAATCCTCCGAAAGACCTTCAAATTGATCCCCTATGAGTCAATAAAGACGGTTACCCACGCACTCATCACCAGCAGACTGGACCATTGGAAACGCACGCTACGCAGGCATCAACAAGTCCCTACTCCGAAGACTCCAGACAATACAAATCGCCGGCGCCAGACTCATCCTTGACATCCTCAAGCACAAACTCATCAGCCAGCACCTACAAAAACTGCACTGGCTCCCGGTGGAGAAAAGAGTCACCTTCAAGATCCTCACCCATGTCTACAAATGCCTACACAACAACGGGCCAAAATACCTCAACATCAGAATCACCTTCCACATACCCAAGAGAAACCCACGATCTACCAACCTTGCCCTAGCCGAAGCCCTGCTTATCCGCAGAGCCAGGGCCGGCGGAAGATCCTTCTCCCACATCGCAGCCAAGACCTGGAACAAGCTACAATCAGACATCAGACTCACCCCTTCCCTGGACACCTTCAGGAAGACCCTCAAGTCCTGGCTCTTTGGCTAAGCAGATCTGCTGACCCCCCCACCAGCGCCTTGAGACCCTCACGGGTAAGTAGTCCACTTATAATCCACTGACTGATTGATTGATTGAATAGGCTGTGTCTCCTTTGCACAATGATGTCTCCACCTCCTCTAGGGAAGCTGTGCCAGAGAGAACAGAGCTGGTTCGAACTGGGCTCAGAAACCCTTGCCACAAAGAGAACAAAGAGAAAATGGGGTATAAGTATTGGACGTTAGATGCCAGATAATTAGATCACTTCTGAACTCAAGTGGAACCTCTGCCATGGAGAAGAGCTGGAGAGCTGTGCGGAGGAGCACTGTCCCCTTTGCTGCTTTTGCTTTGCTGGGTTGGCCTGCAGTTGCTGCTTTTGCCAAAGAGAGAACAAAGTCTGGAACTTTGCTGTCAACCTGCTTAAAGAAGAATCTTCAAAGACTTGTGTGTGCTTGCCTCTTGTTCTGTAGTCTCAGAGCCACAAAAACTTCACCTGCACCCACCGACTAGCACTTAGACTACTCTGTGGACCCCTGCATTCAAAAGGGTGCCAATTCTAGGTCCTGGGCTCTGAGAATTGTGTGGTTGGTGCTGCAAAGCAGGAAGAATAACTCTGGTGGTGTCAATGATGCCACCAGTGATGCCGCAACCTTCACCGAGGCTGGGGGCACCGCTCGTTGATTGAACAGCACAACACCCCACCTGCATCGCAGCCCTGATGCCCTTCAACGCCTGCAGTTATCGGCCTTCCCGATGCCAGCGATGGCACCAACTTCATCACTGCCAGTGCCAGTATCCAGTTTTCATGGAGCGTATAACTGACCAGGGTGGCTCCTCAAACTCTTTGCGTGCGCGTATCAAGAGAGAGAGAATGGATTAGATAGCTAGTCCGAGTCCCCGTAGTTTATATGTGTTATCAAAAGAGACTAGCTTAAATATGACCAATATTGTTAGGACTCTGATTAGATTTGTCATGGGCACCTCGTTGGTGAGTTCATTAAGCCCTCACCCACCAACCTGGTTGGTGGCATGCTTCATCATCGGGCCCACCCAGTGACACCTAATGTGTCCCGGGTGTGCTGCGACGCCTGATTAATTAATTAATTTACCCTCGGGTACTGGGACCCTCGCCAAGCCGTTTTAACTCACACTTCATTTTCCACCTCACACTGCACTCTCAGTAAAATACCAGCTCCACTGTAATCAGGCGTCGCAGCACACCCGGGACACATTAGGTGTCACTGGGTGGGCCTGATGATGAAGCATGCCACCAACCAGGTTGGTGGGTGAGGGCTTCATGAACTCACCAACGAGGTGCCCATGACAAATCTAATCAGAGTCCTAACAATATTGGTCATATTTAAGCTAGACTCCTCAAACTCTTTGACATTGCATCACCTCATCACCGATGCCGCCTCACGTCTCCTGTCCTGGAGTAGATGCATCCCCTCCTCGACACCTCGCCTCCCTCGTGGCAGAAAGGAACTGGTCTGTTCAGTCAATCAATCAATCAGAGTACTTGTAAAGCACGCTTATACCCGAGAGGGTCCCAAGGTGCTGAGGGGAGGGGGGTGCTGCTCCTGTTTGAAGAGCCATGTCTTGAGGAGTTTTCTGAAGGCGAGTAGGTCTTGGGTCTGCCGTATGTGGGTAGGGAGGGTGTTCCAGGTTTTGGTAGCGAGGTAGGAGAAAGATCTGCCGCCGGAGGTCGTGCGTTGGAGCGGAGCTGGCGGGTGGGGGTGTGGAAGCTGAGTCTGCTGTTCAGGTTGACTTCGTTTCCGAGGTACTGTTGTTTGGGGGCCTCGCGGTCGATGATGTACTTCAAATTTGCACCTGTCACAACGTCATAGTAGCCCTGGTGGAGCTATTTTGTTTCTACAAGTTCTATTTTTGAAGTAACCATTTTAGAAGTGGTATCTTGATACATGTATGTTGGATATTTGCGTTTTGGTCTTGTTCTGTTTAGATAGACATGTTATTTATCTAAACTAGTGTGGTGTCCATTTGTGGTGTTTTCACTGGCTTACTGTGGGTTGAGGTACATACTTAACGCACATTGTCTATGGGATACGCCTGTCAGCTTGTGCCAAGCTGCCTCAAGGGGATGAGCAGGGGTTATCTGAAGTGTGTAATTTCGTTACCCTGACAAGAAGGAAGGGTCCCTACTTATGCAAAGGTGCATAACTCTGCCAAACAGAGACCCCCATTTCTAACAGTGCAACACCATAAGAATTGAAGCATATGCATGTCAGGTCTCCATAATCAAAAATCAGGGTGTGTCAAATATATATTAAATTGATGCTCAGTCTTTTCAGGATTTGGCCATATTAGGGTGCTGCTTAAAATTTACACACCTACTATTATGATGTTTTGTGTACCTGCCTGCTAGTGATATTACATACATATGCCTAGGGTCAAGTGACTATGGCTGCCTATCCGGATGATAACTGATGCTAATATTGACCATGGATGCCTAATGTTTTATTATGCTGTATGGAGAACTAGTAGGCTGCCCAGAGGGATAGGACTTGTAAAAGTGAATTGTTACACTCAGGTTACTGATGTTCAGAAATGACGCATTGGCAACGCACCAATTTATTAGGTCAGTCATTGTCTCAAGATTATTCAAGCATGAAAGAAACACTAGGGGATTATGTCTTACCACGGTCCTTCATCGCAGTTCTCTCTGGAGATGGTCTCTTAAGCCTACTTACCTGTGTCACTGTTGGCAATCCCTCTCTCACTAAAGGCATCTTCTCAAAACCTCTCAAGACAAGCCAAATACTCCCACTCATAAAGAAAGCTACAGTAGATCCAGATAACCTTGAAACCTAACAGCCCATCATTCTACTACCATTGATCAGCAAGATCACAGAACAAGTAGTTGGTTCAAGACCAAGACCTCATCATTGCTAACTGTTAGATTTGGGGGTCTCTAGTTGGCACAGGTAGGTACGTGTGACAAATAGGGACTCTCTCCTCTAGTCAGGATAAGCGGATTACACTCCTAAAATAACCCTTACTCACACCCTTGGTAGCGTGGCACGAGCAGTCAAGGCTTATTTCAGAGGCGTTGTAAGTTAAGCAGTTGTGACCACTTACAGTAACCCAATGACAACACTACAAATGGACACCACACAGGTTTCATATAAAAAATAAGTAGACTTTATATAAAGTTACCACAAGACCATAAACAACAAAAATACACACTATGATTACTTTAAAATGGTAGATTTAAGCTTAGTTCAGTTCAGTTCAGTTCTTAGATGCGACACTCTGCGTCAATGTACCTTAAGATGCGTTGCGCCTCCACGACAAGCAATGTCGCAGCGATGGGAACTCCGGCAAAGTTCAGATACAAAGAAATAAAGACGTGAAGATCTTCCAGATGTGGCACACTTCTCGGGGATGCGAGAAGTTCTTGGTTCGAGGCGTGGACTGCAGCGGCGACACTCTTACGATGCGGCGGCCACAGCTCCAGCGGCGACACTCTTCTCCCATGATGCGTGAAGCTTCCGCTCAATGCGACAACTACAGCGGCGACAGCCAAGAAGCGACGGCAGCAGCTTGGAATGCGGCGCACTTCTCGGGGATGAGAGGTGCTCTTGGTCAATGCGGTGCAGTGCGACAGTTCCAGTGGCAACACCCTCCTACCGAGTTGCGATAGCAGGCACAGCGACGGCGACATGCTCCGACCTCGTTGTGAGATTCTTCTCCTGCTGCGGTGCAGTGCGACAACTACAGCGGCGACACCCTTCTTCGGAGTTGCGACAGCAGCAGCTGCGACGCGCTTCCTCTTCGTTGCGGCACGCTTCTCTCCGATGCGGTGCAGTGCGACAGATCCAGCTGCGAAACCCTCCTTCGGAGTTGCAACGGCAGGCACTGCACCGGCGACACGCTTCTTCTCTTTTTTTTTTCCAAATTTTTTTATTGAGGTATCTTGGAATCAAAATAAACAATAACATATATGAGGCCAATCAACAGAAACGAAATTAACTCATATCAAGAATTCTAAATAACAAATACAAGGGGAAGTCATAATATGCTTTTTAGACACCAAACATAAAAGTACAATTAATCAAAAACTGATTTCCTAATTTTGTCAAACTTTCTAATCCCTCCAATTCGTTGTGCATATAACAACTCAGTCTTTCTGACTCTTTTCATTTTATCTAACCATTCCTGGAACAAGGGAACTTGTATTGACTGCCAGGTCTGTAGTATCAAAGATCTTGCTACAGCTGAGACTATATACAACAGTTTAACCAAATGATCTGCCAAGCCAAGATCGGGGTCATAGCCATAAAGCGTTAATTGAAGGGTGTGGGCAATCGTAATATTGTAATTGGAGCCAAGGAAATCAAAAATTTCATTCCAGAATGTCAGGATTTTCGGACACATTGCGATTATATGGGACCAATTGGCAGGAGCAAAATGCCTACATCTAAAGAAGGTAGCAGACGTATTAGCATACATTTTAGCGATGAGAGCAGGAGTGCGATATAGTAACCATTTATTAAAAAAGAGCATTCTGCGCCAGGTGGACCCTCTCAATACACAGAAGTTTAATTTATTTAAGGTTTTCCAAGTATTAAGAGATATATTATGATTCTCATGTTCCTGCCATTTTTTGATTGCTTTTATGCTAAGGTCTTTCTCAATGCTCTGAGCAAGACAGCGTTTCCATTCCCCCGGCTTTCTAACCAGTGATGTTACAAAGATGTCATTCCATATCTGATTAGGGGTGCTGATATGTTTAAAATCAAGAAGATTCAGCATTTTGTAAAACCTAATATAAAAGCCACTTAACAGGAAGTTTCCTTGAATCTATCCACATACCATCTCTGCAAACGTCTGCTAATATATGGAACCCTGCACGGTGCCAATTACCTAAGATTTCCGAGCTGATTTTTATCTCAGTATGTCCAAAAACGTGTCTTAAAGGAGCCATAAGGTTAAACTGTGGAAGAGAGTATCTTTTAAGCATGCCATCTCTTCTTTTAAGGAACCAGTTCATAGTCTCATATCTGACGAGTTTCGGAGATCTAGGCACTAATAACGTGGAGGGAATTTGAGCTTCAAAACAAATTAAATCCACAAAGAAATTGATAAATAAATCTGGGCCTTGTGTTTCAGATTTAAATCTATTTAGGTATTGTGCCAAATAGGCATTATTGTAATCTTTAATGTTTGGTAACGCAAGGCCTCCTTGCTCCGTATCAGCATATAGTGTCCCTAACGCTATACGAGGAGTCTTCTTACCCATATAAAACCAGAAAACAAAGACTCTATTTTTTTTTTAAAAGAGCCTGGAAGAAAACAAGGAATTGTTGAAAATAAAAAATTAAAAAGTGGGAGAATAGACATTTTAATCAGGGCGACTCGGCCCAAAATGGATAATGGGAGCGGGTTCAATCTAATAAACATGGAGCGAACCCTCTGAAGAAGCGGGTCAAAGTTAAGCACATATAGATCCGAAACATGAACGGAAAACAGAACTTCTAAATACCTTTTAGGCCTACGATTAATACAGCTAACTAGATCTTGGTGTAACTCTGGATCTGCACCCCCGCAGACCAGAATTTCGTTTTTTTTCTTATTGATTCGATAACCTCCTAGGGCTTCAAATTCTTCGAAAATCTGTAAAACCTGGGTCTGGGATTGCAGGTCGGGTTGGATCTGGTTGGGTATGATTAATAACATAATGTCATCCGCCTACAATTTACTTTTAGACATAGAGGTAATCTGCGGCGTAATGGTCAAGGAATTCCTAATTGCAGTGGCCAATGGTTCAATAAAAAAAGCAAAAAGAATAGGTGACAAGGGACACCCTTGTCTGGTCCCACGTTGCACCACAACTGAGCCCACCATAACATAATTAATAATAATGTTAGCTTTGGCACCAGTGTATACATTTTTAATTAAAGTAATAATCTTTAAAGGAATTCTAAAGTGCGTTAAGATAGAAAAAAGAGTTTCCCAAACCACCAAGTCAAAAGCCTTTTCTGCATCTAAAAACAGAATTAGTGCAGAAATACTCCTTACCTGAAAAAAATCTAATGCCTCAATTGAAAGTGTGTGTTAGTGATAAATTGACGACCTGCTATGAAATCGTTTTGCTCAGAGTGTATTAAATCAACGGCAATGGTGTTAAAACGAATAGAGAATAGTTTGGTGGTGATTTTGTAATCGGAGTTTAATAAAGTGATCGGTCTGTATGAGCTGGGGTCTTTAGAATCTTTCCCCTTCTTCAGGAAACTCACTACCATACCTTCATGAAAAGAATCTGGAACTTAACCTCTATTTAACATAGAATTTAATAATTTTAATAACAAGTCGGAAAAAGATACCCAGTTCTGTTGATCTAATGGAAATGGAAAAGAGTAAAGGAAGTCAAGTCACTGCAATGTCCCATATTGATCTTGTACCCCCCCCCCTTTTACTGACTCTCACAGTCCAATCTTAAGATGGGAACTGAGACCACAGGGGAGTTTCAGATCTCGGTCAAAGACATGCTAAACATGATTCTTGGTGAGGTGAGGGAAATTAAGCAATTTCAAAGGACGGAACTCGCTGTTATCAATCAACGTTTAGACAAAATTGAAGAATCTATGTCTTCTCTCCCCGTCCGATTACAAGAAGCCGAAACCAGGATATCAGGCTTGGAAGACCACATGACTGAAGTGAGAAAGGAGGTTAAAAGCTTTTCTATAAACTCAAAATTACTTGAATTTAAGCTTGATGACTTGGAAAATTATAATAGGAGGTCGAATCTCAGAATTGTTGAAGTCCCTGAGAAAATCGAGGGATCAGACATGAAACTCACTACCATACCTTCATGAAAAGAATCTGGAACTTGACCTTTATTTAACATAGAATTTAATAATTTTAATAACAAGTCGGAAAAAGATACATAGTTCTGTTGATCTAATGGAAATGGAAAAGAGTAAAGGAAGTCAAGTCACTGCAATGTCCCATATTGATCTTGTACCCCCCTCCCCTTTTACTGACTCTCACTGTCCAATCTTAAGATGGGAACTGAGACCACAGGAGAGTTTCAGATCTCGGTCAAAGACATGCTAAACATAAATCTTGGTGAGGTGAGGGAAATGAAGCAATTTCAGAGGACGGAACTCGCTGTTATCAATCAACGTTTAGACAAAATTGAAGAATCTATGTCTTCCCAACCCGTCCGATTACAAGAAGCCGAAACCAGGATATCAGGCTTGGAAGACAACATGACTGAAGTGAGAAAGGAGGTTAAAAGCTTTTCTATAAACTCAAAATTACTTGAATCTAAGCTTGATGACTTGGAAAATTATAATAGGAGGTCTAATCTCAGAATTGTTGGAGTCCCTGAGAAAATCAAGGGATAAGACATGAAACAATGGATTACTTCTTTCTTCCTTCACAAAGGAGATCTAACGATTACTCATGCCCATCGAGTTCCAGCGCAGCCCCTTACAAACTCGACACTTCCTCGAACTATTCTGGTGAATTTCGGGGATGTTCGTGTCAAAGAGATAATTCTCTCCAAGGCATTTAAACAAAGGCAATTTGCAGCAAATGCTACCACGAAATGTAGGATTTTTTCAGATATGTCCGCCGCTGCGGCTAGGAGGAGAAAGGAATTTGTAAAAATTCTTCAACTATTTAAAGATAAGGGTGCTCAAGCCATGATTTCCCAGCAATCAAAGCTAAAAGTTCTTGTTAAAGGCAAATTATATATGTTGACTGATATAGATGAAGCACAAGCATTGCTCCGTAAGATCTCACAAGACTAGCGGTACTAGTGAGACTCGATGTGGGCTCTGATGTGTTATGATTAATTTTCCTGACTCAGTCTTATGCTTTGCTGGGGGATCACTACATTGACTAATGATTTTAAAGATAATGTTGCAGAGTACTTCTATTTTCTTTTGTTTTCTCGGGGGGGGGGACCAGGATAGGACTCTTAGAGGGGTTAAGGGGCGCAATAACAAGGCGCCTCAATGATAAGGGGTTTTCCTGTATGGCCAGTGTGGAGACAGGGCCACAGGGGTGGGGGTAGTATGGGAGGGACCACTGGTGCTGGGGGTGAAAAAAGAAAAAATATTGACGTATTTTGGATTTTTCTTGTATTTTTGGCCGAAGACTTTTTCTGCTATATATTATTTATAGGGAGTGAATTAATTGAACTGAAAAAATATATTTTGTTGGAATGGTTGCTGGAAGCCTGTATCAATCAGATCCAAAATGTCTATCAATTGAGGGCTTAAAATAATTTCTTTTAATGTCAATGGCCTATACAATTAGAAAAAAATGAGAGCCATCGAATTATGGATTAAAACAGAAAATCCTGCGGCCATTATGCTACAAGAGACTCATATCTCCGCCGCAAAAATGATGTTTTCACTATGTTTAAGACATGGGCCACATTTCGTGGATTTTCGTCCACTACAGTATCTCAACGAGGTGTTGCCTTTTTCTTGAATAGGAATCTGAACGCAGAAATTATGCAGTCAGAGGAGGGTAGCGGAGGCAGGTGGTGCTGGGCCACTTGTTCAGTTATGAACAGACGAAGGCGGATTACCTTTGTTTCTTTTTATGCCCCGGTGGATGATAACCCACAAGACTATGAAGATTTGTTTCAATCTCTGCTTATGGTAGGGGGAGATATCGTTATTGGAGGAGATTTTAATATTCTGATGGACACAAAACTGGATTCCACCACACTTTCTAAGAAACAGCTTAAACCTAAGTCACGTCGATCAATTAATAATAATATGTCTATTCTTGACTTATGTGATCCTTGGCGAATACATAACCCACAAAAAAAAGAATGTACCTGCTGGTCAGGCAGGCAAATTTTCCTCACGCATTGACTTTTTTTTGGCTTCTTGGCAATTAAAATTTTCTCATCAAAGAATTCTTCATAATGGTTTTTCAGACCACGCAATGCTGATAGCCGAGTTTGTCCTGGGAGAATATTCTAGAACTCCAAAGCGATGGATATTTAATGTACTATACCTACAAGACGATGATTGGATTAGTTTCCTTAAATTAGAAATCTCAGAATTCATAGCTCGTAATTTTGATACCGCCCCTTTACATATCATTTGGGACTCCCTGAAAGCCTTTATCCGTGGTATTGCTATAAGTAAGGACGCAGCTAAATGGTCGAATATTAAGAAAGATAGAAACTTACTTCAAGAAAAAATTCAGATTTTAACTCTAAAACGACAAGGTGATTTTTCTAGTGGGGTTCAGAACCAATTGAATAAAGCCAAACGTGAACTTTGCTCTAATCTATTCTCGCAGAGCGAAGCAATTTTTCTTAGACAGAACCAGAAAATTTATGAGGAACGCAATTTCACAGGAAAGCTTCTGCTTGGCAGGCTAAAGAACAAGCTGCTGCAAATCATATACGTTGTTTAAAATGTCCCGTCCAAAACAGTGAGATATCGGCTCCGTAATGCTTTCACCTTACCAACAGATTTACAGTAAACATCAAGCCATTGACCATCAAAAGCTCTCTAATTTTCTTGGTAGATACCCAATTCCCTTCCTTTCAAATATTGAGCAGGAGAAAATGTTTAGTCTATTCACTAAAATTGAACTAGAATTGGTGATTAAGGATTTACCGCTCTGTAAGGCTTGTTGCCTGGATGGGCTGACTTCAGAATTCTTTAAAGTTTTCTTTAATTCTTTTTCCGACATGCTTCTTCTCATTGAGTCGCGCTTCCAGCTCCTTGCGACACGCAGTTCCTAGGAAGGCCCGAAACATCAGCAGGCACTTCCACAAGAACTCTGGGGAGCTGGGGGGTGATGTCTGTTGTCCCTGAGACTTCAGCTGGAGGCAAGCTCTTTTCCAAGCCTTTGGAGATCCTTCACAAGTTGAAAGCAAAGTACACAAAGTTCCGTTCTCCTTCCTTTGGCAGTAAGGCAACCACTGGAGGCCAATTCCCTAAGCAGCAGCACTTCAGCTTGGGAATAGTCTCTCCTCAGTTTCTTCAGGTTCCTCTCCTCAGTAAAGGTTTCTTCTTGTAGTCCAAAAGTGATCTAATTTCATGGGTTCAGGGTCCAAATATTTATACCCCAAAATCCTTTGTTCTCTGAGGGGAGAGGGGCCTTTGCCCAGTCCAAACCAGTTCTGAAGCTCTCTGTTTACCAGACTTCTCCTTTCCTTTCACAGTGCAGGGCATGCACATCAGACGCCCCACAGGAGGTGGAGCCAGCATCGTGGAAGGCAAGTACAGTCCTGGAGCACTGACAATGCACCCTGCCCTTGGGCCTACCATAGGGGTGACTGATATAAAGAAAGGGAAGGTTTAGGGACTGGCAAGTGGGTGCACTTGCCTAGTCAGCATGACAGTACCAGACTGCACACAGGCTCTGCAATGGCAGACCGTAGACACATCTTACAGGGCTGCCTCTGTGGGTGGCACAACCAGTGCTGCAAGTTAACCAGCAGCATTTGGATTTACACGCCCTGGGCACACTCAGTGCTCTAGACTAGGGTCTGACAAGTAAACCAAATAGCCAAACATGGAACTACTGATTAGTACATCAATTTACAATAGGGAGCACTTGCACTGTGGCACTGGATAGCAGTGGCACAGTGCCCAAAGCATCTAACGCCAGCAAAAATGCATGAGGCAACAGCAAAAATGGAAGGTAAACCCACGCCAATGGTGCCAGGTCTACCACTAACCTTCTCCTGCATGACTATTAATGTTGTTTCAGGTCCCACTGTAGCACAGAAACTGCTATCTTGCACATCATAGTCAATGCTCTCTTGTCAACAGATGTAGATGGCCCCTGCCTCCAGATATTGTTGGAACTCTCAGCTGCTTTCGACACATTCGACCATTGCACCTATATATGCATCCTGGTGTATCTAATGGTATTCACCCACAGTGTCCTTTTTTGGTTTCCTTCTACTTTTCCAATTATCACCAGTTCATTCACATAAGCACATTCAATTCACAAGAGATCCTTTCACAAGAGATCCTTTTAACCTGTGGAGTCTCCCAAGGCTCCATACTGTCACCTGTCATGGTATTCTACTCACAGAAAACAGCATCAAATTGTGCTGATATGCCATTGATACACAACTCTACTTGAAAGACTCCACTGCTTGAGACATCCAACACCTCAAGCACTGTTTGCACATCATCCAGCTCTAGATGTTCAGTGCCTACCTGAAGCTCAGTCCAACAAAGACTGAATTCCTGTAACTTTCCAAGCATAACAAACAAGATACTGTACAAACCTGGCTCAATAGCATGAATCTTGACTGCTTTGAGCTCCAATTTTCACCAAATTGAAATCCATTAGGATTCATTCCAGACACTAACCTCATCATCCAGGGACACAATGTCAAAAACACAGCATGGTACCAACTCTTTTCTTTAAAGAAATTCAAACCATCTCATCTAGAAATCAACTTTGGAATTGCTGTTAAAGCCTTCATACTCTGACATCTGGATGGTGGTAAAGCGCTACTCCATGGCTTCCCAGGTGCCACTCTGGCACCCCTTAGGGTCATCCTATTTGCTGGAGCACGCCTCAGGTAGGGCCGGAAGAAATCTGATCACATTACCACCATCATGATTGTACTCCATTGACTTCTCCTGGCAGCCCACACTATATTCAAAACCAGCTGCATCATCGACAAAGCTATCACGACCAGCTATCCTGCTTACCTTGGAGATAAGGTTGCTATCTCTGGTGGATCTCACACACCTGTAGCCAGGACACCATCAGACTGCAGACTAAGAAGCGTAAAAAAGAAAAAAGAAGACAGCAGCAATTTTCAATCTGTGCACCCAGGATCTGGAACAACATCCCCGTATCCATCAAGAACATGCCAACGCTGCTCCAAATTATGAAGGACTCGAAGACTCACTTCTTCGAGAACACAACAGCACACTGCATTAAACATCAACAACCGAGCTTCCTCTCCTCCAACTCATTGTATTTATGGTTGTCTTTGACCATTGGTAGTGTTTTGGTAACTTTTGGCTAGGTTTGCACTCTAGAAATGCCATATACATGTAGAGATATATAAATTTACTTTGCCAAGGTGATTTTTACATTCCAGTGAGTATGAAAGCCTCATGGTATACTTGCAGGGTCGGCTCCTCTGCAAGGGCGTAGGAGCCCCACTGGCTCAGAGCCAGTATAAAAAATATAAAACAATATTTGAGTATTGTTTTATTTTTAAGCCGCTTGCTCAGCCAGCGTTTGCAGGGAGGGGTTGGGCTGAGAATGGGAGAAGGAAGGAGGAGTGCTAGTGCACTCCCTAAGTGCTCATGTGTGTTTGGCCGGCCGCCTCAGGCCGCCCAAAACACACATACGCACTTAGGTTTCTGTAACCCGACTGTATTGAACAGCCGAGTTAGAGAAACCCCACAGACTCCCTGGTCTGAGCAGGGTGCCTTTCTTACCTCCTTAGGCCAATCACGCACTGCTCTGCAGTGCAATGTTTTCACAGGGAGTCTGTGACTAGCCTGCAGTGTCTGCTGGAGAAAGTAGCCCAAGCAGCAATGCGTGACACTGGAGGTGGCTGGCAGCAGATTAGTGCAACTTTTTAAAATATTTAATTATCCTTATTTTTCCCCACCCTCCGCCGTGCACCCTGCCATGCTTCATCCTGCACTCCCCTCCCTCCCCCGCCTCTTCACTTTGTGTGTGTGGCTGCCGACACTGCATACTCATATTGGGCATGTGCATACTATTGTCTGATCTGGGAAAGTTTCTCAAGTTCTGCCTCTTTGTGAACCTTGTGAAGTTTCTCAATCTAACCTCTCCTTCACCTGTACAACTTTTTTGTGTATTGAGAAATATTTACCACTGTATTGCGAAATATTTTTCATTCTAATCGAACTCACCCATGCAACGACATATAAGCAGAGTTTGATATTTACAGAGCATTTCTATGAAGAAGGGCAAATGTTTGCAAAGTTTGTCTCTACATGTTATATTTGCAAAGGTTTTTGAGCACAATGGTTTAGTCTGCTGGAGAAGAAAGTTAAGTATGTGAAGTACATCCTATGCAGAACCAGTTTGTTAGAGCAAAATAAAGACATATGCAACATAAAACATCAAAAGTGCCATGCTTTTCATACAAACGTAGCACAGGAAAATCTTTGAAACCTTCATGAACGTTCGATAGAACTTTCTTTCCAGTATCAATTTCACACTGTACATGCATGCACAAAGAGAATTGCCTTGTTAATACCCACACTAACCCTCACAGGTAAGGCACGCTCTGCAAACCACCCTTGCCTGCTGTTATCTGATTTATCACACGTTATATAAAACCCGATTTGCCCTGGCAGGATCCAAGTTACTCAGCAGAAATGTACTTTGCACACTGCAAACGTGGTATTCACACAGGTCACAGAAATGCGCATAGTTATTACAGGGTCTTTATTTATGATTGGGCTTCTTGGCTATATAGGTTTCAAACAAATAAATAGATTACCTGCTGCAGCAGGCAAACTACCTTTACTGTAGCAGTTTCCACAATACCAAGAATATATTTCACATTAAAATGCCAGTCTTAACATTGTGCAGACACTACCATGACAGTTTCCATATTTCCCAAAAACAGTGTCATGGCATCACCCACATTTGCCCCGCTCAGATCCCTGCACCATCACCCCAATCACGCCCAGCTATTGTAGTAAGGGTTCTTGATGGTAGCCTAGAACAATTCCTTGTTGTGTTCAGGGTCGGATTGGGATCACAATTTGGCCCGGGCACTGACGAAAAAAGTGGCCCGCATTCATGAGGCGTGGCCCATATTGAAGGGGCGTGGCCCACATTTAAGGGGCGTGCCCTTTCATGAAAAACCATTTGCACAGACAAGGAATGAAAGTGGGAGGATACTGTTCTTGCACAGGACACAGGGACAAGTTGACAATAGCCTACATGCTGAGCAACTAAAAAAACAGCTAGGCCCCTTTCTGTCACAAAATTATTTGAGCCCTCCAGTGCAGGAGCACCTGAAAAGCAGGAAAGCCCCTGCTATTACGAACCAACTTAGCCCTCCCCAGACCTTCAGCTCAGGAGCACATGAACAGAGGTAAGGCCCCTGCAATTAGGAAATTCATCAGTCCTCCAGGCCTCAGGGCAATGTCCTGTCAGGGGAGCACAAAACACAGCTGCTGGGTCATCCAAGGTAGCCAGGTAGGCAGGGGGAGGCTGAGGGGAAGATGGTGCGAGTTCCAAACATCACCTGGCCCCCACAGCGAGACCCATTCTTCTTCGCCCACTATGCCCTGAATGTGAAGGGCTGTGGGCGAGGTGTTAAGACTAACACTGTTTCTGGGTTGCGTGGGCCCCAGGGGGGCCGAGGTGAAAATGGCTCATAGGCCTGAGCAACACCTGGCCCCCTGGGAGGCCGATTCTTGCAAATAATCACACCTCCCCAGCCCAGCCTCAGCGTGATTGCTTGGTTGGGCAGGGGGTGAAGGAGAGGCCACAGCTGATAATCGCTGTACGGCCGCACAGAGAGGCTGCTTTCATTTCTCTGTCTCTGTCTCAGTGCTCTCTGTGGGCCGTCTTTTTTTTCTCCCCTTTCCTAGGCCACTCTCTGTGGACTGGGAAAGGGGAAAAAAAACGGCCCACAGAGGGCACTGAGACACTGGCGCTTCGGCCGATGCCCGAATGCCTGCCTTGCCAATCCGCCCCTGGTTGTGTTGCCCCTGAATGTAGCACTGCTTACCAGCATACCAGGGCCGGAAGCAGAAGGCGCACTGGGGCAGAGAAGGACAGCAGAATAGTCTCACCCAAAGCTATCCAAAAAAACTCAGAAAACTGCAGCTTGTACATGCCTGAAAGAGGGAAATAAAAAATGGCTGTGACTAAGATGCTCAAAAAGCCCTGCTTCCTTCAACTCTGTAGTGTGGGAGACACCCGGACTGCACCATACATTATTGTTGTAAAGCACCCCGGAGGGCGGGCTCGCCCAAAGAGATAAAAAAACAGACTTGTGGTTGTGGCCCTTACATCCCATAACAGTGTGTGTTTGCATTTATTCCACAAGAGTCACCCCCGCTTGGCCTCCCCACGCAGCACCCGAGTGATCGCTAACCCTGGCTGCTACATTGGCGACTTGCGTGGTCTCCTACCTATGCCTCAACCACTGCTTCGCACGGACCTGCCCAGCATGTCTGGGAGAGTTCCATCTCCCTGCCACTGCGGGCGCATCCTGCCTCTAGCGCGGGCCATCGCTGCTGCTGGACTGCTCCAGGAATGCCCCCTGTGTGACCCCGACCGTACTGTGGCTTATGGCGCCTCTGCATCGCTGGCACGCGCATGATGAGGCCTCCGGTGCCTCCACCCCGCTGGGCCAAATCAACTCCTTGCATCTCAGCAGGTCAGTGCCCCAAAGTACCGAGCTCCCCTGGAGGCAGCTGCTGAGCACTGCACCTCTCTCTCTCTCTCTCTCTCCTCTGGATACTTGATCCTGAGCACCCCTCGCACACCGCATACAGCACGTAGGTGCGCTCAAGTCCCACTGGCCTCCAGCAATAAACAAATGGACAAACAAAGAGAAATATAAAGGGAATTGAAAGGAAGAATGAGGGTGTAGTGGGACACACTGCCCTCAGGTAGGGGAAACCCACCTACAGAGAGCAAGAGGCCAGCACAGAGAGCAAGAGGCCAGCAGAACCAAATTCGCAGCAACACTGAGCTGCATCAAGATATGGAGAGCAGAGTGCCCACACACTCACTCAAACAGGGATGAGTCTACCAGCCCAGGCAGGGGCTGCTGAACCACAGGCAGGCCCCACACAACCACCACCACCACAGCAACGGCTGGGCCATGCGGCAGTGGTGCCCCTCCCACCGTTCAGTGATCTTGCAGATCCCGAGACACCAGCCCCATGCTGGAAATCGTGGATCGGCCGCCTAGACCATTACTTCACTGGGATGCGGGAAAGAGACGGAACAGTCAAGAGGTCATTACTCATGTGCTATGGAGGAGACGAGCTGTACAATCTATTCGAAATGCTTCCAAATACAGGGGCCGCCAATTACTATGATTCGGCAGTGGCGGCGCTAAATCAACACTTTGACCCTCAAATCAAACCTGATTATAAGTGCTTTAAACTGAGCCAGGCCAAGTAAGCAGAAACTGAATCGATCAACATCTTCTATGCCTGACTAAGGAAGTTAGAGAGCTCCTGCACGTTACAAGATCAACAGGAGGAGATAAAGGCGCAGATCATGCAGGGATGCAGGTCGGTGTTACTGCAGCAGGTGATCCTCAAACAACCTGGGATATCGCTAGGCGTAATAGTGGTACTGGTGAGGTCACATGAGCTATCGAATGCACAGGCAGATGAAATGAAAGCAGCCCTGAACAGGCAAAAACTGTGTCCGGACCACCTGAGACACCATTCATCAAGGAGGAGAGAGGAGATACCATTCAGAGACGCCCAATGGCTCCCGGCACAAACCCAGAGATTACCACAAAAGAAGCCTTCAGAAACTGAGGCATCAAGCACCCTCCTACAAGCACGTCCTGCACAAGGGCAAAACATGCTCCAGGTGTGGTAAGCTAAACAACTTCGCCAAAGTGTGCCGAGGTGGACGGTCAAGACAAACCACCAACAGCCAGCGTGGAGTCTCATCTGCCATCAGACAGCTGTCCATGGAAGATCCGATGGGACGGGATGACGCCACCCTGCCTGGGATTCGACCTGGAAGCAGACGATGAAGACGTCTTCTTCGTGGCATTCGTCAGCCGCGCAGACCGGTGCCGGAGGATGCCCCCCATGCTCGGCTTCAGCATAGAGGCACTCATTGACACGGGGTCATCTGTCAACATCATGGCCAGTGTGCAATATGAATGTCTCTCACCAAGGCCTCCCCTGTCACCATCCATCCAAGGCGAAGATCTACATGTATGGTAGAACCGAGCCACTCCCACTAAGAGGAGTAATGGATGTGGAAGTAGCCTATGAAGGACGCTGTGTCCCCATGAAGTTCCTTGTTATGGAGGGCAAGAGGGGCGCTCTTCTTAGCTCTCGCATGGCTGAAGATCTGGAATTGGTTATCTTCGCCAACCAAGTCCACGACTCCCACGCAGATGCCATCCTGCGGGAGTCTCAAAGGGAAACAGTTCAAGCTACATAGCCTCATAGCCCTGCCCCCTTACCAGCCCCACTCACGCCTACACCTCGACTCCCGCCCCCCTCCCCAACATAATGGCGACCGGTGTGCGGTCGCGCCTCTGGTACACCGAAGGCGCGCATAAGGCAAGCCTATCTGCGCCCGTCCGCGAGCCGACCCCGACCAGCGCCAGGAACCCTGGTTCTCCTGGTCCTCACCGCTACAACTCCGCCAGCCTCTACGTGCTCAAACCCGAGTGCCTTGCCGACAGCGTGCGAGCCTCGCCCATTAGCACCCAAGAACAGTTCTCGTGCAGACACTGCTGTAGTTCTTTCACCGTCGACACAACGCCAACAGCCACCAAAGGATCACCTACGGTATGACCCACTTAAACCCTGAACTGCATCCTTCTCAACGTGCGCTCCCTTCCCCGATACGCCGTAGAGATTTGGGACATGATCGATGCCCTTTTGCCCGACATCGCATTCTTCACGGAAACCTAGACCAACTCTGGCCCTGACATCGCCACAGCTACCCCGGACAGCTACAAGTTCCTGAGAAAGGACCACCCACACCGCCGGGGTGGATGACTAGCCATCGCACACAAGACCTCTCTCCAACTCTCCACCTCCAGCTCGAGCGACCCACACTCAAGCAAGGAATACCTCCACTTGCAGATCCAGACGAGCCCCAGGATCATGCTACGCAGTACACTCATCTACAGACCGCCAGGACCCCGCGCCCAGCCCGCAACCACCATCGCCAAGCTTGCCGGACCCCACGCCATCACCTCCACTGACTACATCCTGCTCGGAAACCTGAACTTCCACCTCTAGAACAGCCAGGACCCAGATTCCACCGCTCTTATCGACAACCTAGCCAACTTGGGACTGAAACAGCTCGTGAGAAGGATCAAACATCCATTTGAGCCACACCACCCAGCCCTTCTGGACAGACTTCCACTGCATCCATTTCACTTTTACCACCACCACGGCACCCAAACCTGCCCGCGCCCGCCTCAACGGAACTGGAGTAAGGTCACCGAGGAACACCTGAACTCCACACTCCTATGAAACCCCCCCAAGGCCACCACCGACACTAACTCCGCAGCCAGGGAATTCCACCACTGGGTCACCTGCTGCGCCGACTAGCTGGCACCTCTCCGACAGACTGCCAAACAACGTCTGCCTAAGGCTGCCTGGTTCACCATAGAACTCCAAGAAGCCAGACGCACTTGCAGACGTCTGGAAAAAACCTGGCGGAACCATAAGACCACGGAAGCACATAACAACCACAGGATCGCCATGAAGGACTACCACCAGCGTATAAGGGACACCAAAAGCACCTTCATCAGCGAGAAAGTCAAACAAACAAACAAACTCAGCTCCTACTTCCACATGAAGAACAATTTCAGCGAGCCTGCAGAAGACAGCACCACACCACCCACCACCGCCGAGAAGCCGACCATCACATCCTGGGGTACCGCGTCTTTCGAGCTCATCTCCTCAACCATGAACAAGAGACACTCAGGAGCCTCAATGAACCCATGCCCCCCGCACATCTTCCACAGGGCCGCCACTGCCAACTCTCCCAAACTTGGCCATGCTATCAACTCCTCCCTTACTTCCAGCACCTGCCCGACAACTGTAAACGTGCAGAGGTTAAACCCCTCCTCAAGAAACCAACGCCCGACCCTACTGACCTGAGGAACTACCGGCCTTTTCTCTCCTCCCTTTTCACAGCCAATGTCACTGAAAAACTCATGAATGCCCAGCTTACCACATTTATTGAAGAAAACTGCATTCTAGACACCTCCCAGTCCGGCTTCCGCAGTAACCACAGCACCAAGACCGCCCTCCTTGCTGCCACCTACGACATCCGCATGCTGCTCGACCAGGGCCACACCACAGCCCTCATCCTCTTAGACCTCTCCGCAGCCTTCAACACCGTCTCACATCGCACACTAGCCGCCAGGCTCCACAACGCAGGAATACAGGGGTCTGCCCTCGACTGGATCAGATCCTTCCTCACCGGCAGAACCCGGAGGGTCAGACTTCCCCCCTTCCTCTCCGACTCCACTGACATCATCTGCGGAGTACCCCAAGGAGCTTCACGAAGCCCGACGCTCTTCAACATCTACATGGCCCCCATCGCCGCCATCATCAGACAGCATGGGCTCAGCATCGTGTCCTACACTGACGACACCCAACTCATCCTCTCCCTCACAAAGAACCCAGAAAGCACCAGACTCAGCTTCCAGGAAGGAATGAGAAACATGGCAGCTGGATGAAGGACAGCTGCCGAAAGCTCAACTCCGAGAGGACCGAGGTCCTCATCCTCAGACCCTGCACCTCCGCCTGGGACAACACCTGGTGGCCCTCTGCCCTTGGTAGCCCACCCATCCCAACAGACCACGTTCGGAACCTCGGCATAATCCTCAACTCCTCCCTCTCCATGAACCACCAAATCAACGCTGTCTTCTCTGCCAGCTTCAACTGCCTCCACATCCTCCATAAGACCTTCAAATGGATTACCCCGACTGCAGAAAGACCGCCACCCACGCACGCACTCATCATCAGCAGACTCGACTACGGCAACGCCCTCTACACCGGAATCAACAAAAACTCTTCTACGCAAGCTCCAAACCATCCAGAATGCTGCCGCCAGGCTCTTTCTAGGGACACCGCGCCATGAATATATGACCCAACACCTGCAAGACCTCTACTGGCTCCCCATCAAGAAGAGGGTCACCTTCAAACTCCTCACCCATGCCTTAAAATCCCTCAACAACATCAGAACCAAATACCTCAACGACCGAGTATGTTTCCACGCACCCAAGAGGAACCTCCGCTCCGCTGACCTCGCCCTCGTAGAGGTCCCCCACATCCACAGAAGCAGAACGGGCGGGAGGGTTTTTCTCTTACATTGCAGCCAAAACCTGGAACGCACTCCCTGTAAGCATCAGACGCTCCCCAACCTTGCAAACGTTCAGGAAAGACCTCAAGACCTGGCTCTTCGACCGAACTGACCAGTTCCCCCCCCCCCCCAGCACCTTGAGACCCTCACAGGTGAGTAGCACGCTCTACAAACCACTGATTGATTGATTGATTGATTGATTGAATCTTGCTTATCTGTCAGGCCCACAAAGCATTTCAAGACATCAAGGTGGCCCTGATGGACAAGACAGTGAGGCGTACTTTCACACAGGATGACGCACAGAGGTGGTTGTCGATGCCAGTTCCATCGGACAAGGCGCAGTCCTCCTCCAAGAGACCTCTGGCAGAGAATGGGTTCCCCTGGCGTACGCCAGCAGGGTACTGGCAGAGAAGGAGACAAGGTACATGCAGATAAGAAGAGAGGCCTCGCCATCAAGTGGGCCTGCCAGCACTTTCACCTGTACCTCTATGGGCGAGACTTCAAAGTTGTGATGGATCACAAACCATTGATCCCCTTCTTTGCAGGGACAGCGCGCCTGGCCCCACCGAGGATTGAGAGGTGGGTGGTGCAGGTCCAAGCATACCTTTTTGAAGTGGTGTTTCAGCCCGGGGCCAACAATCCAGCAGACTTACTATTGCCACATCCCATGGTGTCTGAAAAAGAGGGAGTGACCACAGAAGAAGAAGATACCGAAGAACTGGTGCGCATGATCACGCAACAAGCCTGCCCAAGGCATGGTCCGATAGGTGCTGTGACTGCACTTGACGAGAATCTGGAGAAAGATAAGGAGGCGCTAGCTAACTGGAGGTGGCTTCACTTCCTAGATGGGGTCCAAATGCTAAATGAAGAGGACAAGGCAGCCAGACAACAACTGTGGAAGGTCCACAGTGAACTCAGCACCGCCCCCTATGAGATAGTGCTCAGAGGGTCTGCCATCATTATACCTTGAAGCCTGCAGCAACAAGTGGTCAGTCTGGCACACATAGGGCATCAAGGGCTAGCCAAGATGAAGGCCCACCTCTGCAGCAAGGTCTGGTTCTCTGGAATGGATGCCATGGCTGACAATATGATCCGAACATGCCACTGGCTGTGACCCCTGCTGCATCCCATTGTGACAGAAGACCCCTGCCGGGAGCCATGGTCCCACATCAGGATCGATTTTGGATGTTTCCCTGATGGGTGCAACACCATTGTCCTGATGAACTCTCATTCCAAGTTCCCGTTCATGGAGGTTGTGTCATGTATGACATTCCCACAGGTCAATGCCTTCCTCGACAAGATCTTTGCATTGATGGGTCTCCCCAACGAGATATGGGCCGACAATGGCCCCCCATTCCAAGGGAGAGAATTCCATAAATACCTGACAGCCCCCTCTGTCCAGCACCGCAAAATAACTCTCCAATGGCCTCAAGCCAATGGGTAAGTGGAACAATATATGAGGACCCTTAACAGGGCACTGGGGATCAGAGTGGAAAGAGAGAAGATGTGGAGAAGTGCCTACAATGTTTCCTGAATGCCTATTGCCAAACCCCCCACAGCACCACCCACTGCGCCCTGTCTCATGTCCTGTTCCATTGGGTACCAAGGAACAGCATACTTGCTGTTCCAGCATGGCGTCCAGAAGAACTGGACTGTTAGGCCACTCAGGCTAGGAGAAGGGCCACCACCAAAGGTCCAGTGCTGCGAGAAGAGCTCAGCCAGTCAGCATACGGATGGGCAACCTTGTGGTTGTCAGGGATCGACACCTGGGGTGGAAATTCTGGACACCCTATGAGCCCGAAGTATGGGGGATGACAGGAATATGAGGAACCGTGATTTATGCAGAAGTGGCTCACACACCATTGCCTGGACTGTATTGTGGTTCAAAAAAGTGCACACACCCCAGATTGAGAGGTGGGAAGACCCTGAACATGGAGAGATGGAGGAAGAAGCTGTGGTGCCATCACCTGCTCACAGAGCCGGGGTTGAGATGTCCACAGAAGCGAGGACTGAAAGAGCTGTCACCACAGAAGGGTCACCTCAGGTGATCCCGAGCCAGTCGCCACCTGTTAACACCCCATTTCGGGCAGAGCCGAGTTCCATTGCACAAAGCCAGATGTATGGTCTCCGGCCAAACCCAGCCCCAAGCCAAAGGCTTGAAGACTTTGTGTGCTTCATGCCGTGAGAAGAATTACAGGACTGAGTGGTCAGTAAGCAGCTAAAGAAAAGGTGGGATTTAGTGTGGGAGCCACCGGGCCTGCACCATACATTGTTGCTGTGAAGTACCCCAGTGGGCGGGCTTGCCCAAAGGGCATAAATAAACAGGCACATGACGCTCGTGGTCTTGGCCCTTACATCCCATAACTGTGTCTGTGTGCATTTATTTCACAAGGGTCACCTTGTGCTAGGCCTCCCCATGCGGCACCGGAGTGATCGCCAACCAGGGCCACTACAATCTCCTGTTCACTCTCTCTCACGTGCCTGCTGCATTTAAACTCTGGGAGGTTGGGAAAGTAACAGAGGTACAATGAGTGGCCCTGGGCAGTCAAAACCAGTCTCCAAGGACACCAGCCCTCCAGGGAAAAGCCCGGCAGAATGAAAAGCCTTACCGGTCCAGAGTCTGGGGCAAGTCAGTTTGCTGGTGAGGGCCACAAGGAATTTTGGTTCCTTTATGCAGCAAAACTGCTTCCACAGCAAAGGTCTAACATGCACTTCCGATGAACAGGATCCGCTCACAGCTATTGAATGGATCCTGTTGATTTATTGTTATTCCAGTTGACTCGATTAGAAGTTACATATAAAATGCTCCACTGAAAATCTGCAACATTGTCGCTCTCACCTGTCCCAGCACTGCTGAGTAGGAGCTACCATCAGGCCGAGGAGCTATCTGAACCTCCCACCCGCTCTTGTATAATGGCAGGGAAAAAAGCGCAGGACAGACAGAGGGGAGTAGATGTAGGCTGAGCACAAAGTCGAACAGATGTACCGATTAATTCTAATCTGAATTTAGGGTCTATGTTTCACAGATTTTGTGCTAAACAATCATAGGTAGTAGAGGAACAAAAAAGACACTGTGGGGCTTATATATGAGCCCTCGGAGCTGCTTGAGTATAACTTTTTGTGACGCTCCGACAGCACAGATTACTAACTCAAATCTATGAGGCAAGTTTCACTGCCTTAATACTACATATCTATGAGGGCATTGTGGCTTTGGATGGCCTCATACATATGGAGTAGGGAAAGTAGCACAAATTTCTGCATTGCCGTACTCTGCACTCAGGAGACCTTCTAGGGGCATCGCATAGTTTTTCCCATGCAACACCCATAGATTTTGATGCTGCCCCAGATTTACAAGATCATGTAAACCTGGAAAGCGCCCAATCTTTACGCCTCTCGAGGTAAGGGGTAATGAGGAGAAAAATCTTTATTTCTCTTTGTTGTTTCCTCTTAGGATTGGTTTTGTGGAGGAAGGTTCCCCTTCCTGCACAAAAGCAATCCTGCAGACAACATAGGCACGCTTGCACTATGGTGCAAAGGTGCCTCATTGGCACTAAGCAGCCAAAACGGCACTAGAGCAGGAAGCAACGGACAGGAATGTATGTACCATATTGCATAAATATGATGCATTCCTGCCCTTTCACTTTGTCGTGGAGCAAAGCAGCAAGATGGCCGACACCAAATCCCCGTAAATAAGGCCCTGTGATTCTGCAAAGCAATGGTACTAAACAACAATGCATCCTGTTTTTTAGCTTGTCACATCAAATACACTTAGATAGCTAACCGCAATAATGTAAGGCATATGAAATCAAACCACAAGGAAGATAATTGCGGTATGCCTGTATTTCAGATATGGCTTATCTAATCTCTTGCAACATCTGCCACACAAAACTATGCAGTGTGTTATGGCTCGGTCACGGTTAGGGAATAGACTTGGCAAGCCCTACAGGATCGTGATAAGATGCGTGCGGTGATGCGAGAAGTCCTGACAGGTGGAGTGGCCAGAATTGTGCATTATGACATAGATTTTAAAGCCTGTCCAGGTCCCTGTTGTGAATACAGCCCAGGGCAACAGAGCAGGTCTTTACTCATAGAGTCTTTCAGAGCAAAGATCCTACTAAAGAGAAGGATACAGTTTCTACAGCAAAGGTAAAGAGACAAGAGGAAATATTGTACAAAATGCTGCACCCTCATATTATTAATAAGAATATATTAAAGGCAACACTCACAGAGATATGAATGTAGTGGCTCATATGTATGTACATTCATATCGGTCCTTTTTATAAACAGATGCACTATCAACCTGAAAAAATGGACTCGTAGAAATCTGTGCTAACCAGTCCATGAAAAATAAGGATCTCTGTTCTTTATACATTTATGTTATTTTTGCTTAATATATTGGTCGTACAGACCCACGAGTATACATTACAACAGCTTTCACACAATTTCGTACAGCTACAACAGTATATATCATTGTGTGGGCGGAATTAACAATAGATGCATTCTCTGAGTAACTAACAGATGTACATCTCTCTACATTCCATCTGTGTGTACCTCACTAGGGATGCATTTCATGAGTCATTCTGAGCAGGCACATTGTTGGCCCCATGAGCCTTGACGGGACAGAAGATATATTTGATCTCTTTATTATCTCTTTAACATTGTCCTATGTGTTTGTTGTTGCAGTGATGTTCTGCCAGATTCCTTGTATCAACAGTCATGTCGGTCTGTCAGCAGGTTGTAGTATTGAAAAATATAGATTTTTACATTTCTGTAATATCCCCTTCTTACATATTTCTTTGTACCTACTGCTCAATCTAAAAATTATTATTATTATTATTATTATTATTATTATATGTCATAATGATCATTAATATTGAGACTAGTCTGTGAATAATTGATACTGTAGCCCAGAGACCTCTCTGATAAATTGCTAACCAATAAGAAAAGCCTCCTGCCAATATAGTGGCCAGTGAAGAAAAGAAGTCTGTTGCCACCACGGAAAAAAGTCTAGGCATTTTCTGACAACTTGCGCAATGCTCTATACCTGCTGACTCTCTTCTGGGTAGGAAGTTGCTGGGTCCCTTGATCAACAATGGTAATACAACCCATAGTGCTCCAGTGACTGCATTCATGGCTGAGGTTGGAGAGTCAGAAATAGCACCAGTAAGCAGAAGCTTCCAACGAAACTGAACAGGAAAAAAGTCTGTACACTTGATCTCCCTGAGGTAGGAGCAGAAAGTCGGGGAAGATTTCAGCAAAGCACAGCCACAGCCCGAGTAGGGCTTTCCACCGGGCGGTGACGTGGGGCGGTGTAAAATACGGAAAACTGACGATTACAGGTAATAACGTAAAAACTAAATAAAACAATTTTTTTGCGCGCGCTGCATCGCATGTGGCGTTGCAGCGCGCGCAACAACATTCGTTTTATTTCTTTTTTAAGTTACATACCTGTAATCGTCTGATTTCTCGTATTTCTCGTATACACTGGCCGTGGCTGGCAAAGCATGTTGATGCACCCGCTCTTCCATCAGACACTTAGGGGCAGATGTATCAAGAATCCAATTTGCGAGTCTGTAATTGCGATTTTTTGCGAATCGCAATTTCGGAATCGCAAAATGGTATGTATGAAGGAATCTGCGATAAATGTGCGATTCCTTAAAAATCGCAGATTTTTTTGCGATATATTTGAGATTTCTTAATTAGCGATTTTCGCAAATTAAGAAATCGCAAAAACGGGATAATGCAATGCAGGAACAGCCTGATGACATCACAACCAGGAAGTTTCAGTGATTGCTTGCACCTGCTTCCCAGAGCCACACCCAGTGGCAGTTGGAAGAGTGTTCTGAGGCAGAGCAGACCTGTTTGGAGAGCAATGGAGTCACAGAAGGCACAGGAGGAAATGGCATTGGAAAAGAGAAAAAGAAAGCAGAAGTTTTCAGAAAAGGAGCAAGAAATCCTCATAGAGGAAATGGTGTGTAACCATGAGGACCTTTTTGGAAAAAAAGCACTCAAAGTTCCTGACTCCAGGAAAAGGAAAATCTGGCTGGAGATCCAGGAAAAAGTTAATTCTGTAGGAGTCACCACTCGCTCCATTGATGAAATCAAAAAAAGGTGGTACGATATGAGACTCAGATCAAAAGAGAGACTTGCTGATAGAATTAAAGAGGCAAACAAAACAGGTGGTGGGACTTCTAATGTGGACCAACCAACACCCCATGAGGAACTGATAGAATCCACCCTGCTACCAGAGAGTGTGAGTGGAGTGTCCACCATTGATAGCTCTGAAGCTACAGCAACTACACAAGGTAAGATGAATGCAAATGTAATCAATGTATGTGTGTAAAGAATGTGTGTGTGTCCTGTGCAGAAACTCATTGTCAGAGAAATAGTAGTCCTCTTACACTGTAAAACCAGAAGTGAGCAATGCATCATGGGAGTTGTAGTCCAATTAAGATTGTCACATTCATCATCACAGTAACACATGCTATTTGACCAAGTAGTAATTTGTTTGCTGAAGCAGTGTAGTCCAAGTTGTTTTCTGCAATGAAAATATTTTATTTTAAAGAAACACAAATTCATATTTCACACTCTACAACACAAAAAAGAACGGGTGAGTGGGGAAAGTTTGCGCTGGAAAGAAAAGATTATTAATGCAAGACACTATTTGGTAAGCTCAAAAGGATCAGATACTGGTCACCCAACCAGGATCAGACAAAGTGTGACTCCAAAGGGGCCACTTTTGTACAATTTAAGCCATGAACATTAGATCCTGAGCTAAAGAAAAGTAGTTCAATCAAGATATCAAGTCCCAATTTTTGTGAGTTTTTCCGTTTTATTCTTCTTTGATCTTTTAGTAGAGTTAATCCAATCTTCACACGTACAACAACAACCACTGCCAACACGTGTTTCGTCAAGGTCATCCAAACCAAATGACTTCGTCAGGGCTGTAAATATTACAATAAATATACATAATTACATTCCACTCAAGAAAGGTTGTCAGGAGTCAGAAAAACATTTGCTATTTACATGAAGTAAGCAAAGTGGCTTTCGTTCAAACCCTAAAATAAAATTATTTATATGGTTACACCACACACCAATTTCACTAAGAGTATCTCCAAATATTCTTGAAAAAACTCCATTGCTTAATACACCATAAGGGTTACAAAGTTCACGTAAAGTGTCTCAAAGTTATTTTGAGAGCATTTCATTGACAAACCATCCAGGCAGGTCAAAGTTCTTATGCAAATTTTAATTCAAAATTCAGTTAGACCCATATCGAACACTCCCAAAGAGAGAAAGGTAAATGAGCCAAGAGAAAGAAGAGACGTCTGTGCAAGGACAGATAGCGCTTCCAAACACAAAAATTCAAAAGTAGACACCGTAAAAGACAGAACCATTGCGTGACAGGTGACACACGTGATGTTGTTATGAATAAGGGATCGTGTTTCACATAGATTATCATAATACGTTATAACCAGAGTTTGTTCAGAGGGCAAGGGATAGTCACCACACCCCGTGTAGAATGAAATGCAGTAAGCGTGAACTGACTAAAAAGGGATGGGCTCACCCTGGAAATTTCATGAAGCTGTAATGTAGTAATCCAGAGATAATAACTCCCAATTCACAATCTGCAACAAAACTACATACAAAAACATATTGGATGACCCTTCCAGTATCAGAGAGGCACGAAAAAGAGGCAATTTAATAAACACCAACAAATCATATGTATAAATGAAATGTTGCACTTACTTAATCATGCAACATATGGCGTCTTAATCAGTTTCAAAAGTGTCCTGTCTGTCCAAACACAAACCAAAAGGGCAGATCTTGTCCCATATATCCAGGGACTAAGTAATTCAATATTTTCCCGATAGGAAGGTTACCTAAAAGTCAAATATAATGTAAGCTAGATTAAATCGTCCCCCTTCAAAAGCTAGCGTCAGCACATTACTGCTTCCAAGGCGATAGTAAAAATCAATCGCAAGCATAGTTAATTATCGAAAAAAATACAAGAATACAGCGTTCCTTAAGCAATTAATAACTCTGGAGACGGGCCAGAAGCCAAGAGGAAAAGAAGCGTATATATACCCATATCATAGGGTCGCTAGCCCGATTTATCTACTTAATGCACTTGCCAAATCACTATTGTAGCGTAAGTAGTTAAAATTCAGTTATAACTGAATTTTAACTACTTACGCTACAATAGTGATTTGGCAAGTGCATTAAGTAGATAAATCGGGCTAGCGACCCTATGATATGGGTATATATACGCTTCTTTTCCTCTTGGCTTCTGGCCCGTCTCCAGAGTTATTAATTGCTTAAGGAACGCTGTATTCTTGTATTTTTTTCGATAATTAACTATGCTTGCGATTGATTTTTACTATCGCCTTGGAAGCAGTAATGTGCTGACGCTAGCTTTTGAAGGGGGACGATTTAATCTAGCTTACATTATATTTGACTTTTAGGTAACCTTCCTATCGGGAAAATATTGAATTACTTAGTCCCTGGATATATGGGACAAGATCTGCCCTTTTGGTTTGTGTTTGGACAGACAGGACACTTTTGAAACTGATTAAGACGCCATATGTTGCATGATTAAGTAAGTGCAACATTTCATTTATACATATGATTTGTTGGTGTTTATTAAATTGCCTCTTTTTCGTGCCTCTCTGATACTGGAAGGGTCATCCAATATGTTTTTGTATGTAGTTTTGTTGCAGATTGTGAATTGGGAGTTATTATCTCTGGATTACTACATTACAGCTTCATGAAATTTCCAGGGTGAGCCCATCCCTTTTTAGTCAGTTCACGCTTACTGCATTTCATTCTACACGGGGTGTGGTGACTATCCCTTGCCCTCTGAACAAACTCTGGTTATAACGTATTATGATAATCTATGTGAAACACGATCCCTTATTCATAACAACATCACGTGTGTCACCTGTCACGCAATGGTTCTGTCTTTTACGGTGTCTACTTTTGAATTTTTGTGTTTGGAAGCGCTATCTGTCCTTGCACAGACGTCTCTTCTTTCTCTTGGCTCATTTACCTTTCTCTCTTTGGGAGTGTTCGATATGGGTCTAACTGAATTTTGAATTAAAATTTGCATAAGAACTTTGACCTGCCTGGATGGTTTGTCAATGAAATGCTCTCAAAATAACTTTGAGACACTTTACGTGAACTTTGTAACCCTTATGGTGTATTAAGCAATGGAGTTTTTTCAAGAATATTTGGAGATACTCTTAGTGAAATTGGTGTGTGGTGTAACCATATAAATAATTTTATTTTAGGGTTTGAACGAAAGCCACTTTGCTTACTTCATGTAAATAGCAAATGTTTTTCTGACTCCTGACAACCTTTCTTGAGTGGAATGTAATTATGTATATTTATTGTAATATTTACAGCCCTGACGAAGTCATTTGGTTTGGATGACCTTGACGAAACACGTGTTGGCAGTGGTTGTTGTTGTACGTGTGAAGATTGGATTAACTCTACTAAAAGATCAAAGAAGAATAAAACGGAAAAACTCACAAAAATTGGGACTTGATATCTTGATTGAACTACTTTTCTTTAGCTCAGGATCTAATGTTCATGGCTTATATTTCACACTCTGCATCCACAGAACATACAAGAGACTCCAGCCCAGAAAATGAATTAGAAAGATCTCCTCCTCATGTGATGTCTGACACAGTTAGAAGTAGTCACTGATGCTCCTGTACAAAATAGGAACACACACAGGAAGCGGAGACGTGTTGCACCTTTGGAACCAATGGGAGTGGATGAAACTTCAGATGTAGATGCAGTTCCCAATGAGACAGTCACAGTCTCCCCTCAGGACTCACACCAGTAACCACAAACTCCAAGGAGGGCACGCTCATTCCGTCTGAAGGCAGGTGGGAGCAACATAGGACCAACTGAAGAAGGCACTGTTTTTGCTGGCCTTGAGCAGGACATGCTTCACGTACATCGCCTGCAACACAAGGCACTCAGATCAATTAATAGGCAGCTACTGAAATCTAATATAAATCAGGAAAGCATGGCTGCATCAATCGACAAACTCTGCCTGACCCTTTTAAAAACTTAAAAAGCACGTAACAGGGCTGCACAGGCTGCACAAGTCAGGATGCATACCTACACCAAAGCAATCAACAGGCTCTGTGCAGTCACAAGCAATTTCACGAGGCGCAGCATCAACATGCAGCGAGAATTAACTGACTGCACACGTGAAATGGCGAAGAGTGTGGACAAAATGACCTTGGTCTTGGAAAGTATGCAAACCACAAACTCAGGTGCAAGCGCTCTCCTATGCTCTGGAGAAAGTGAGGACAACTCCAGTAGGAGTAGTAGAAACCCTACCCCAACTAACAAAATGGGCCAACGCAGAAGTGGAAGGCGTTCTACTCCCGGACCTGAGCAAGAAGCCATGCCTTCACAGGAGCAACATGCTTCCAGCCGCCAGTGCAAAAAATAACTTTGTGATTAGTAACTAATGCAGAAGAAATGCATTGCGGAAGGTTGATTTTTATTCCACGTATTGATATTTTAATTTACATCTTTTGAAAGAAATGTTTAAAACATAAAGCAGAAGAGTTTGTATGTTGTGAATAAAAACAACATTTACAAACTTCAGTTAGCATTTAGTTTTTTCTTACCTAAAAATAATTTAGTGTAATCTCTGTCCTTCTTTGACGGCCAGCCATGGCTCCTACTCCTGCCTCTGCCATTCTTGGTGGAGGGATATCATCATCATCAGATGAGTCAGAGTCACTCACTTCAATGTCTGTGCCTTTGGGAATTGCCATGTTATGCAGCATTGCACATGTTGTAACAATTTTGCAGCATGTTTCAGGATTGTATTGCAATGCACCTCCACTTTTGTGTATGCATCTGAAACGGCTTTTTACTATTCCAAAAGTACGTTCAATGACCCCACGTGTGGACCAGTGTGCCCTGTTGTACCGTCTTTCACTGGCATTTGCAGGATTTAAGTATGGTGTAAGGATGAAATCACGCAATGCATAGGCACTATCACCTGCAAGTAAGAGAGAAAATATTAACTGTATGTTCCATTTCTTTGTGATGGATGGATGGATGGATGGATGTTTGCATGAGTGTTACTCACCTAGCAGGTATCCATCTCCAAACTGACCAGCACTGAGACGTCTATGAATTGCGCTATGTCTGAAGATGAAAGAGTCATGTGTACTCCCTGGAAACTTTGCTACAATGTCATTTATAATGTTTTTGGCATTGCATATGATCTGGATTTTGAGCGAGTGGTAGCTTTTTCTATTCCTGAAAACATATTCTATGGCTGCAGGTGGAGTGTTAGCAATATGGGTTCCGTCAATGCATCCAATCACATGTGGGAATCGTGCTATTTGATAGAAATCCAACTTTGTTTCCTGTATGGCTTGTTGTGTATTAGAGAAATATATATGATGTTGGAGTCTCCTTAGCATTGCATCCAGGAACACATGAAAAAAATGTGATAGGGCACCTTGTGAAACTCCACCAACCTCTACAATTACACTTTGAAATGAGCCAGAAGCCAAAAGGTGCAGTGAGCACAATACCTGCACATGTGTTGGTATTGATTGTGTTCTGCCTGTTGGATGTGCCAAAAAAGGTTCCAATTCATTAATCAGGTCCAAAATGGTGTGAGGATGTAGTCTGTATTTTTCATATATCTCCTCCTGAGTCTGCTGAAACAGCGTAATGTGTATTCTGAAGATACTCTCCTGTCTTTGTCTCCTATGGGCAAGAGCTTGAATGCGCAGCCTCCTGGCAATCAGGTACAATCCCGCCATTTTGAAATGTAGGAAAATGCATCCTGGGAGCCTTTTTATAATTTTTTTTTTACCACCTGCTTCTATTTGGTGTTCAATGCGATTTCTTAATTTGTGAATTCTGAGAAATCGCTATTTGCGAATTTTTCTTACATATTGAGTGCGATTTCTTGACTTGCGATTTGTTATTTGCGATTTTTGCAAATTTAGGAACATGCAAAATTAGCAATCGCAATATATTCTGCGAAAAATACTTCTCGCACACTAAGAATTCGCTAAAAATGCGATTTCTTATTATGCGATGCGATTTCTCTAATACATGCCAGTTGCACTTTTTGTTGTCGCAAACGCTTCAAAAATGCGAATCGCAGCATTTGCGACATGCAAAAAACTTGATACATCTGCCCCTTAGTCTTCACCAACTCCTCCTCCAACATAAGATCATCGCCACCATCTTCTCTAAGATCCCCTTCTGATAGAAATATCATGGAGTGATCCCCTGAACCTCACAATAGGAGACAATTGGAGACGAGGCACAAAGGAAGTTTTAGAAACCATAGTTGGCAGTAAGGAATGTGAATCACTGTTCACAGCGAGACTGGCACAGAGGGAGTGCAAAGCACCTTTATGTAGCTTGCTCTAGTACCACCACGTGCTTCCATCTTCTCCAAATGCCACAAAGACATACCATTAACCCCTGCCATGGACCAAGCTCTCCCTATGAAAAAACACACAAAGGGCCACCATAGGTTCTTCTGGGCGTATCTAAATATGTAAAATCTCCTCCCCAATTTGGGAGATCTTTACAGCTAGGCTGAATGAGAAACACATTTCAGACTGCACAGGGTTCTGCAACCAGTATGTCATGGGAGTCCAGACTGACATCATAGTAATAGGAGCCAGTTGACTCGTATGAAAAACAAACATTCAATCCTCTGGAAACAGCACCTAAAAGTTGAGTTTTGCTGAGACATAAGAAGCTAAACTGATTGAAGGAGGTGATGATTATGATGAAGATGATTTTGCCAGTACATGCAGCCCTGCCATTGTTAATGTATGTTCGGCCACAGCACCAACCTCTGCTTGGCACAAGACGTTGGGGATATTGCATTCTCCGTAAAGCTTCTAAGAAGACTTCCTCCACAGAAATCACTTGAGGTTGGATCAACCAGTTTATCATGAGAAAAAGCACTATTATGACTTCGTTCAGAAAGATTGCACCATATCATTAAACCCATCAAATGGTCCATTTGTACAACGGGACCCTGGCCTAATGGTTGTCTCTTGAGTGTCTTCCCTTTTCTTTGCTGGAATGAGAGAGCTTTCTTGCATTTATGAACATCCTTGTACAAAATGGAAGGTTCCAAACCAGATCTATTTCTTAGCTGTTCCTTCAAGTTCTATTATTGGTTGCCAATTCAATGAAGGAGAGCACTGAGCAGTCCATCTAGCTCTCTACAGGCATGCAGATCAGTTGTCAAGCTACAGGACATACATGCAACCCTACTCATTGGCTGTTCTTCAAGAGGGTTAAGCAGAGGTTATCTGCTGGTGCTACCGGTAATGATGACTTTCGAGGTGTTCATTAACATGGCATAGCTGTAATGTTTTTCATGGAGATAAAACCCACAGCTGCCAGCATCATGGAAGAGGTACATTCCACAGCCAAACAAAGGTTTCAACAAGGGATTTCCTAGGATTCAATTTGTTTCCACTGCTGACGGTATCAATAACATTGCAAAAGCCATAGAAGATGAAGGATAGTTCTCAGTGTTCTGTTTAGCCCTTTGGACCAACTTGGATTGTGCATGATTTTCTGAAAAAACGAAAGGTAGTCCATAACTTACGGGTCATCTCACATAGAAATTTTATATATTTTAGCCATTTATTTAAAGCCAGGAAGCGCTTGAGGATCATTCAACAGTCTGATGAAATTCCCTGTAAAAGCCATCATGCAGGACGTTCCGACCGATTGGAACTCAATTTTATAGATGCTTCAACACATGTTTAAGCAGGCCAACTCTATAAAGGATTAAGTACTACACAGGATTGGAGATTATCCTGCTAAAGCCAGGTCAATGGATGTTGATAAATGGGTGCTAATAGAGTGGGTGATCAAAAGGCTTGCGTCTTTTTAGTTTTTGACACAGAGTATCAGCAAGGATGATAGCACCATGGGCCATGTTAGACCATTGCCACACATGCTGCATGCCCATTTGTGTAAAGTGGAAGGCACATTTACCAATGTTAATGAAAAAGCACCTGGTTTGGTTAACAGCATAATCATCTATCTATATACAAACACCAGGCTGTTGCGAGAAATTGTGTCCTCCCAAGAGCACATCTGTGCCGCCATACTATCTTCATGGTACAAACATGCCTTCATGGTACACATATGGGCTATCTACATGCATATTTCAGCAGTGAATGTCCCCAATTATAAGAATTGATTGATCGAGAAAATATCTGAACTTACACATGAAAGATTGTGACTTCCAGAATAAAAAGAATTGAAATGCAGCCTTCACTAACCACTTGAGAGCACAATGATGGCTCCAGCAGCAGGTCACAACAGCAGCATCCAGCACTGTTGAAACAATCACCATTCTAAGTCATAACTATTGCTACAAAACCAACAACAGCAGAATCACTAGAATTATCATCTGGGATGGTTTTTGTGAGTTCAAGAACATACATCAAGGGCACATATGCAAGAAACGCAGGAGCAGACAGTGTTATCTATGACAATAAATAAGTAGGGGGTGAGATTTGCATAATTTGCTTTGCAGATCAATTGTACCCTGGGGTGTAGTGGAACAACAACCACAGATAAATAATTTAACCTTAAGACCAACCAAAGACTTTACAATGAATAACAACCTCTAAGTCTACAATAGGGTCCGGCATTTTCCTAAAGAACTAGATGTCACCCGTATGTAAACATTCATTCCCGTTCTCAGCTGTCGTTCAGGAGTCTGTACTGCTTATGTGTGTGACTGCCATGGAAAGTGAGACGCATATGCATCAAATTGGTTTGGAAACTCATGATGTGGATATATTAATGGATTCTAAATAAATTATGTAATGCCTGGGGGCTTAGCTAAAATTGGCATTTTTCATGTTTGGGTGATCATTCTGTGAGCATACTTTTGCATGTCTCTGGGAATATGACTGGATTTGGCTTTTGATACTTACATGGCATCTTATCTTGTTACTTCTGAGATCACCCAGTTTACCTTGACCCACAGTCTCAATTTCATATTGTCTTCTTATTGACTAAGGGGCAGTTTTAGATCTTGTTGGACATCACAGCAGTGACGGACATCCCGTCTGCTGAAATATAAATCCCATAGGATATAATGGGATATTATATCTGACGGATGAGATATCCTTCACTGTTGTGATGGAGTAACCCGTCCTCCAAGATCTAAATCAGGTCCTAAGTCTGTCTTTTATCTAGAGAAAATAAAATTTTCATGTCCAGTTGATAACAACCATGTGAGTGACCCCTCTCTGACTCAAGGAAAAAGAGGCAAATCCTTATTGACAGGAAACAGGTAATTTAAGCAATAATGCTGAATAGGAATTTCAGTGGCAAATGCAAAGTGGAATATGTGGTGGGCTTGATGAACATATCTAAATATACCTTTTAAATGTTTGGGTTGTCAATTATTCAGGGTACATGGAGCTGGTTGTCTGGCAGTGGTACTGGACTGGGTTTTAGTTAATGCTGCTTATACCAGTTTATGCTACTTAATCTAAGATTTAGCACATCCCATTGACGCCGACTCTCAAATAGTATCCATTTATTTTCTCATTCTAAAGGTCTTCTGCAAGCAACCACCATAGTGCTCCTGGTCCGAGGTTCAGCCTTGTTCCCAAGATGGATAATACCAGAATGCAGCTGCTCCATTTCTATTCAGTATTTAGTTTATCATTATACATTTCTAGACCAGTGTGTGTCCTCCCAACTTTGCGTTTCAGGCTTGGCAGCTAACTTATGAGTCTGTGGGCTGCTAAAGACAGTTTGAATTGCATTAATTTAATTATCATATTCCAATGCTGGGGACATGGAGGAGGCTGAATACTGTGTGTTGGACCAAGCCCTCTCTGCAAGGTCACTTCCAAACGTTTTGCCTTTATCCTCACATTTTTGCTAACTTCATTTTGTCTGCCTTAGGACTCTGTGCACTTTACCATTGCTAACCAGTGCAAAAGTGCTTGTGCTCTCTTCTTAAAAACATGGTGGAATTGGCTTATACCCAGTTGGCAAATTTTATTTACTTATAAGTCCCTAGTAGAGTGTTACCACATGTACTCAAGGCCTGTAAATGAAATGATACTAGTGGGCCTGCAGCACTGATTGTGCCACCTGCTTAAATAGCCGTCCTAAATATATCTCAGATCTGCCTCTGCAGGCTGTGTATGCAATTTTAAATTGTGATTTCCACCTCGCAAGATAAATCCCTTGCCAGGCTCAAATCTTCCTTTTAATGTATATGTCACTCGTAAGATAGGCCCCTTGCAGCTCGGAGGGCAAGGAGCAGTGTATTTAAAAAGGTGGACATGTATTTTTAATTTTTACATTTCCTTGTAGTGAGAACTCCTAACTTCGTGTTTTCACTACTGCAAGGCCTACCTGTCCCATAAGAAAACATTGAAGTTACCTTATTATATTTAATAAGCAGTAAATTCCAATAGGGAGCAGTTAGACAGATTAAGTTTTGTCTTAAAAATTGTAATTAAAAGTCTTATTTGATGGTAAAGTCAGTCCCATTTTAAATCACAAACCTAAAAATGCCACTTTTAGAAAGATGGCATTGTCATGCCCCAAATATTTGGTGTCTGCTGCCTGTATCCTGAGTCCCATGACTAGGTATAGTTGTCAGGTGGCCTTTTTGTATTGTTCTCAGACAGTGAGACAAAGGGAAGCTAGGTGTTGCCGGGATGGGCCACTCTGAGTTAGCGGGGGGCTGTCACCTACCACACTTGCACATCACAACGGCCCTGCCTGGGCGCTCTCATAATGGGTTTGCCACTAGTCTATTGTGATTCTAGACAATCTGGGGGCAGGGCAGGGAGGCAGGAATTTCCAAATGCCTCGGGGTTGGTGGCATTCTCTGAAGTTTATTCAACTTCAAAGTGAGCACCAGGTTTAAATATTGAACCTCAGACACCAACTTTTCAGAATACTTCTGGATCTGTGGACTCTGCCAGGAAGAAGGACTGCTGTGCTGCTGAATAGACTAACACTCACCTGGACTGCTGCTCTGAAGGACTGCTGCCCTGCTCTGCTGGGCTACCTGGGTAAAAAGGACTGGACTTTCATGGTGTCAGGACTTCCCATCCTCCTTGCAGCCCAAAGCCTAATTGGAACAGTTGATGCATTACCTTCCCGATGCATGCCCTCACATCGCAAACCGCTCATCGATGGCAGCTTCAGCAATGACACAGGTCTCTGCATCACAAGCCCCACAGCTTCTTCTGAACTATCCTGTGTGTGAAACAACTTTTCGGTAGGCTCCTCAACGACAATGGACCTTTGATCGCAGCCTCCCAGTATCTTGGAACAGACAGGGCATGAAACATTTCTGACCAGGTTCTTGCATTGCCTCGGGTGCATGATACATCTTCGATCTAGGACTCTGCAACTCTTCGCAACCAGGATTTGAGGTACTCTTGTTCAGCAGGCGTAAATGGGTGTTTGTAGCTGGTACACACACCATTGCAGTCAACCTGATCTTGTGACTTTGTTCCAGTCCAGCACAAACAGTTGATGCTTTGTCCATTTTTTCAACTTAAATCTTCAAAATTACATAGCTCCAGTTCTACGTATTGGATTTTCGTCATTTTGGCTTAATTTTTAATAAAATGTACCCTATGTGTGTATTAGGGTGGGATTTTCTAGTGCTGTGTTTTCACTTTATTACTGTTTGAAGTGCTGCTCTGTGCCAAGCTTCCAGGGAGTTGAGCGCAGGTTGAGTTAGGGTTTGTTTGAGACTTCACCTTGACACAGATTGTGGTTTCTGCTTGAGTAGGGTTTCACCACCCCTCAACTAGTAACCCAATTTCTTACTCTGTGTCTGCATGTCTACCTCTCTATTTTTTCCTAACTTCCTCTCTCCACCATCCATTGATTGAATCCCTAATCCTCACCCTCCTAATTGTGAGATCTATTCTGCTGCACTGCAATCTATTTCCCCCATCTACAGATTTCACACTTGGCAGGGCAGCAATTATATACCACTATAGGAGGAGGGTAAAAAACAATGCAAAATCACATACCATCTCCTCTACCATGCCCATGGGACATTCTGGTGCTGAACATAAATACTAATCAATATTAGGCTTAGACTAGGTAGGGTGCACTTTTCTTTTTATAATCTACACCTGACAGAGAATCTAGTAGCAAAGGAAACCTCCTAACTTGCATGTGAGTGTATAATATTATCTGCTTTGCATATAACTTATATAACGTTGCTATATATATATATACTTGGAGTCCATTGAATTTTGACATGTGCTCCTATTGGTGTGACGACATCATTAGGGGGAGGGGATACAGCACTAGCAAGTATTTTACACAGGATGAGCGCTATGGGGTCGTTACTCAACAGCACAAGGCACTGAAGAAGGAGAGTGTTCCGAAATGCATCTGCCGTTGCTGGGGTGTTTGAAATAAAAGGTTCCTGCACTGCTTTCCCCTGTGGCCTCTGATCTTTTCCTCGTGAAGGGATCCTTTTGGATATGTTATTGCGCTTGCCAGTTGCGCAATTTAGATGGCCCTGCAGCGTCAAGAGCCACGGAATAAAGATTGGCAAGCTGCTTGCAGCAGTTGGACACTGAGGAATCAGTAATTCCGTTGGCCGCCAAGAACGACAGGACGTCGTGTGTGGACAGAAGTATTTGACTTCAAGGGGGCACACAGTCTCGCATTTGACCGCCCTCACACATGAACTCACCTGAAGGGACGGGCTGCTGCAGCTATGGGGACTCAGGCAGATTCCCGCTGTTTCTTGGACCTACGTTCAACCCACCTCACCTGGAGCTGGCTGCAACCTACAGTTACCCCGCCTACCCACGCCACCAGCCTCGCAGCGCCGGGACAGTGCCTGCTGGGACTTGGAGTCCATTGAATTTTGACATGTGCTCCTATTGGTGTGACGACATCATTAGGGGGAGGGGATACAGCACTAGCAAGTATTTTACACAGGATGAGCGCTATGGGGTCGTTACTCAACAGCACAAGGCACTGAAGAAGGAGAGTGTTCCGAAATGCATCTGCCGTTGCTGGGGTGTTTGAAATAAAAGGTTCCTGCACTGCTTTCCCCTGTGGCCTCTGATCTTTTCCTCGTGAAGGGATCCTTTTGGATATATATATATATATATACATATATATATATATATATATATATATATATATATATATATATATATATATATATATATATATATATATATATATATATATATATATATATATATATATATATATTACCTACTGGCGGTCGCCAGTAGGTATATATAGTTAGGATTTTTTCCCTATGGGATTTTTGCAAATTCTATGTCTAATAACTTTGGCGTTTGTGGACGGAATTGGCTGAAATTTTCTGGAAAATGGAACATTTTGTTTCTGAGCAGCCCTTGGAAATTTGGGGGGGTTTCGTCAAGGGGGGGCCGAGAAAAAAGGGGGGTCCCAAAACGTGTTTTTAACATTGAGTTTTCCATAGGGCGGTTGGCCTCACTTTTAGCCCGAACGGCTGAATGGATTTGCATGAAACTTGGCAAAATTGTAGGGACTGGTAGCCCGATGTGCCTTTTCTAGGTCTCAATATATGTGCTCCAGTGGATTTTGAGAAATTAACGTTTAAAAAAAGATATATATCTGTAAGCGCGCTCTGGGCAGCGCTCCGGTCCGCGGACCTTAAGCGTACCGGAACTTCGCATAGCTAAGCTGATTGGCTCTCCGGTGTCTGTCAACATTCTAAACAGTCCGGAGCGGCCGCCATCTTGTCTCTCGGTAGGATTGAGAGACAAGAGGAGGCCAAAACAAAGGCGAAAATGACCATAAGGGGGCATACTAGATCCTCCCTGACCCCCTAGGTTTAATGTGGAGGTTTTAAAAGGGCCCCGCGGGTCAAAAAAAACAAAAAACATTTTTTGTTTTTTTTTGCGTGGGGAGCGCCCGGTCCGCGAACCGGGAAGCGTTCTGGGCAGCGTACTGCAATGAAAAATGAATGATAGACTTTTCAAATGCTGTATGTTAATTGATTGTTGTTTTTGTTGATTATTTTTTATTTTCTTTATTTTTTAAGCATTTTTTTTTTATTGTGATTGTGTTTCATAATTTATTAAACTTTCTAACATGTCATTGTCAGAAATCTCATAATTATCATTGAATATACATTGTAGTCTCTGAGGGTGTAAAATGTCCTCATTTTCAAGGAGGTTATCTACTGCTTGTACACATTGCAGTAGTTCTTTGTCTAAAGTTTCATCGAAAAATTCAATATCATTTTCATCATTGATTTCTTGGCTGCTCTCTTGCAGGACAATTTGAAATTCAACTTAGTAGAGATAGGGCACTGTTGGGATTAATTTTGGGCAGTGTATAGTATCAGAGTGGAAGTAGGAATATAAAAAAGTGTATGTGATTTAACGTAAGTAAATTCATAATTATACAAGAGAAGCCTAACTCCATCCATAACTATAACAGAGAAGTCTATCTAAATCTATAACTACTACAGAGGGATAGTATATAACTATCAGAAAAAGTTTACCATATTAACTTATAGTGCACAATATACTTCAGTTTTAAAAATAAAAACTTACCTTTAGATAGAAGTTGAAGGAATTAGTGAAAATCCTATTGAAATGTACACCAAGAAGTAGTAGTCAAAATGGCTGTGTTTTCTTCTCTTCCTTTATATATATTCAGGTATATAACCAATCAAATGTCAGGTAAAAAAAGTAGAAAATGAAAGTAACATTTTAATTGGTTGTCAATTCCAACACTTCAGATGTGTTTTGTGAAGTAATTTACCTCACGGTATTTAGAGAGGTCTACAGGCTAAATGGCTAAATGGAATTCCAATCAAATTTGTGAAAATGGTAGGGATTGGTATGTAGTATGAGCTAGTCTATATTTGGTGAAATTGTCTCCAGTGGCTTTTCTGTGAACTACTTTCCCACCTTTTTTGATGGTGCGCTTCCCAGGGAGCGACCCGGTACGCGAACCGTTGAGCGCCCCGGTTCGCGAACCTTAAGCGTAACGGGAGTCCACCATTTTGTGTTTCGGTCGAATTAAGATACAAGATGGAGGGCAAATAATGTTCAGAATGGGTAGAAGGGGGCACGGTAGACTTATGTTGACCCCCTAGGTTTTGTGAGGGTGGCTGAGGAGGCCCATATGTGCGAAAAAAAAACATTTTTTTTTAAAATTTCGCGAGGTTAGCTCCCGGTTCGCGTACCGGGTAGCGCCCCAGGGAGCGTACTTTGTTGAAAATTAGTGAAAAATGTTAGAGTAAAATAATAATTGTGAGTGATCAGATGTAGGGTAGCTCTGAGAAGAGCTTTTGGGTTTATGGTACATTTAGGTACTTATAAGTAGGTACCAATGCACATTCTTAAATTCAGAGTGAAAATTCTGTTGCCATCATCTGAGAAGTGAACTCCATCTCCTCTGTAGATATCTTGCATGTAGTAACGCAAGTTATTGTTGTACAGGGAGCCCATTCCATGGTCTCTCATGTAAGCTGAAACAGATTTGTTTACATGCTTCCTCGACTTCTCAATTTATGGACAAAATTGGTTTGACCACCTCCATTTCTGTCTTTGGCATATATTTGAATATACCAAGGCAGTCTGAGGAAAAAGTGCCATTAATTGCTCAAAGGTGTCCTTTAAAAGCATTTCCAGACCTACACCAGTCAAAGTGCCCAAGTCATTACCTCCACAGTGCACAATTAACAGGTCAGGTTTGGGCAAATGCATAAAGGTTTTCACCAATGGTATCAATTGGTGACATTTTAATCCTCTGTGGCCAAACCACTTAATTTCCACATCTTGTAAATTGAGGTTAGGTAAATTCCTGTTTTCAGTGTACCTTTGAGCCCAGTGAATATAACTATGTCCAACAATCCAGACAGAAAACATGGTGAGAGAAGGTTCTCCTGCAGTCAGATGAAGTGTGGCAATGAAATGGCAGTTGAAAAAATGAGAGTTTAAAATGAAAAAAACTGTGGAGTTTCTGTGTTCATGAAGCAGTAACAGTGATTGGTGGATTTTGATTGCTGAAAACAGAAAGTTAGGGTGCACGGATGAGTTATTTGAAAGATGTATTTTGAATGGTCAATAAAAAATCATTAAATGAAAGAATGCACTGGATATGCAGGTGCACTGAGAGTTCAGAGTTCAATTGCAACATTGTTGTGTGAACTTGCAAACACCAGAAGTCTTCCAAGAGGTGGTTGCTATGCAGAAAAGGCATGAAATGGCAGAGGGGGGAAGGGTTTTCATTTGAAAAAAAGTGAGGGAAGAGTTTTGATTGGGTGACATGAGAGATATGTGTGAAGAATTACAGCATTTCTGTGCTTTTGATAGCTGCAGACTCTGGAGTGCATACCTTTTGCTCTGCTGAAGACAAATTGGTGTGTTTCTGAGACTGTTTTCAAACTCAAAGTATTTGCTAAGGTGAGAAAATATTTCTTTAATTTAGATAGAGAATAGTGTGCTTTAAGGAGAAAATTATGAATTATGTGGCGCAAATTGCTTGTAAATATGCTCCCACCTGTGCAAGGAAAATTTAGATTTTTAATGTTTGTGTTACATAGCCATGTTAAAAGTGATACAAACATGCTGCAAAGGCAATTAAAAAACGCTTTTATGTGTCTTAAGGACATTTTAAGTAATTTTCCCATGTGCAGTGTTTTGAAATTATGATTTGAAAATCGTTTTTGGGGAAAAGGAATTGTTTTTAAATTTATGACAAGGACATAATGGTGTATGCTTCTTTATAAGGCAATTGACTGTCCCTGATGTTATTTTTCCCATTTTAATGTAAGACCTTTCTCTGTGGCGCAAATTGCTTGTAAATATGCTCCCACCTGTGCATGGCAAATTTAGATTTTAAATGTTTGTGTTACATAGCCATGTTAAAAGTGACCCAACCATGCTGGAAAGGCAATAAAAAAACACTTTCATGTGTCTTAAGGACGTTTTAAGTAATTTCCCTGTGGGCAGTGTTTTCAAATTATGAATTGAAAATCGTTTTTGAGGTAAAGGAATGTTGTTAAAATTTATGTGCGCCATATGCCCCCAAATTTCTTTTTCAGGGGTGCGGCAGGGTGTTATTGAGACACCCCTACACCTTTGGAAAAATTCCTAATTTGCGATGAGCTAATTGCTAATTGCAAATTGCACCTTCTTTCATATGGGCATCCTGGCGCATGGAAATGAATGGGTAATTTGCAATTAGCAATTTGCTCATCGCAAATTTGGAATGGTAAAGAATCGCTATTTATTCCTTAAAATTCGCTATTTTGGAAATGCAAAATAGTTATATGATACATATGGCGGTTGATGTCTAAAAAGATAAGAAGCTTAGGGATAGATTTATGATGACTGGCGCAATGAAGTGGACATCACTTACTTCATTGGTAGAGCTTTACATGTATTATGTCCTCTGTATTCTTCATCAAGCGTAACTTTAATCTGCAATCCTGAGTAGGCCTCACCTTAAACAAACCTCTGGATAGGCCACATCTTATCATCATCCTGAATTAATCATTTAAAATGCTAGGGACATATTTATGATAGGTGTATGCCTCTTTTGCGCCACTTACAAAACACTGTCCATGGGGAAATGACTTAAAATGTCCTTAAGACACATGAATGTGTTTTTTTAAAGCGTTTGCAATTTTTTTGGGTCACTTTTAACATGGCTATGTGACTCAAACAGTCAAAATCTAAATTCACCATGCACAGGTGGGAGCATATTTACAAGGAATGTGCTCCATGGGGAATAATAATAATAATACTGGCATTTATAAAAGCGCGAACAGCTACCTCACATGGAGGTGTCCCGGCGCTAAAAAGAAACCGCAGCCACAGAGGGGAAGGCAGGAAAAAGATGCTAGACTATCTGTGCAAAGAGCCAGGTCTTTAGGAGTTTCCTAAAGATGGATTCTGACGAGGCAGATTGGATGAAAGAGGGGAGGGAGTTCCAGAGCTTCGCAGTGCCTACCGAGAAAGATCTGCCTCCGAGTCTCGCCCTACACACTCGGGGTACGGCCAGTAGGGTCTGCGAGTTCGAGCGCAGGTGTCTCTCTTGATGGTAGCGGGGGAGGCGGAGTTTGAGATACTTAGGACAGTTCCCATTTTGTGCTCTGTACGCTAGAGTGAGAACTTTGAATTTAACTCTGCTAGCCACTGGGAGCCAATCAATGCGTGAAGATGCGGAGAGATATGATGTTTGAAAGGCACATGTTTTATCAATCTCGCAGCCGCATTCTGCACGCTCTGCAGGCGTTGTGTCAGATATTTCGGGAGGCCCAGATAGAGGCCGTTTGAATAGTCCAGTCTGGATGTGACCGTCGCATGGACCACCGATTTGCGACAGTCAGTAGGTAGAAGAGAGAGGAATTTCCTGAGATTGCGGAGTTTAAAGTGGCAGCTAGAGGTAATATGTTGTATGTGGGAGGAGAAGGAGAGCGTCTCGTCCCACCAGACACCCAGATTTTTTGCCTTGGAACCAGGGGTGGGGGCAGGACCCATTTCGGTAGGCCACCAAAGGTCAGGGGGGGGAGGGGTACTTTTCCCAAAGAATAGTACCTCGGTTTTGCTAGCATTCAATTTTAACTTGTTGGTGTTCATCCATCTGGCAACGTCACGAAGACAGCCTTTCATTTTACCGAACGCTGTTTCTGACATCTCAACGTATGGGAAGACTAGTTGCGTGTCATCCGCATACGAGATCGCCTTGACCCCCCATTTAGAGATCAAGGTAAAAAGTGGGGCCAGATAAACATTAAAAAGCAGCGGGCTAAGGGCGGACCCTTGCGGGACGCCACACCACAGTTGTTTAGGTTCAGAGGAAAAAGCACCCAGAGCAACTTTCTGAGAACGATTCGTCAGGTAGGATTTCAGCCAGCTCAGTGCCATGTCCTCTAAGCCAATGTCCTTCAATCTAAGCAGCAATCCACCGTGGTCCACAGTATCGAAGGCGGCAGATAGATCCAGGAGCACCAGCATAGCCGATGCTCCTGAATCCAGCGACCACCTGATGGACTCAGCAACCTCAATAAGGGCAGTTTCAGTGCTGTAGCCAGCCCTGAAACCGGACTGTGTTTCGTGTAATATGCCTCTTCTCTCGATGAAACTATTAAGTTGGCGCTGGATGAGTTTTTCGAGCATTTTACCCGGGGCTGCTAGTAGGGAGATGGGGCGGAGATTGCTCAAATCATCGGGGGCGCCATTGGTTTTTTTTTCAAAGGGAGAAGAGTAGCATGTTTCCAACAGTCGGGGAACGTGCCAGTCTCGATGGACAAATTCCAGATATGTAAAAGTGGCTCCACCGTAACATCCGACATTCTTTTCCATAGTTTGGGAGGACAAGGATCATCAGGAGCACCTGATTTGCATTTGAGGAGTTCTTTCAGTGCATCCTCGTAGGTGATTGGGAGGAACTGAGTTAAAGGAGGGGTAGACATCTCAGAGATATCATGATCTGCCATATTTGTTGGCTCAGAGGGGGTGAAGGAATTGTAGACCTTCAGGATTTTATGGTCAAAGAAATCCGAGATATCCTGACACAGCTTACTGGAGGGAATAATTTCGGTATCGATGGCCTTGGGTTTGAAGAAGGACTGAACTATTTTAAAAATCTCTTTACTGGGTTGTTCCGCTTGTTCAATAGAAGATGTGAAGAATAGTTTTTTTGCTTTCTTTATAGAGCGATGAAGGCTATGTAGGGCTTTTTTATAGCAACTTTTAGCAGGTTCGGAATAGCTAGCCCGCCACTGACGTTCTAGTCTTTTGCATTTGCTTTTTTCCGCTATCAGTTCTGCAGAGAACCAAGGCGCAGACGGAGAATCTCTTCGAGAAGTGGCTATTTTGGGTGGAGCAATAGAATCTACTGTGCTACCAATCCAGTGATTCAGTCGTATTGCATCAGAATTCACATCTGTGGATAGTAAAGGAAGAGCGGCTGCTAGCGCTGGACAAAGGATCTCGGTGGACAGGTTATCCCAGAAAGGTCTTATAATGTAATATGGGAAAAATGACATCAGAGACACTGAAATGCCTTATAGAGAAGCATACACCATTATGTCCTTGTCATAAATTTGCAAACCATTACTTTTCCCCAAAAACGATTTTCAAATCATAATTTGAAAACACTGCACATGTGGAAATGACTTAAAATGTCCTTAATTCAAAATTTGCTATTCCTTATTTTGCGATTGCACTGAAGGATTTGCAAATTTTGCGATTTCTTAAATGCAATGTATCAAACAAAAAATATGTAAAAAAATGACATTAAGGATTTGGAAACTACCACCAACTTCTAGTTGGTGGTAATTTGTGAATTCTTTTCAAAAAGCTTTTTTTCCAAAAAACAAAAGGTGCCATATGACGCCCATACATGCCCTTAGGGCATGTATGTGCGCCATATGCCCCCAAATTTCTTTTTCAGGGGGTGCAGCAGGGTGTTCTTGAGACACCCCTGCACCCTTGGAAAAATTCCTATTTTGTGATGAGCTAATTGCTAATCGCAAATTGCACCTTCATTCCTATGAGCCTCCTAGCCCATGGAAATGAATGGGTAATTTGCAATTAGCAAATTGCTCATTGCAAATTAGGAATGGTAAAGAATTGCTATTTATTCCTTAAAATTCGCTATTTAGGAAATGCAAAATAGTTTGATGGTACATATGGTGGTTCATCTGTAACAAGATAAGAAGCTTAGGGATACATTTATGATGACTGGCGAAATAAAGTGCAAATCACTTACTTCATTGGTAGGCCTTTACATGTATTATCTCTTCTGTATTCTTCATCAAGCGTAACTTTAATCTGCAATCCTGAGTAGGCCTCACCTTAAACAAACCTCTGGATAGGCCACACCTTATCGTCATCATGAATTAATCATTTAAAATGCTAGGGACAGATTTATGATAGGTGTATGCCTCTTTTGCGCCACTGTGCGTCACTTTTATGATGCAGCGGCGGTGCAAAAGATTTGCTATGAGGCGACAAAATTACAAATTGATGCTTTTAGGCAGATATGTCATGGTGTAAAAAAAACGTACCACATGAAACCGATGCAGCAGTGATGCAAAAGATGCACCATGTTGCAAGACAGGCCTCACTTGGGGCCATATGTATCAAGCTAATTAGCATTTACAAAGATCAAAATTCTGCGAATTTCGGCCTTTGCGAATGCTAATTAGACAAATCGTATATATCAAACAAGTTTGATGCAAAATAAGGAATAGCAAAATTTGCTATTCCTTATTTTGCGATTGCACTGAAGGATTTGCAAATTTTGCGATTACTTAAATGCAATGTATCAAACAAAAAATATGTAAAAAAATGACATTAAGGATTTGGAAACTACCACCAACTTCTAGTTGGTGGTAATTTGTGAATTCTTTTCAAAAAGCTTTTTTTCCAAAAAACAAAAGGTGCCATATGACGCCCATACATGCCCTTAGGGCATGTATGTGCGCCATATGCCCCCAAATTTCTTTTTCAGGGGGTGCAGCAGGGTGTTCTTGAGACACCCCTGCACCCTTGGAAAAATTCCTAATTTGTGATGAGCAAATTGCTAATCCCAAATTAAACCTTCATTCCTATGAGGCTCCTAGCCCATGGAAATGAATGGGTAACTTGCAATTAACAATTTGCTCATTGCAAATTAGGAATGGTAAAGAATTGCTATTTATTCCTTAAAATTCGCTATTTAGGAAATGCAAAATAGTTTGATGGTACATATGGCGGTTCATCTGTAACAAGATAAGAAGATTAGGGATAGATTTATGATGACTGGTGCATCACCAGGGATGTGTCAGTCATCCTGTGCCGCTGTTCCCCCACCCATGGTGTGCTGCATTTACAATGCGGGGCATCATGGGGCAAAAATGGCACAGATGCGTGATGTATCTGTGATGTAAAGGTATTGATTGCTGGAGTTGTATCGCAAGTGCGATGCAGCTCAAGCAAGGCTCAGGGGTGCCCCATCTCCACAATGTTGCGTCAAGACCTATGCCTGCTTAAAGCAGGCGCAGGGTTTTGACGCAGTTTTCTCCTATCTGATTGTAAATACGGCACACCATGGGTGGCAGAGCAGCGGTGCACGTTAACTGGTGCATGCCTGGGGATGTGCCATTTAACATAAATCTGCCCCTTTACATTTAAGTATGTGCAGGACACACAGAGTCGGTGAGGCTTATCCAAGGTTAAGAAGAGATGAGTCCTGTTCACTGAAAAATTAGACATAGTCTTCACCTGATCAGCATTGCTGGACATGGCTAAATAATAGCTGCAAAATATTACTCTTGTTAAACAATTTTACTATTATAATCTCTGAGATTTGTCTCTTACTCTGCAACATCTCATTGTTGTTATCTTTCTTTAAAGATAAAGACAACATCAACATGAGTGACAATCTGCAATCAGTTGATTTTGACCTCATCATTGAACTTGTAATTGAAACATCAGTGGATGTTAATCCATTGGATGATTTAAATCCTGAGGATGAAGAAGAGCGTGATGAGGATGCAGATTTGTCCGAATTATATGACATAGGGTGGGAAGCTGACCTGCTTGAGCCTATGGAAATATAAACATTTATTTTTAAAATGTATAATTAATAAAAAGTAAAAATGTAAACCGTTTAATTTAAAAATAAAGACACCTTCAAAAACAGGTTATGTGTAGTGTCTTCAATAAAATATTAAAATATGCTCATAAAATTAGATCAGATTCACATATAAAATAGCACAGGTAACATAAATATAAATGTCATTTCTTTTCTGCTATTTTTGTATTGTAAATTTGCCAAGGACTAAAAAATCTTCTATTTAAAATGTCAAGTAGTGTGTTAAGTTTTTGATCATTGTTATTGATTTACTGTTTGGTAATAGTGGTTAATAACATTTTTTATTATATTTTACCACAGATTCAACTGCAGATCATTTCAAGATTTCACCATGCCAACAATAGAAAGACAGAGAAAGGCTGCAAAACGTCAAAGACAGCAGGTGAAACAAAATAAGCAGCAGTCCTCTAACAAAAAGATTTGTCAAGTCACGAAGAAAGCACCGGGTAAGAGCACAAAATATTTCATAAGAAATATGTGTAGTAAAAAAAATATTACTACAGAAAATGTTTCAGTCCATAAAAAGATAAGCAAATCAAATGGAAAGGAAAGGCCAATCAAAAATGTTACCGCTAGAGCAAGAGATAACTCTGTGCATGATAGTAGAAGGAAACAACAGTTTAGGGACATTCGTAAACGAATGTTCCGCAACAGGATAATTGGCAATTTGTTACAAAATATTAAGAAAGGTCAACAGAAACTGGTTTTTTATAAGAGAAAAAAAAAAGTTGAGAAAGTTATTGATCAGGCATTTGAAATTAAACGTAAGTTATTTATTTTGATAATCAATAGAATTAGGAAGCTAAACAAGGCAATTTATGATTTCAAAAGAAATAGTAGATGGAAGAGAATAGTTAATCGTAGTAATTTTTTTGAAGTTTTTTCTGGAGAATGGATGCATAGTTCAAGCTGTGAGGCATTTTTTAATGAGGAGAGTTATTTCCAGGATAATGATTTGGTGCATGCAGTTGACACCAGTGGTCGTGCTTATGAAGTGAAAGATGGTTGTCCAGTTGAAAAAGAAAAACTTGTGACAACAGAGGCAGAAGAGGTGTTAGGTAATGAGGTTTTAGGAAGACGTGCTAAGGGTCCTGTGTACACCTGGAAGTGTAGTAGTATTTGCAGTGTGCGACAGGATTCCATCAATTTGCTTTGTGATTTTGTACGGTCATTTAATAAGAAAAGTTTGAAGCAGAAAATGAAGTTGTTGCAAGAATTAGATCCTTGCAGAGTGAGAGAAGTGACAGGTTTGCATGGTCATTCACTGGCTTGTCTTTCCAGGAGAGTATGCCAGAGTGTTTTTCATCATTTCAGGATGCTAGCAGTGCATCATAATAAAGTGAGGAAATTAGTTAGAATGTTGTATTATGCTAAGAGTCCAGCAATTATGCTTAAACAATTATGCGCTGCTCTTTTGCATGGTTCTGAAATAGATGTGAAGAACATTTTTTTTTTTTTTTTAACAACATTTTTATTGCATCACCAATATAAGTGTACAGACAAAATAGTCAGCAAAAGATAATATGACACGAACCGATACAATTGAAGACAGTCGCTCCTCATCCGGGAGAATCATCCCGCTCTTGATGAGGGTGGCTTCCTTTCCGTTCCGGTTTCACACTGCTTACATTGTCAGACCGCTGTATTGTGCACATAACCCTGGAACGCTATTGTGATTTACGCCCCTCCCCCAATTTCGGTACCCCAACATCCCACCAATCCAGCTTCCTACCCGCCCTCCCCCGCGGTCGCGCTGCGCTTGGATAACCACGTGTTAGTGCCCGGTGTGTTGTAGGAGGAAGCAAACAATCATTAAGGTGTGTTCTCCTGTACAGTGGTAGGGTCTGCTCCAGCTTGTTCGCTCTCGCCTTCCTGCCCCTCACCGTGTACATCCCTGAGCGCCTGCACCATCACCTCCCAAGCAGTCGCCCTTTCCAGTGCTTTCTCGTCATTCGACCTCCAAGCCATCTGGTACCGTAAGGTACTATCACACGCGGCCCATCTCAGACACTCCCCATACCATCTTTTATACGTTGGCCCCGCTCTGGACTTCCAATTTCGTGTGATCTCCCGCTTGGCCAAGATAAGCCCTAGATCTATAAATTTACTCGACAACTTATTGCTAGGTGTGTGTGGGAACCAGTGAAGGACGCCAACTGCTTTAGTATACTGGAGATCTCTGTCCGTCGCACCGTTAAGGGCCCGCCCGACTTCCTGCCAATAGTCGCCTAAAGTGGGGCAGTCCCACAGCATATGACATAGATCCGCCCCCGCCGTATTACATCTGGGGCAAGCAGCGTCGGTCACCCCAAAGTATTGGTGGATTTTCCCGGGCGTGAGGTATGCCCTGTGGATAACATAAAAGTGGATCAATTGGAACCTTGCATTCCTCGAGCACTTCCGCGCCCTCCTCAGCAGTTGGCCCCAGGTCGTGTCTGGTATCTCCACCTGGAGGTCCAGCTCCCACTTGGCCTTCAGGGCTTCCAAAGGTTGCAGGGCCTCCCGCTGCATCCTCGCGTACAGGCACGTGACGGCCTTAAAGGTACCGGCCGCCATCATGGCGTACTGGCAAACCATCGAGGTGCCCGGCTCCTGCAGCCCTTCCCCCCAGTGGGCTCGCAAGGCGCCCGTAACCGCCGCGTGTAGCAGGTAGTCACCCCTTGGTAGGTCAAATCTCTCCTGCAGGTCCCGAAACGGCAGCAACACCCCATCTTCGTAAAGGTCACCCAGCACGTGCACTCCCGCCTCCTCCCACCCTAGCAAGCGTGACCAATCACCTCCATGTGGGAGGGCAGTGACCATTCCCAGAGGTATTTCGGGGGCGTACATAAGGCGGACACCCGCCCGCTTACGGGCCCGGTCCCAACATAACCGGAAAGTCTGTTCCTCGACCGTCAGGTCTCCCACTCGGAGTTTCTGGTGCAGCGTAATATAAGCCAGAACGTGCCGCGGGGTGCCTTCGGCTCTCGCGTCTTCGGGACCTCTATATACTCTTGCCACCTCCTGATTAAAAGTCTGCAGCTGCGCAGCGAGGTAATAGCCTTCAAAGTCTGGCACTGCCATGCCTCCCTCATCTTTGGGGCGTAACAGCGTGTCGAGCGCTACGCGTCTCCTACCCGTGCCCCACAGGAACGCTATAATCAGCGACCTCAGGCGCTTGAAAACCGAACTCGGGACCCATACCGGCAGTGTCCTAAAATAATACAGAAGCCTGGGCAGGGCTATCATTTTAAGCAGGGAAATTCTACCAGCCAGGGACAGCGGTAGAGTCGCCCAGAAGTCCATAGATCCACGTAGGGCGTTAACACAACGAATTATGTTGCCATCCAGCAGGTCGGACGGGGCGTGGTAAACATAAACCCCTAGGTAATGTAGGCAGCGCGGCTCCCACCGGAGTTCCAGAGCAGTGAGTGGGCACGGCTCTCCCGGCCTCAGGGGAAACAGACAGGATTTGGGCCAGTTGACCCTCAGGCCCGACAACCTACCGAACTGCTCCAGTAGCCTCCGCGCCCCCTGAAGTTCGGCGCCGGCATCGGCCAAAAACATCAACAAGTCATCCGCATATAGGGAGATGAGGTGTGGCCTCCCCCTAAAAGACAAACCGGCGTAGTGGCGGCCCAGTCTAGCTACCGCAGCGAAGGGTTCCATTGCCAACGCAAACAGTAGCGGGGACAGGGAACAACCCTGTCTAGTGCCACGCCTAATCGGGTATTGTCTTGAGATCAGTGCACCCACCCGGACCCTTGCTACCGCCTCAGTATAGAGGACCTTGGTCCACTGTATATATCCGTCACCCAACCCAAAGCGACGCATCACCTCATACAGGTATCCCCATTCGAGGCTGTCAAATGCCTTCTCAATGTCAATGGACAGGACAAATGGGGAGACGGTGTTCGGCCAATCCGCACCCATCAGTCTCGTGAGTCTACGGATGTTATGAGTGGTATTGCGTGTCGGTATGAAACCGCACTGGTCACCATGAACCAGGCCCGTCATGTGCACTAGTAACCTGTTGGCCAGAATTTTACTGAGGATCTTGTAGTCCGTCGTCAACATAGACAACGGACGATACGAGGACAGCGCCGCACCCTCTCTGCCCGGCTTCAAAAGTGGAATCATGAGGGCCTCGCACATAGAGCCCGGGAGTCGGCCCTTCTCCTGCGCCTCATTATATACCTCGCGCAGCCTTGGAGCAAGATGGTCTAGGTACTTGCCATAGAATTCGATCGGTAGACCGTCGAGGCCCGGGGTCTTGTTTCTAGCCATCTGTTTTACTGCACAACCTATCTCTCCGAGGGAGATGGGCTGCCCTAACTCTTCCGCCTCCGAGTCCTCCACTCGCGGCAACTCTAGCCCGTCCAAGAACTCCTCAAGCTCCTCCGTCCCTCCCGTGTCACCACTCAGATAGAGCCCTTCATAATAAGTTCGGAACTTGTTCAGGATCCCGGGTTGGGAGTGGCAAGGCTCCTCCCCTGGCTCCTGGATTCTCATGATCGGCCCTCCCCCTCGGATAGGGTTAGCAAGCCAAGCCAACATCGCCCCCGCCTTATCACCTTCCGCATGCGCCCTCGTCACGTACGCCTTGTAGTCGAAGCTACGCAGCCGCTCCAGCTCCACCGCCAGCCCCTCCCGCGCCCCGCTGAGCCCCTCCTGCAGTTCAGGGTGATGCGGGCGCCTCTTCTCAAGATCCCTCAGCCGTGTCTCAGCCTTGTCTAAATCATCCAACAGAGTCTTCCGCGCCCCTGCCGTGTGCCCAATACAATGTCCCCGCACCACCACCTTGAAAGCATCCCATTCAACCGCCCTCGTGGAAGCCGAGCCACTGTTCTCCTCAAAATACCTCTCAATACGTTCACTCAGGGCCTCCCTGAACACCAAGTCGTCCAGGGTGTCAGGTTGCAGGCGCCATGTTGGTACGCAGTTAACAGTCACCATCCACTCCAGAGACATCAACAAGGGGTTGTGGTCTGATAACGTCCTGGCCAAGTATTCCGCCCCTCCCACCGCGGGGAGCACACATTCCGAACAAAGAAACGCATCCAGCCTCACATGTAAATCATGCAGGTGCGAGTGAAAGGAGTAGTCCCTAGTAGTGGGGTGCAACGCCCTCCATGCATCCGTGAGGGCCCAGCTCTCCTGCCATTCCAATCTACGCTTGGCGATCCTATGTGCTGGGGACGCGCGCAGCGGAGGATGGGACCTATCCAGTAGCACGTCCTCAACTGAGTTGAAGTCCCCCCCAAGAGGACCGGCCCTGCCAAATAACCCGCCAATTTGCCCGAGATGTTAGACAAGAAAGCGGGCAGATCCACATTAGGAGCATACACATTACAGAGAGAAATCATCCTGCCTCTCAGCCTTCCCTCCACCGCCACATACCTGCCCTCTGGGTCTATCGACACCTTCGAGACCTGGAAGGGGACCCCCGCCCGTATCCAAATCAATGTCCCCCTCGCAAATGCCGAAAACGTCGTATAGAATAACTGCCCCCTCCAGCGTCTGTGTAGAGCCGCCCCTTCCTGCTTATTTAGGTGCGTCTCCTGCAAAAACGCTACGTGAACCCCCCTACGCTTGAGGTAGGCCTGAACCTTATGTCTGCGCGTCATGGACTGCATACCCCGCACATTCCAGGTCACACATTTCAACGCTCCAGTACTAGCCATTCCCCCCTACACAACCGGACCAGACCGCAAAGAACAGTATTCGCTGAAGTCCTGCGACCACGGGCCCTCCCCCCCACCCTCCCAAAACAGGAAGCCAAACCCCTCCAACAACTACAACCCCCTGAGCAACCCCAACTGCTCGCAACTCCCACCCCCCCAGGACAGGCCCCCCCGCAACTGGAAGTACCCCCATCCAAACCAACACTCCCGACCACCCCTCAAGGAAAGGTGGTAATATTCGCAGTCTCCACTGCGATGACCTTAGGGGCCAGTAAGGCGCGGCTCAATGCTATAAGACTCTAACAAATCAGCCCCGCGCGCTCCACCCCACAATCCCCACATTACAGCTCCCCAAAACCTCAATCAACATCCGCTGCGGGTCCATCGCCCCGGTGTCCAACCAGCGAATCCAACCCGCCAAACCAGTTCAGCACGCCTCCAGTATCTCTCCCGAGGTCTGCGGCGTCACAAGAGGGCCCCGGGCTCCACCAAATTCCGATTGTCCCGTCTCTGAGCCCGTGCCCGGGGCCTCCGAATCCGTACCCTTCCCAGACTGAGTCCTGGCGGCTCTAGATAAGTCCACCACCGCCTGTAGGGCCGCCTGCCTCTCCGCCTCCGTCTGCGACATCGATGGTTTCCCGGTCCTCCTGCGGTTCCTTCTGATCCGTTGGGACTGCCTGATCGGCTTTTCCACCTTAGCCTCCTCCTCTCTGGCCTTAGCACCGTCCGTTCCTGCCTTATAGGTGTCCCACCAGTCCCAAGCGTCCGCGGAAGTCGTGAAAAATAAAGACTTCTCATCCACTACCACTCTTAGCTTGGCAGGAAACAACAGGGAGTACTTGATGCCCTCCTGGCGAAGCTCCCGCTTGAGGGACAGGAAATTTGCCCGGAGTCGCTGAGTCTCAAACGTATAGTCTGGGAACATGGTGACTCTGTTGTTTTCCACTTGAAAGGGCCCTGCCTCCCTCGCCCTCTGTAGAAGCCAGTCTCTGTCCCGGTAATGAAGCAACTTGAACACCACCGGGCGAGGAGGAAGGCCCAAGGCTGGCGGACGCGCCGGAACTCTATGTGCCCGCTCCAGGGAGAAGAAGGGGGACAGACCCTCCGGTGCCACCTCCGTCCGCAGCCAGTTATCCAAATAGCCCACCATGTCGTCGCCTTCAATTTTCTCCGGCAGGCCCACTAGGCGTACGTTGTTGCGCCTGTTCCTATTTTCTGCAGCCTCGGCCCTCCTTTCCAGCACCGTCAGACGGTCCATCACGTCGGCCATCTGGGCCTTCACCGTTGCCTGGGCCGGGGCTAAGTCCTTAACCGTGGTCTCCACAGATTTCACCCTATCCTTTAGTTTGTCGTGGTCGGCCTTCAGGAGGCCCAAGCCCGTCGCCACCTGAGCTATGTCTCGCTGCAGGGCATCCTTAGTGGTGGCGATGGCTTCCAGGATACGATCCTGCATCCGCTGCAACGCCGCTTGGTCTCTCTCCACTCCTTCCGCTGCCTCAGTGTCGGTCGCGGCATCTCCTTTCCCCTTCGGCTTCCCCATTTGGGCCGGAATGGGCGGTGGCCTCCAATTGTGTACTAGGTCGCCCTCCGAGCGATGCCGGGCACCGTCCTCCGGCCGAGTTCTCAGGCCCAGAAGTGGCACCAAGAAGCAGGAAGCACCGAGCGGTCGCGGCCCGGCCAGCGCCAGCTGCGCCAGAAGTCCGGGGTCCTCGTCTCCGGGTCACTGTCGCATCGCTGCTGCCCCAATCAGGAGACGGTCCTCAACCCCCGGCCAAGGGCGCGCCAAAAGTCCATCCGGCACCTGGGGAGGGGCGCGACGCGGCAACCAACACCTCTAGCGTGTCCGGGAATGATCTGCAGTGGGTCTCCGGGCAGATGTCTCCGTCACTAGCTATCGCACGCCCTCGCCGCCATTTTGGAGTCCGCGACTTCTCGGCCGAGTGTAGCTTTCAAAGTCGAGAGACTGCTGCGGGAAGGCTCGGCGTCGTCCTCCGTGGGCACCGGACCCTCCGCAGTACCGTCCAGTACCGGATAATGTTCCCTATCTCGGGGATCAAATGAAGTTTCAGGATATTATCCGGGATCGGGCACGGAGCTCCGAGCTCACGCTGCCTACCTCCTCGGCATCCAAGCCACGCCCCTAGATGTGAAGAACATATGTGAAGAAATTGAGTTTTGTTACTTTGGAAGTAAAGAGGAGAATGTTGAAATTGACCCAGAAGAAGAGGGTAATGTGGAAGATAGTGTACAGGTTTCCAGTACAGATAATTTCCAGAGGGAAATTGCGACGTTTCAGGTGAAATCAAGTGAGAGGCCTAATTTCACTTGTGTGTGTTGTCGACGCACTTATTATAAGAATCAGACTAAGTTAGTGGATTTATATGCAAAAAGTGAAAGGGAAAATAATAGTGAATGGAAGGATTTTGCAACATACTTGATGGTAGAAAATTGTTTTGATTTGGGATTTGATCAACGTGTGTGTACTTATTGTTGTTGCAAATTAAATCAAAACCAGATGCCTGCTAGAGCAGTTCATAATAATCTGGAATTGGTTGAGATTCCTTCTGAATTGAAGGATTTAAATACTTATGAATCTATTTTGATTCAAAGTATCCATCCCTTTCAGGCTATTGTAAGAATGGAGCCAAAGACAGGGAAATTGCCTCCATCAGATTTACAGAGAGGATTAAAGGGAAGAGTTGTTTATTTGCCTCTAGATTTGAAGAAAAACATTAACACAATTGGAGTAGAAAAAGTGGAAGAGGAACCTCTGGTTATCATAGTTAATGGGGTTCCTACAAAGAATAGGAAAATATGGCAAGATTTAGTAGATGTTAGGAAAGTTAAAAAGGCAACATTGTATTTGAAAAAAAATAATAAATACTATAAGAATGTATATGTTGCAGAAGAGGAAGTAAGTGAGGAAGAGGATAGCGATTTGTGTGCTGGTCAAATTGAGAAAGTAGAACCCTCTACTAGTGAAGAAATATATGAACATTATAGTGTTCATCCTTTGCATTCCAAGGAAGTCATGGGGAATGCTATTGAGTTGTTTCAAATGAAACAAGCCAAAGGGAGTCCCATTAGTGTTTGGGAGGAAAGTTTGGAAGCTCGGTGTTTCCCACAGCTTTTTCCAACAGGTCAGGGAGGAAGATATGATGAGCGACCTCATCAAATTCCTGCTTCTGAATACCGGACTTTGCGATTGTATGCAGGAGATGCTAGGTTTCGACAATGCATTCCCTATTTGTTTCATCTCCTGTTTGAAAGCGATCTGTCTGGACTGTCATATGCAGTGAACCACATCTTGAAAAGTGGTATACACATGCAAAACATCTCGGCAAGTGACTTTATGGATAAAGTCAATGTCCAAGACAGTATTTTGGATTCTCACCTGATTAATCTCATGGCGTGTCAGCGTGGTACTAATGAGTACTGGTACCGTCGTCATGGTGATTTAAAATGTATGCTGAGGAACTTAGGTACTCCCACATGGTTCCTCACTCTGAGCTGTGCCGAGTATGGCTGGGAAGACTTACTTGAATTTCTACGAGAGGCAAATGCTAACGTAGATAACATCGAATTCAAGACACCCGGAGAACTGTGCTCTTTGGATCCAGTCAATGTATGTAGGTACTTCAATCATAGATTTGAAGCTATGATGTCTTTCATCATGAATAAGAAGAATCCACCTCTTGGAGAGGTGTTGGATTTCTTCTGGAGAAAGGAGTACCAAGCAAGAGGTGCTCCTCATATACATATGTTGCTGTGGATCAAGGATGCACCTAAATTTGGAACGGATCCAGAAGACTCAGTGATGAGTTTCATCCAACAGTATTCTACGTGTGCTGTTCCAAACGCAAAGGAGAAGAAAAGCCTAAGAGAAAAAGTTCTGCGTTTCCAAAGCCATCGATGTGGAAAGTACTGCCGTCGTAAATTCCGAAACAAGGACAAGTTCTACACCAAATGTCGTTTCGGTTTTCCACGACCGGTGATTTCTAAAGGAAGAGTAAACAGTTTGATGTCTTCGCTGCGACATAATGTCATGAAGAAATCACCTAAAAACACATACAATTTGAAGAGGAACGAAGAGTCCAAGTACATCAACGACTACAACCCGGTGATTTTGTCCATGTGGAATGCTAACATGGATATACAGTTTGTGGCTGATAACTGTATGGCTGTGGCTCGGTATGTGACGTCTTACATCACCAAAAAAGAGAAGACAGAATTGAAGGATATGTGGGAGGACATTTCCCATGAAAAGAGCCTCAGCAAGAAGTTGTACAGTTTCAGTCTGAAGATGTTGTCGCATCGAGAAATTGGAGCTTACGAATGCTCTGACCGGTTGTCTTCAGCAAGTCTCTATGCCAAGTCCAGGAGTATCGTTTGGGCGAGTCTTGGTCTTGCTGCAACGCGTAATCGAGTTCTGAAACCTGTGCGGGAAATTGAGTATTTGGCGGAAAAGGAGCCAAACAGTACCGACATTTTGAAGACCAACATGTTGGATACATATTATCCAAATAGAAGCAGTCACCTCGACAATGTTTGTCTGTATGAGGATCTTCAAAATTACATATTCAAGAGGAACATCAAAGAAGATACTGAGAAAGGAGTGTATGCTGTAATAGGAAGTGAGGGATGTCTGGTCAAGCAAAGAAAATGCCACTTGGTAAACCATCGAAAATTGAGTGGCGAATCTCCTGAAAAAAAGGAGTTTTTCTATTTAGCACTTTTGCAACTTTTCAAGCCTTGGCGTGCAGAAGAGGAACTGCTTGGAGATTTCCTCTGTTACGAAGACTCTTTCAATGCCGCCAAGGAGACCATAGAATGTCCTGCTTTTCCCAAATATGTAGAAATGTTGAATGCGGAAATTGAGCAGGAAGCAACGATTGCAGCCGAGATTGCCAGAGACAGTTCTCAGGACAGTCAGAGTTCTGCTTCATTGAGTCAGGATCCACTAGGAGGACCTGTTATCGAAAATGAAGCTGCCACTGCCATGAATGAAGTGGAAAGAGCCATGGCACATGCTCAGGAGGATGCGGTTAACTTAGAAGAGTTGGAAAGACAACTCAACGTTGAGCAGAGGAAAATATATGACGAAGTTACCATGCAAATTGATCATGGATTAAGTCATGACAAGAAAGAGTGCTCATGTACGTCGTTGAAGCCTGTCCGACTGTACGTGAGTGGAGAAGCGGGAACTGGAAAAAGTTTCCTCATTAAAGCAATTTCATGCTATTTGCAGGAAAGGACAGAGTCATCGCTGTCTTGTGTTGTCACCGCTCCAACTGGACTGGCAGCACATAACATTAAAGGGATTACTTTACATCGTTTACTGATGCTGCCAGTGGAGCATGACAACAAATTACAATATCACAAGCTATCTGGAGATGCTTGTTTTGAAGTTTCAAGAATCTTGAGGAAAATGAAACTTCTTATCATTGACGAAGTAAGCATGGTTTCCAATGTCATGCTTGCCTTTGTGCATTTGAGAATGCAAGAAGTTCTCAAAACAGAGTATGATGTGTTATTTGGTGGCAAACACATCATTGTTTTCGGAGATCTTCTGCAGCTGACACCAGTGAAAGGGCAACCTGTGTTCAAAATGCTCACGCATGAAGATACCAGGAAGTGCCTAGGCAGCATTGGCAACGTCAATATATGGTTAAACTTCAATTATGCTGAACTGCATGAAAATATGCGTCAGGCGAAGGATGAAGTTTACAAGACTATTCTACAAGATGTTAGAATTGGAAAAGTGACCGAGCATGGGAAAGAAGCTTTACATGCACGATTACTGTCAAATTTATATCCAGAACAAGATGTTGTGCCTGAGAATATTTTTCAGAAAATTACTGATAAGAAATCTGGAATATGTTTGATGACAACTCTTGCAGAATGTGCCAAATTCAACAACAAAATGTTGCATTTAGAAAAGCAAGAGATTGTGAAACTGGAAGCTATTGACAAAGTAGAGCATATGGGATCAACAATTATTTTGTCTGAGAATCTGAAAACAAAATTGGATTCATTAGAGAAGAGTATATCTAAAACTGCAGGTTTTGAAAAGACTCTGAATGTGTGCTTGAACTGCCGTATAATTTTAAGAAGGAATTTACATGTTGAAAGAGGTCTGGTAAATGGATCAATGGGTAATGTTGTTGATTTTGTAAAATACAGAAATAGAGATGGAATTGAATTTTTAAAAATTAAATTTGATGGCATTTAGGAAGTACAGCTAATTGGTCGTTGCTCTGCTAGATTTTTGCTTGTAAAAGACTTATATGTTCGCCGTAAGCAGTTTCCTGTTTGCTTGGCATATGCGGTGACAATCCATAAATCGCAAGGTTTAAGTGTAGACAGTGCATTGGTGAATATTGGCAGTTCTGTGTTCAAGGAGGGTATGGCATATGTGGCATTGTCACGAGTTAGAACTTTATCGGGATTGTACTTGATTGAGTGTGATGTCACAAACATTTGTGCTGATCTAGATTGTGTTAAGGAATACAATAGGTTAAGAAGAGAGTATGCGCCACATTTGCCTCAGTATCCTTTGTTTGAGAAACGTGTGGTAGGCCGGAAACGAAGAAATGTGACCAATACTGGGGAGGTTGTAGCAAAAAGACGAAAAGTCGATGAACCTAAAATTACAAGCAGAAACAAAAAGGATTCTGTTGAAGATGTTGTTGGTTTTCAATTTGAAAACAGTTCTGGTGTCAACTGCTATGCTAATGTAGTGGTTAATGTTTTGTTTTCTCTAGAAAATGTAAAAGAAGAGATTGTGGTCAATTCTGATCAAAGATTTTGCAGTTTGTTAAATTCTGTGTTAGAGAAATGTAGCACTGATAGAAGAAACATAGAAAGTGTGTCTGAAATTCGAAATCTGTTAGACAGATGTTCAGGCCAAACACAATTCTCTCAAAATATTCAGCAAGATTGTCAGGAGTTTTTAATGTATATGCTTGATGTATTACATGCTGAAGGTGTAGATGTAGATCAGCTGTTTGGGCTTTCTTATCAATGGCAGCATGACTGCGAGAACTGTATGGTATCAAGTACTACTAGTGTAGACTCAGAAAGATTTATATATTTAACTTTGCCAGACAGTAAATCAGTCTCCTTTAATAAGCTAGTAAAAGCAGCTGATCACAACATGGAGTGTAGCCAATGTAAATCTGAAATGATGTCCACATTATTTATACGAACATATGGCCAGTATGTCATTTTAATGTTCCAACGATGTAGGCCTGATGGAACAAAATTGACAACTTTAATTAAAAATGTTGTAGCTTCGCAGTTGTCAATATCAGGAAGGACTTTTGTAACTGCAGCAATTATATATCATGACGGCCCTTCAATAACATCAGGACATTACACAGCTTATTTAAAGTCTAGAAATGGCTGGTCATTCTGCAATGATTCTGTTTTAATTTTCAAAAAAAAATTACCGTATGACCTTAAAAACTCTTACCTGGTGTTTTTAAAACCAAAATTTCAGGGAAATAATCTCGGGATGTGCTCTGTGGAATTTCAAGAAGTTCTAATGGCTCCTACACAATTTGGCCTTGAGGATAAGTGTAGTTCAGAGACATAACTTCTAACCATAGGACTGGACGTCATGGAGAAATACGTGCACTTTGAATGAGTTCAGAAAAACTGTTTCTTTTTATAAGCTAATTGAAGCAGCCAATCAAAACATGGAGTAGAGGGAATGTAAGTCTGCAATGCTGTCTACTGTTTTACATTGCTTTGTGATTAAAAGTGATGTAGAGAATTAAATAATTGTAGTAGTCATAGAGGTAGTGTAAGTCTGCTTCATAGTAAGCAGTATCAGTGTCATAGGAAATGTAGAACATGACTGAGCAAGAAGGGGAAGATATTACTATTCCAGGATTGTGAAAATGATCTTCAACATTTTAATTCTGAAAGTTGCGGAAATGCCAAATGACGGGATTGGCTTACAAGAAATCCAAGAGTTATAAATGGCTCTGACCAGATTTGGCCTTGTGGAAACTTGTGGTAGAGAGCAAGAAGTCATTTATTGCATGTAACGTGTTTTTAAAAACGATGGAGATTTTCTTTCAGAAAGTGGCGGGCTGAAAGTAATAACAGCACAAAAGAGTGTAAGCTGTTCATAGGACATCCTTGGACGTCATGGAAAGTAAGTTAACTTTAAGGAGTTCTGAATTTTGATTTCTTATGTTGTATGGGTTTTTTAAACACAATCATTTTGATTGTGGTTTTTTTTCCCCGCTGTTATATGATGAATACCTTCAAGTCACTGTTTTTAGTGAATTTTGATACATTCTGAGAACAGCAAAAATAAACCATTTAACATGTATAATTAATTCTGTACTGTTTGCATTTATGATGTATATGTAGAACTGTGTAGGAGGCATGGAGAAGGTGAGGCTTCTGTAAGTGTCAAAGTTGTTGCATGCAGTGCTGCACTTCTGCGTATTCTTTCATATGCTAGACTACATCTGCACAATGAGATACCTAAGCAAAGGAAACACAAGTGATGTGATTGTGAAATGAGCAAAATAAATTGCACGTATTTCAATTACATCACCTGTGTTTCCTATCATTACGAATCACATTGTGCAGATCAAGTTTAGGTCTGTCCAGGGAAACATAGGAGGTTTGGACTTTGTTGAAGAGTGCAGTGGACATGACTCACTTCATTGGTAGACCTTCACATGTATTATCTCCTCTGTACTCTTCAACAAGTGTAAATCTCATCTGCAACCCTGAGTAGGCCTCACCTCAAACAAACCTCTGGATAGTAGACATCTTATTGGCATCCTGAAGCAATTATTTAAAATTTTAGTGTCTTGCGACACTTTTCTGAAACAACAGCAATGCAAAAGATGCACCATGTTTTAAGATAGGCCTCACTTCATCTGCATCAAGATACTGTTAGTTTAAAATGTATATCTTTAGGACTGTGTAGGGGGCCTGGAGAAGCAGAAGCTTCTGTAAGTGTCAAAGTTGTTGAAAAACTGTTTGTCCTTCAATGTTTTCCCTTGTCTTTTCTAATTTTTAAATACATGTTTTAATATTTTTAAAATGTTTGTTCTCTCTTTCACAGATTGAAAGTATAAAAACAAAAAGTGAGTAATTTAACGACAATTATAAGGTAAATATTTTGTACTCTTTTCGTTACATTTCTATCACATTTAACTACTATTAGTTCCACTGCTTCATTTCTTTAACCCTCAGTTTCCTGCCTTTGCTACTTCCCTCATTCCTTTCTCTATTACCTACTTACTCAACTCCTTCCACTCTTTTTCTCAGTCCCTCTCTTCTCATAGTTCCTCACTCTTGTTCACTCACTCCGTCTCTATTACTCTTAGTGTCTTTGACTGATCACTCTATCACTACTTGTTCATAATGCTTTCTCTGTGTAGTTGAAGCACACTAAGGGGAATATTATGAACACAGCCAATAAAATTATTGCTCTTTTTATTGGCAGAAAACTGGTGCAAAAGTGGTTTTAGCGGCAGTTTTCTGCCACAAAAGCAGCTTTAGCGACACATTTCTGCCAATAAAAGCTGCAAAACTTTTATTGCCTATGTTGATGATATGGCTCTATGTTACTTACATTTCTTTGCTGTTTCAATTAATCTTTTTCTGTTATTTTTTGTTTTCTGTTTTCTATTTTTTCTCTCTGTTATTCCTCATGTTTTAATCTTATTTTGAACATTCACTCACATTCTCCAAGAAACTCTTCTTTGTTAATGTTATACTCTCTTTTTTTTTCTTTCACTTCGTTATCTATTTTGTTTTTCACAATTATACCCTCTTCTGTCTTTTCTTCGGTAAATAGATCTATTAAACAGTATCTCTTCTTTACTCCCTATAGCTGTCTTTCTTTTAACATCACTCTCTGTTTACTTTCCTTATACTTACACTTTTTAAAAAAAAAAAAAATTTTTGGTTAGCTCCCGGTCCGCGTACCGGGAAGCTAACCCGGGAGCGAACCAAAAGAAATAGAGCTTGCCAGAGTGCTAAACATTCTAGCAATTTTTTTTGAAAGGGAAGGTAGTTCTGAAAAGAACTTTTTTTTTTATATTTTTGTTGTTTTATATATTTTTTTTATTTTTGGAACATTTTTTGGTTTTTTTGTATTTTTTGAACGATTTTATATTTTTTTTGTTTTTTTTTGGGGGGGGGGAAACAACAAAAAACAGGCGTTGAAAAGGGCTCAACAGGAGCAAAAAAAAAATTACTGGGGGCGGTTAGGGCAATCATGGTGTTCATACGCCAGGTTGAGTGCATTGATGCTCATGTTGCCACAAGCTAATAATGCACGACAGTGCATACATAAGTGAATCATGTGCCCAAAATTTTCTTGAATATTTGGCACAGTTTCCCGTGCCTCTTCTGGTGTTAGAGAAATCGGTATTGTTGGTCTGGCCACAGGAGTTGGTCTTGGATTGTCCTGCATATCCCTTATTTCCGCCCGGCTGTAATTTAGTGGATGCTTCCTTGTCATGTGCCTGTGCATTGTGTGATTTCCATAGCTATATTTTTTGTCCGTCCCTCTGGACAATTGTTCTTTGCATATGCGGCAGGTGACATACCTCGCATTAACTTTTTTTTGGCCACGAGGGATCGAATAAAACTGCCAGATGAAACTGGCTTTCTTTCTGGAAACCCGGGGCACCTCTTCTAAGAACTGTGGTTCTTCTCCCTCCTCATCCATTTCTTCATCTTCCTCCTCAGTGTTGGTAATGACCTGGGGAGGTGGTCCTCTCTTCCCATGAGGAGGTGGAGGTGGTGGTGGGGGTCCACCAGCTGAAGCTACCAATGAAGCCATTTTCCAACAAGCAAAATAGGTCTTCCTCTCACAATGATGAAAGTCAGAGTGAGGAAAGAAGGAGGGGTTTTCATCATTTGGGAAAAACAATACTTCTCAACCAATGAAAAGTGTTATTTTTAGGTCACCTGACCTAGCCTTACATCATTATGAAACCAAAAGTGAAATGAACCAATGAAAAGTTTTATTAACAAGTCACATGACCTCTCACGCTCATGTTACGCGCTGCGGAACGCGCCCCGGTTAGCTTCCGGGTCGCTAAGCTTCGCGCCCCGGTCCGCGCCCCGGGACACTTCCGGGTGCGCTAACGCGGTACGTCACAAGACGCATTACGCGGCAACGCGATACGTCGCGTTTTCGTGACGCGCCGCGGATCGCTTCCGGGGAGCTGCGTTTCGCGCCTCGGTCCGCGCCCCGGGGCACTTCCGGGTGCGCTAACGCAGTACGTCATAAGACGAATTACGCGGCAACGCGATACCGTCACTATGTTGATTTTTTACCGGTTCGCGGACCGGGTCGCGGCATCAAATTGAGCTAACGGGAAGCTTCCCGGTCCGCGGACCGGGAGCGAAACAAAAAAAATATTTAAAAAAATGTATTAATAAACATATAAAATATATTTTTGGATTTAAATAAGAATACATTTTACAGCTATAGATATTTGCTATTAAAAAACCATTGAAATTCACTGAAAAAACCATAGGTTATAAACCATATATAGTTAGGAATTAGCATTTACAAAACCTTGAAAATTCACTGAAAAAACCATAGGTTATACACCATATATAGTTAGGAATTAGCATTTTTAAAACCTTATTTTACTCACACAAAACCATTGAAATTCCATATATAGTTAGTTGCACTAACTATATATCGCGCACCCGCAATCCACTGCTGATGATGTCACATATTACGTTATTCATGACATGGTCAGTGACATCACTGATGACATCACTGATGACATCTCAAATGACATCACTGATGACATCACTGATAACAACATCCAGTGATTTTATGTTTCTGTAAAGTTTAAATATGTCTTACATATTGAAGAATGAGTGGATGTATAAGTGTCTGGACGAAGGATTTAGTAGGTGCATGACTGACTGTATGAGTGAGTGATTAAATGTATCTCACTGAGTGCATGGGTTAGTGACTAAACTGTCTTAATTTGTGCATCATTATGTCTGTTGTTCTGTAAACTGCTGCATGTGTTGATCAGTAGCTATATGAGTAACTATATGGGTTATTGATTGATTGTCCAAGTATTTGTATGGAAGACTGAGTGTGTGTGTGGCTGGCTGGGAGGTGTGTGACTCTGTGCAGATCAATGTGTACTTATATCAATGATTGTATAACAAGGTAAGTATGTGTTAGTATATGTTTGAAAATGTAAGGTGCTCTATGTTTAACTGTATAGACAAGAAAATGGAAGTGTGATTGATTCTTTACAGGACTGACTAGGTGTGTGAGTAACTCCATGGATGAGTGGCAGAGTGTGAGTGTCTGTATAGGTGTATGAGTGCATATGATAGTGTTGTAAAGATGAGTGATTGTATTTATGAATGATTGTATGGGTGAATGAGTGAATGTGTGTGTAGACGTAGGAATCAGTGAGTACATATGTAGTAACTAGTATTGGTGTGTCAATGGTTTCAAAAATTATACTCTGTATTTAACACTGGGTGAAACAGAGGTTATATTAAAATGTGAGGAGATGCATTGTATTGTCACATGAATGATATCATCAGTGATGTGGTCATTGATGTCAAATGAGATGTCATCAGTGGAGTCATCAGTGATGTCATTTGAGATGTCATCAGTGATGTCATCAGTGATGTCACTGACCATGTCATGAATGATGTAATATGTGACATCATCAGCAGTGGATTGCGGGTGCGCGATATATAGTTAGTGCAACTAACTATATATGGAATTTCAATGGTTTTGTGTGAGTAAAATAAGGTTTTAAAAATGCTAATTCCTACCTCTATATGGTGTATAACCTATGGTTTTTTCAGTGAATATATATATATATATATATATATGTATCCACACGAAAAGGTTGCCCCTTCGGAAGCGCCCCACACAAGGTGAGATTTGCTTTGTTTTCATTTCATTTATTCAAAAGACTGCAGCATGGAATCGGAAAGTATCACAGCATGAAAGTCAAGCCTTATGCGTTTGGGCCAGCGCCCTTTGTCAAAGGCTATGTCCATATGCACTCACACGGCGTAATCAGCTTTTAAATAAGTAAGTGGTACCCGCCTGTGTGGGCGTGGCTGTTCGCACAGCCCCATGGTACCTGAAGTCCTGTTCCTCGAGTGAGGCGCTGTGTGATGCAAAATCAAGGAAAGTGAAAATGAAAACCCCAGTGGGTTGCTCTGACCAGTTCCAATGTCCCATGCTGGCCTCTCATAGTCTCTTGTTAGCTCCTTGTCCTGACCCGAAAACGCGTAAGGCTTGACTTTCATGCTGTGATACTTTCCGATTCCATGCTGCAGTCTCTTGAATAAATGAAATGAAAACAAAGCAAATCTCACCTTGTTTGGGGCGCTTCCGAAGGGGCAACCTTTTCGTGTGGATGTATTTACGGCCGGCCCAGTCGTGGAAGCAGCTCAGCCGCTACTGCAGACCTGTGTGACGCCAACCGGCGTACGCTATTTTTCAGGACAAGGAGCTAACAAGAGACTATGAGAAGCCAGCATGGGACATTGGAACTGGTCAGAGCAACCCACTGGGGTTTTCATTTTCACTTTCCTTGATTTTGCATCACACAGCGCCTCACTCGAGGAACAGGACTTCAGGTACCATGGGGCTGTGCGAACAGCCACGCCCACACAGGCGGGTACCACTTACTTATTTAAAAGCTGATTACGCCGTGTGAGTGCATATGGACATAGCCTTTGACAAAGGGCGCTGGCCCGAAACGCGTAAGGCTTGACTTTCATGCTGTGATACTTTCCGATTCCATGCTGCAGTCTCTTGAATAAATGAAATGAAAACAAAGCAAATCTCACCTTGTTTGGGGCGCTTCCGAAGGGGCAACCTTTTCGTGTGGATGTATTTACGGCCGGCCCGGTCGTGGAAGCAGCTCAGCCGCTACTGCGGACCTGTGTGACGCCAACCGGCGTACGCTATTTTTCAGGACAAGGAGCTAACAAGAGACTATGAGAGGCCAGCATGGGACATTGGAACTGGTCAGAGCAACCCACTGGGGTTTTAATTTTCACTTTCCTTGATTTTGCATCACACAGCGCCTCACTCGAGGAACAGGACTTCAGGTACCATGGGGCTGTGCGAACAGCCACGCCCACACAGGCGGGTACCACTTACTTATTTAAAAGCTGATTACGCCATGTGAGTGCATATGGACATAGCCTTTGACAAAGGGCGCTGGCCCGAAACGCGTAAGGCTTGACTTTCATGCTGTGATACTTTCCGATTCCATGCTGCAGTCTCTTGAATAAATGAAATGAAAACAAAGCAAATCTCACCTTGTTTGGGGCGCTTCCGAGGGGGCAACCTTTTCGTGTGGATATATATATGTATATATATATATATATATATATATATATATATATATATATATATATTACCTACTGGCGGTCGCCAGTAGGTATATATAGTTAGGATTTTTTCTCTATGGGATTTTTGAAAATTCTATGTCTAATAACTTTGGCGTTTGTGGACGGAATTGGCTGAAATTTTCAGGAAAATGGCACATCTTGTTTCTGAGCAGCCCTTGAAAATTTGGGGGGGGTTCGTCAAGGGGGGGCCGAGAAAAAAGGGGGGTCCCAAAACGTGTTTTTAACATTGAGTTTTCCATAGGGCGGTTGGCCTCACTTTTAGCCCGAACGGCTGAATGGATTTGCACGAAACTTGGCAAAATTGTAGGGACTGGTAGCCCGATGTGCCTTTTGTAGGTCTCAATATATGTGCTACAGTGGATTTTGAGAAATTAACGTTTAAAAAAAGATATATATCTGTAACAGCGAACCGGGCAGCGCTCCAGGACGCGTACTTTTCGCGCAACGGAGCTTTGTGAAGCGAAGCTGATTGGTTCTCCGGCGTCTGTCAACATTCCAAACAGTCCGTAGCGGCCGCCATCTTGTCTCTCGGTAGGATCGAGAGACAAGAGGAGGCGAAAGCGAAGGGGCAAATGACCATAAGGGGGAATAGTAGATCCTCGCTGACCCCCTAGGTTTGATGTGGAGGTTTTAAAAGGGCCCCGCGGGGCAAAAAAAAAAAATAATAATAATAATCGAACGGCTGAATGGATTTGCACGAAACTTGGTAAAATATTAGGGACTGGTAGCCCGATGTGCCTTTGCTAGGTCTCAATATATGTGCTCCAGTGGATTTTGAGAAATTAACGTTCAAAAAAAGATATATATCTGTAACAGCGCTCCGCTTTGCGTAACGGAGGTTTGCGAAGCTGATTGGTCATTCTGTCACTGGGCTATAGTTGGGCTACATCTGGCTGATATTTGGGCTACATTTGTTTTTTTTCGTCTCTGGCGGCCATCTTTGGGCTACATTGGGCTACATTGGGCTTCATTGGGCTTCATTGGGCTACATTGGGCTACATTTGGGCTCCAACATATATATAGGCCAATGTAGCCCAATATATATTTTTCAAAGTTAATTTTCATAAAAACCACTGGAGCATATATCTTGAGACATAGCAAAGGCACATCGGGCTACCAGTCCCTACAATTTTGCCAAGTTTCGTGGAAATCCATTCAGCCGTTCGAGCTAAAAGTGAGTCCAACCGCCCTATGGAAATGAAGGAAATGAATGGGTAATTTGTAATTAGCAAATAGCTCATCGCAAACTAGGAATGGTAAAGAATCGCTATTTATTCCTTAAAGTTCGCTATTTAGGAAATGCAAAAAACTTTGATGATACATATGGCGGTTCATCTCTAACAAGATAAGAAGCATAGGGATAGATTTATGATGACTGGCGCATCACCAGGGATGTGTTAGTCATTCTGTGCCGCTGTTCCGTCACCTATGGTGTGCTGCATTTACAATGCGGCGCATCATGGGGCAAAAACAGCACAGATGCGTGATGTATCTGTGCCGTAAAGGTGGCGCATTGCTGGAGTTGTATCGCAAGTGTGATGAAGCTCCAGCAAGGGTCGGGGGTGCCCCTTTCGCAGGGTTTCTGTTCTCACACAGAACTGTGGACAGAGGATTGGAACCTCGGCAAATTAGGGTGTCCCAAAACTCACCTTAGTAATCAAAAACCCCTTAGCAAGCTAGGTACAGTGTCACATTGGATATAACAAACTCTCAATGTTTAGACAATCCAGAATATGAACTTATAGTACCTCAGGATACGTGGAACTCATGAACAGTCGGTCGTTATATATTTCTTAGAAACCAGAACATGGAGTTAAGAAGAACACATGTGTATTTGAAATGTTTATTTACTAATGCCGTCTTCTCAGGCGTAGTATCTTAGATAATACAAGTACACATATTATCAGTAGCAAAATTACCAGCATAGTTACTAGTACATAAAAAGCGAATGGTGACAGTATGTTAACATGCTGTAAATGAATAAGAGTTAGCAACACTTATAAGCAGCCGTGGGCCGTGGAGGGAGTTACGGTGGGGCAGGGAGGCGGGGAGGGGGAGGGGCAGGGTGGAGAGGGCTCCACCCTGCTTCTCCCCCTCCCCGCCTCCCTGCCTCACCGTAACTCCCTCCACGGCCCGCGGCTGCTTATATCTCACCCTCCCTAATACACATATTATATTATTTGCTAAGAAGGTCTCTTTGTGTTGGTTTAGGGCGTGCCCATACTTTAGTGTCTTAGATTTGAAGGAATCACATCAGCATACACCAGCTCTCTCTTCATGTGAACCGCATCAAGTGTTGTGTATGTGTGTTCGGCAAAGCAATATAAAACCCGCCTCATGCCCAGAATTGGCAGAAGTTGCACTTATGTTATGAGTATGAAGTCGTGGAGATCAGACCTCATAACAATTCTGTATTGTGTTGTTCTTGAAACTTTAGCACTCGCTGTACAGATATAGTTTAACAAGCAAAGCAGATAGTAGAGCAATAACATATTATTCTCATGTAAACCACGATGAACTACTAGGTTGAAAGCTAAAGCAACAACTAAGTGTCGTGTGCAGAAGTTGCAAAAAAGGAAAAATGGCGTTTAAACCGGTAATGAGCCCATGCTAACTTAACACGGTGTAAAGATATCCAGGACCTAGATGACACCTCCCCATGATCCGGAAACGAACTGAATAAGATAATAGAAGTGCCATCTCATGAGAGCAGATTGCAAGTTTATATGTGGACGGTCCGCAAGGTAAAGCATTAAAAACTAGGAAAATTTAATGCTAAAGAAAAATAAAACAGCCAAGTACTTTATCGAGTCTTAAGCCAATAGGCAAGGTAAATAATAAAAACTTGACAAATAAGTCAATGAATTGTCAATGAAATGCTAGTACTCAGCATATCAAACATGAAAAAGGTCTATGACATAACTGTGTATGCAAAATAAGCTGCAACAGCCTCCAATAGGAAGTCACCGTCTTCATCCGAAAACAGTTCAGCCATCCAATTTAAAAGCGGAAAAGAACATACGTGCTCTCCCAGCACCGGATCCTCTATCACCATCAGAGGACAGCTCGGTGGGTTTTCAAGAAAGCTCTGTTCCAAGAAAGACTGTGTTGCCGCCAGTAAATTCCAGGGACCAATTAGTCCATGCATCAATGCCACAGCCATAATCCTTTCGCCAGGACAAACCAACTCGTGAGTAATGATAGGAGTCAACAGCTGATTAAAGTCGACGTCAGGAGAAACCGGTCCGCAGAGACACAAATCAATGGCCCAATCGAAATCACAGGTCAGGCAGTGAAATACAGGCTGGACACAGGTGAAGTAGGAGAATCGAAAAGATAATCCATATGCCGTGCTTAATATCGCCAACGGCATTGTGCCATAATATTCTAGCATGCGATTGCGGAACAGTGTCAGCAGCTGCAGGGAGGGAGGTTGCATAGGAGGGACATCCATATTTAAAAATGTAAAAAAGCACAAGAGCGTCCGCTGGTAATGCAAGTAAAAATGGCAATCCACGAAGCAGAGTGGAAAAAATAGAATGAAAGAAAGCAGGGATGACTCCAAAGATTTTCTCAAATGAAGTCACGAGACCACTGGTAACAACTTTAAAAAAGTGCGCCAGGGCCTTTGTGGAGGATGCATCAAAGATAGTCCGAACCATCTTGCTGAAATGGAAAGGCAAATCTGAATTGAAAAGGGTCTGCACCTCTGTACGGGTGTTCGCTATGTGAAGCACGAAAGTTTCACGGGCCGAACTCAAGGCCACCTCTCTCTGAGACAAAAGAGCTCTTATTCTTGCCATGCCGTTGAAATCTGCTCCCAAGGTTGGTATTTGTGGCGAGATTGAAAACTCCCTATGTTCATGTGTGGGAGGAAATAGAACATTTCTGCAGCAAATAACCCGTTCACTTACTGTTACGATAAAAGGAATACTTTTAATTAACCCAGAACAATCTTCATTATTGAGCATCAAATAACTACCATTTTCCAACAACTTGAACGTGGGGATGATAGCAGGAACTGGCGTGCCTTGCAACACGCAAGCCATATTTGGTCGGTGTTTGTTGCATGAACCGTGTAACTGTATGTGCCTACACATTAGTGAATGATCTGGCGTCTCAGTGCATTCCTCTCCATTCAGATAAACTTCTTGATCATCTTTGAAACATCTGTATGTGTATGGAAGCGACCAGACCTCATGAAGAAAAGCACTATCTAAAGGTTCATAACGACCTATTGGTATATATTTCATACAATTTGAAAACTTATATAAAGCAAAAGGCAGCGTTATTAAACCGTGGATAAGGCACGTTGCCAAAAAACCCGCAATCCTCTGCTGATGATGTCACTGAGCATGTCATGAATGATGTAATATGTGACATCATCAGCAGTGGATTACGGGTAATAGTATCTCTAGTTTACTCCCCTATAGCTGTCTTTCTTTTAACATAAGTGTCTGTTTCCTTCCCTTATACTTACTGTTTTTGGTTCGCTTCCGGTTCGCGTACCGGCGAGCGAACTGGGAAGCGAACTAAGAGAAATAGAGGTTGGCACAGTTCCAAATATTGTACCAATTTTTTAATAACGGGGAGGTAGTTCTGAAAAGAACTTTTTTTTTTTTATTGTTTTTGTTGTTTTATATTTTTTTTATTATTTTTCGGAACATTTTTTTACTTTTTTTGAATTTTTCTGAACAGTTTTATATTTTTTTGGGTTTTTCTTGGAGGGGGCAATGAAAACGATTCATTGTAAAGGGCTCAACAGGAGCAACAAAACAAAAAAAAAGTATTTATTATTTTGGGCGTTTCGTACAAACTTGCATATGATAGTCAATAGCTCTGTTGATCAGAGTGATGCTTCTTTCTCCGTAGGAAATGAATCCATCGCAAAATACGCAGATGTGTTTTACTTCACCAAATCTCATTTGTATATTTGGCACCATCTCCCTGCCCTCTGGTCCCGTTACTTCCGGTACAACAGATCTTCTGGCCATAATAGGGAGATTATCTAGGTCGTTCCGAAACTGTGCAGCACTGTAGTTGTTAGGATGCCACCTAGTCATATGGCGATGCATTGTGCAGTTTCCGAAACTGTATTTTTTCTCGGTTCCTCTGGACAGTCTATCTTGACATATAAGGCAAGTTACGTATCTTGCATTTACTTTTTTCTGACCTTTGGGAATTTTAAAAAATTGCCAAATTAAGTTTTCTTTCCGGTGAGACGTCCTGGGCTCCTCAGGCAAAAACTGCCTCTCTTCGTGCTCGTCGTCCTGTTCCTCTTCTTCCTCTTCTTGTTGAATTATAACTTGAGCAGGTGGTCCACTCTTCCTTGGATGTGGTGGAGGTGGTGGGGAAGCACCAGCTGAAGCTACTAAAGAAGCCATTGCTCAGTGATCACAAAGGGTCTTTCTCTCACAATGATGAAAGTCAGAGTGAGGAAAGAAGGAGGGATTTTCATCATTTGGGAAAAACAAGAGTTCTTAACCAATGAAAAGTGTTCATTTTAGATTATATGACCTAGTCTTACATCATTAGGAAACCAAAAGTGAAATGAACCAATGAAAAGTGTTATTACCAAGTCACATGACCTGCTGTGTTTACGTTAAGCGCTTTGCAGGGCCTCCCGGTTTGCTTCCAGAAACCTGCGCTTTGCGACTCGCTTCGCGTACCAGTTCGCTAACGTAGCACGTCATATGACGTATCACGCGACAACGTGAAACGTCATGCGGACGGGAGGCGTCACGATGTTGTTTTGTAACGCGGCAGTTGCGGTAAAGAAACGTTTACCGGCTCGCGGTCTATTTCGCGGCATCAAGGTCAGCTAACGGGAAGCTTCCCGATTCGCGAAGCGGGAACGAAGAAAAAAAAATATTAAAAAAAAAAATTATTCATAAACATATAAAATATATTTTTGGATTTAAAGAAGAATACATTTTACAGCTACAGATATTAGCTGTTAAAAAACCAATGAAATTCACTGAAAAAACCATAGGTTATAGACCATATATAGTTAGGAATTAGCATTTACAAAACCTTGAAAATTCACTGAAAAAACCATAGGTTATAGACCATATATAGTTAGGAATTAGCATTTACAAAACCTTATTTTACTCACACAAAACCATTGAAATTCCATATATAGTTAGTTGCACTAACTATATATCGCGCACCCGCAATCCACTGCTGATGATGTCACATATTACATCATTCATGACATGGTCAGTGACATCACTGATGACATCACTGATGACATCTCAAATGACATCACTGATGACATGTGATTTGACATCAATGACCACATCACTGATGATATCATTCATGTGACAATACAATGCATCTCCTCACATTTTAATATAACCTCTGTTTCACCCAGTGTTAAATACAGAGTATAATTTTTGAAACCATTGACACACCAATACTAGTTACTACATACGCACTCACTGATTCCTATGTCTACACACACATCCACTCATTCACCCATACAATCATACATACATACAATCACTCATCTTTACAACACTATCATATGCACTCATACACCTATACAGACACTCACAGTCTGCCACTCATCCATGGAGTTACTCACACACGTAGTCAGTCCTGTTAAAGAATCAATGACACTTCCATTTTCTTGTCTATACAGTTAAACATAGAGCACCTTACATTTTCAAACATATACTAACACATACTTACCTTCTTATAGAATCATTGATACAAGTACACATTGATCTGCACAGAGTCACACACCTCCCAGCCAGCCAGCCACACACACACTCAGTCTCCCATACAAATACTTGGACAATCAATCAGTAACCCATATAGTTAATCATATAGCTACTGATCAACACGTGCAGCAGTTTACAGAACAACAGACATAATGATGCTCAAATTAAGATAGTTTAGTCACTAACCCATGCACTCAGTGAGACACATTTAATCACTCACTCATACATTCAGTCATGCACCTACTAAATCCTTTGTCCAGACACTTATACTTCCACTCATTCTTCAATATGTAAGACACATTTTAACTTTACAGAAACACACAGTCACTGGATGATGTCATCAGTGATGTCATCAGTGATGTCATTTGAGATGTCATCAGTGATGTCATCAGTGATGTCATTTGAGATGTTATCAGTGATGTCATTTGAGATGTCGTCAGTGATGTCATCAGTGATGTCATTTGAGATGTCATCAGTGATGTCATCAGTGATGTCACTGACCATGTCATGAATGATGTAATATGTGACATCATCAGCAGTGGATTGCGGGTGCGCGATATATAGTTAGTGCAACTAACTATATATGGAATTTCAATGGTTTTGTGTGAGTAAAATAAGGTTTTGTAAATGCTAATTCCTAACTATATATGGTCTATAACCTATGGTTTTTTCAGTGAATTTTCAAGGTTTTGTAAATGCTAATTCCTAACTATATATGGTCTATAACCTATGGTTTTTTCAGTGAATATATATATATATATATTCACTGAAAAAACCATAGGTTATAGACCATATATAGTTAGGAATTAGCATTTAAAAAACCTTATTTTACTCACACAAAACCATTGAAATTCCATATATAGTTAGTTGCACTAACTATATATCGCGCACCTGCAATCCACTGCTGATGATGTCACATATTACATCATTCATGACATGGTCAGTGACATCACTGATGACATCACTGATGACATCTCAAATGACATCACTGATGACATCACTGATGACATCTCATTTGACATCAATGACCACATCACTGATGATATCATTCATGTGACAATACAATGCATCTCCTCACATTTTAATATAACCTCTGTTTCACCCAGTGTTAAATACAGAATATAATTTTTGAAACCATTCACACACCAATACTAGTTACTACATACGCACTCACTGATTCCTACGTCTACACACACCTTCACTCATTCACCCATACTATCATTCATACATACAATCACTCATCTTTACAACACTATCATATGCACTCATACACCTATACAGACACTCACAGTCTGCCACTCATCCATGGAGTTACTCACACACCTAGTCAGTCCTGTAAAGAATCAATGACACTTCCATTTTCTTGTCTATACAGTTAAACATAGAGCACCTTACATTTTCAAACATATACTAACACATACTTACCTTGTTATACAATCATTGATACAAGTACACATTGATCTGCACAGAGTCACACACCTCCCAGCCAGCCACACACACACTCAGTCTCCCATACAAATACTTGGACAATCAATCAGTAACCCATATAGTTAATCATATAGCTACTGATCAAAACATGCAGCAGTTTACAGAACAACAGACATAATGATGCACAAATTAAGACACTTTAGTCACTAACCCATGCACTCAGTGAGACACATTTAATCACTCACTCATGCATTCAGTCATGCACCTACTAAATCCTTTGTCCAGACACTTATACTTCCACTCATTCTTCAATATGTAAGACACATTTTAACTTTACAGAAACATACAGTCACTGGATGTTGTCATCAGTGATGTCATCAGTGATGTCATTTGAGATGTCATCAGTGATGTCATCAGTGATGTCACTGACCATGTCATGAATGATGTAATATGTGACATCATCAGCAGTGGATTGCAGGTGCGCGATATATAGTTAGTGCAACTAACTATATATGGAATTTCAATGGTTTTGTGTGAGTAAAATAAGGTTTTTTAAATGCTAATTCCTAACTATATATGGTCTATAACCTATGGTTTTTTCAGTGAATTTTCAAGGTTTTGTAAATGCTAATTCCTAACTATATATGGTCTATAACCTATGGTTTTTTCAGTGAATTTCAATGGTTTTTTAATAGCAAATATCATAAGCTGTCGAATGTCAAGTACGTGGTAAGTGAAAACATTTTCGTGTTTATGCACACTGATCTGCTTTGAATGGTGCCCCCCCCCCCTCATTTCTATTAGGAGTACTCTCTCTTTGCAGATAGTGAAAGGTAGTTAACGCAGGTCTTTGCCCCCATTGTAATCCGTCGTGCCTGCTTCTCTCTCCATTTGATTCATTGTTATCCAAGTATTTACTGTTTTAGAATTAGTTCTCTTTGGTTCATTCTCTATTTACAAACAAACACAGAGTCGCAATACTCTGTTTAGTCTTTGCAGATAACGAAAAATCGTGTAAAAAAAAAGAAAAGGAATCGAGCAAAATCAGTAGGCCACTAATGGGATCTCTTTTTGACCTCGCTAAAATAGAAACATTAGGAACAACCCCTCATGACAAATACAAAACTAGTGAGATGAACTGAACTCCACACAATGATGGCTGCAAAACAGCTCTGCTCCGCCACCCACCCCGCCCAAAATAACGATAAAGAACGGCTGCCATGATTGGTTGCGGAATGACCACGACGGAGCTACGAAATGGTGCTGCTCTCATGCTAACCCCAGCTTCAGTCTGAAACATCCAGAAACACTGTAGACTACCAATTCGATCAGTTCCGGTAGCGCCCCAATGTAACCCGGTAGAGAAGAACTAGCCCTCCCCTCTTTGACTGATGGTTCTTGTTGCCTGTCCCTTCTGTTGTCATTTAACAGAACTATTTAGCCTGCTGAAAGGGGTTGTGTTCCGACCGCTGGTTGGTGGAGACATTTTGACTATATTCTGTACCTGCGTTGTCGCGTAATGCGTCATATGACGCGCCGCGTTAGCACATCCGGAAGTCATCCGGGGCGCGCAGCGCGTAACGTAAGCATAACAAGTCATGTGACTTGTTAATAAAACTTTTCATTGGTTCATTTTACTTTTCTTATTGTAATGATGAAAGGCTTGGTCATATGACCTAAAAATTACGCTTTTCATTACTTCCGAACATTATTTTTTCTTAAATATATGTTATAATGTTCCAGGCTAATGTACTTTCCCGGAAATTTTACAACTGTCCTGCAAGTAAAATATATTCTTTTTTCGAGAAAAAGAGCGTTTCTTCGTCCCATGACGGAGCCGTTGAGCAAAAGAGGGTCGACCTGCTGTCTTAGTCGCCGATACGCCTGAATATGAGATTCTTATCGATCACTTTATGTTGCAGGAATAGAAAACACAACAGCCCTTGACCATTTATCTTTACTGCGTTCCTTCGTATTATACCTTTTACCCTTCATGTAATTGGTCTGCTTTATTTCACTTGCCTTTTAATGATTCTAAAACAGTGACTATTATTAAAAACTTTACCAATGTATATACTACTACCATGTTTTCTTTTAAAAACCTTTATTGTGAAAATTTCATTATACAAATACGAGCCTATAACCACGTGGGCCGGCCACGGAGCAAACTGTAATCGTATATGATAAATAGACATTTACACTGTAGAGGAACGTAACGGGCGGGCCATTAGGTTGCAAGAACTAAGGTGTCTAACAGTTACGGAATCGGTGGACGTACATTTTATAATTAAAATACGACAGGGCCAGTTACAATAAAATTATCTAGATATACATTTGCGGGCAAGTACCATGGGTGACGTTAATTCGAACTTTCAACAGTACAGTAATCAATAACACATCAGAACTTAATATCAATAGGGATGTCGAAATATTCAATCAATTCTCGTCCCCGCCCGCCATGTGCTTCAAAACTGCATACGTATCTCGTGATTTCAAGGTTCTGCAACCAGTACACAACAAGGAGTTACGAGTCCCATTTATTCTGGCGCCATTTTGGGCGAGGACGGGCAGGTCCAGGATATAGTCAAAATGTCTCTACCAACCATCGACTATGATGATGTTCATATGCTGTATTTATTAGAGTAACACTCAGATGTCCACATGAAATAAATTTGCCACAATCTAAACATGTCATTTTAATCTTTCCAAAGTTCTTCTAAATATTTGGGACCGTTTCCCTTGCCTCTGAAGCTCTCAGTGCCACTTCTTTGATGAATGTACTAGCAGGTCAGGGGTTCTCCTCCAAATCTCTCTTTTATGCAGCACTATAATTAATTGGTGCCACCTCTCCATATGACAATGCATGGTATAGTTACCACAACTATATTTTTTTTCGGTTCCTCTAGAGAGTTCATCGTGGCAGATGAAGCGTGTAACGTACCGGGCATTTACCTTTTTTTGCATGTACAGGAAAGGAAAAAAAAATCGAGCGTCCGAGTTCTAAGGTGTCCCAGGGCCATTTTAGTGGACCAGGCCCAAATCCAAAGAACAGGCCGCCATTTTGAGAGTCCTGTTGCAGCCGCCTGTCGCTGTAGCATCAAGAGCAGCCGAAACTCAGCTGAATGGCAACTGAAACGGTAAAGGGGCGCCCCACTACAGCAGACGAGCCAGGCCCAAATCCAAAGAACTGCTATCTCACAGGCTAATGGGGCGACCCACGCCGAGTTTCAGCATTGTAGGATGACCACACAAGTACAGCAACTTGCTAGACATCACCTCGGTGCCATCCGGATCTCGGCGCCCCACTGCAGATGAAGTGCCTCTCAACTATGAAACCACCACGGTGACATCCGGATCTTGGCGCGTTGTGCTGCCTTCGGCCTATTCGCACATCGGTCCGCTACTGACGCCATCTCACAGGCTAATGGGGCGACCCACGCCGAGTTTCAGCATTGTAGGATGACCACACCAGTACAGCAACTTGCTAGACATCACCTCGGTGCCATCCGGATCTCGGCGCCCCACTGCAGATGAAGTGCCTCTCAACTATGAAACCACCACGGTGACATCCGGATCTTGGCGCGTTGTGCTGCCTTCGGCCTATTCGCACATCGGTCCGCTACTGACGCCATCTCACAGGCTAATGGGGCGACCCACGCCGAGTTTCAGCATTGTAGGATGACCACACCAGTACAGCAACTTGCTAGACATCACCTCGGTGCCATCCGGATCTCGGCGCCCCACTGCAGATGAAGTGCCTCTCAACTATGAAACCACCACGGTGACATCCGGATCTTGGCGCGTTGTGCTGCCTTCGGCCTATTCGCACATCGGTCCGCTACTGACGCCATCTCACAGGCTAATGGGGTGACCCACGCCGAGTTTCAGCATTGTAGGATGACCACACCAACTTGCTAGACATCACCTCAGTGCCATCCGAATCTTGGCATCTCAACGCCTAGTGGTATCTTCCATACAAAAAATATTGTTACGCTGCCTTTGGCCCCATTCGCACATCAGTCCGCAACTTAGACATCACCTCGGTGCCATCCGGATCTTGGCATCTCAGCGCCTTGTGGTGTCAGTCAGAAAATATTGTTGTGCTGCCTTCGGCCTATTCGCACATCGGTCCGCTACTGACGCCATCTCACAGGCCAACGGGGCGCCCCACGCCGACTTTCAGCATTGTAGGATGGCCTCACCAGTACCACAACTTGCAAGACACCACCTCGGTGCCATCCGGATCTTGGCATCTCAGCGCCTTGTGGTCTCTTCTACACCGGAAATATAGTAGAAAATATTGTTGCGCTGCCTTTGGCCCCATTCACACATCAGTCCGCTACTGACACCATCTCACAGGCCAACGGGGCGCCCCACGCCGACTTTCAACATTGTAGGATGGCCACAGAAGTGCGACAACTTACTAGACACCACCTCGGTGCCATCCGGATCTTGGCGCGTTGTGCTGCCTTCGGCCTATTCGCACATCGGTCCGCTACTGACGCAAACTCACAGGCCAACGGGGCGCCCCACGCCGACTTTCAGCATTGTAGGATGGCCACACCAGTGCGGCAACTTCCTACACACCACCTCGGTGCCATCCGGATCTTGGCGCGTAGTGAAGCTGCAGCAGCTGCAAATAAGCTTCAGACAGTGTTACAACCGCTGCTCAGAACTCTCAACTATGACACCACCTCGATGCCATCCGGATCTTGGCGCGTTGTATTGCCTTCGGCCTATTCGCACATCGGTCCGCTACTGACGCCGCCTCACGTGCCAACGTATTTTCTCCGCATTTTATACCCTATGCCGCATAACAGGTCATGTGACTTGTTTATAAAACTTTTCATTGGTTCATTTTACTTTTGGTTTCCTAATGATGGAAGGCTTGATCATATGACCTAAAAACAACACTTTTCATTGGATGAAAACTTTTTTTTTCCCCCAAACGATGAAAGCCCCACCTTGTTTCTGGATGTTTCAGACTGAAGCTGGCGTCACCATGAGAGCACCACCATCTCGTAGCTCCGTCGTGGTCATTCCGCGAGCAATCATGGCAGCCGCTCCCCACCAGAAGCCTGCAGGAGTCGGGGCCCCCAAAACTTTTGATGAATTCTCAAGGCGGAGGGGACGCTTTCGAGAATGGGGTCCAAGACCTAGCAGACAAGCGTCCGATTTCCAAGGTGTCCCAGGGCCATTTCAGTGGACCAGGCCCAAAAAGGAAACAGCCTGCCGCCATTTTGAGAGTCCTGTGACAGCCGCCTATCGCTGCACCGCAAGAGTGGGCGCAACTCAGCTGAATGGCGGATTTTGACACAGTGGACCAAAAGCGGACGGAATGGCAACTGAAACGGTAAAGGGGCGCCCCACTACAACAGACGAGACTCCACCTGGAGAGGCCCGTTCACGCCGCCTCCCCCGGGGCGCCCCACGCCGTTATTCGGAGCAGCATTGTAGGATACCAAAACCAGTGCGGCAACTTACTGGACATCACCTTGGTGCCATCGTTCTGCTGCCTTGGAACTATTCGCACAACAGTTTGCTACTGATGACCCACCCCCCGCGACGCCCCACGCCGTTATTTGCTGGGTGGCAACTTACTAGACATCACTTTTGTGTCATCTAGATTTCGGCGCGTTCTGCTGCCTTGGAACTATTCGCACAACAGTTTGCTACTGATCACCCACCCCCCGCGACGCCCCACGCCGGAAATCTGGACGTTGTGCTGCGTTGGGACTATTCGCACAGCCGACCGCTACTTCGTTGTTTTTCTCTAAAAATGTTTATATGTTATTACTATTTTTGTTTTCTTGTATATATTTATAAATTATTAAAGTTTTATAATCTTACTACTTTGTCGGAGTGCTATATATTTTTAATGTGACACATAATTGTAAAAACTTTGATGTACAAAGAGTCATCCCTGGAATCTTCCGCTTCACGCTCGGTCCCCTCCCCAATCACAATACAGAATGGTTTTCAGATAATAGCAACGCTTCTGCTGTGACGGATCTCATCGAGTGTGGGCCTTGATCTACTATAACTCCTTTGAAGACGGGTGATTCTTTACAGCTGTGGCCATAAACTACATCTGCAGGGCTAGCTGATAGCCTAGGACCGGCCTGGACAATCGGACACAGAGGAAAAGGAGTGTCAGAGGGTGCGGTAGTGAATAGGGCGAAAGGGAGGTGTCGGGCGGGCACAGGGTGTGATTCTCAGGGAAGAACAGCGCAGATGGGGGGAGGTTTATTACCCATGCATAAAACAGAGAGCGGGGGTGACCACTGCCTGGGGGAGATGCTTGCGAGGGTGGGGAGCCATGCTAAGGATCGACAGCGTTCACAGAGTGGATCTGGTCAAGGCATCTAAAATGGCTGCCGTGCACGACAAAAGTGTGGCATTTGAAAAAAGACAAGATGGCGCACACAATGTTTTTCAACAATTCCTGATTTCCTTCGAATCGAACGTTAACAGACGTTGGGGCATATTACCAAGGTTAAGCGATATTTATCCCTAACGATGCTTAGCAACGATTTTTTTACCGTCAGAAATTATCGCAGATAAACCTTGCTATTATCAAGGTTTATCGCAAATACGATAAAAAACGAGCGCAATGCATTAATGTCGCTGAAAACTCCGCGATATTCATGCATTACCGAGCTAATGCTCTTAGCCATGTTATCCACCTCCCATTGGATAACATGGCTAAGAACTGCTCAGGGCAGCTGTTACTTTTTGGAGATATTCGCGCTTATCTCGAATATTTCCAAAAGTTGATAATAGGAGATAGCGATGTTAGCGACTGTTTCCAGTCGCTAACATCTTGGCATGCCCACTTTGCATGTCATTAGTGATAAATATCACTCACATGCAAAGTGGGACCCAAGATGGTCGCTATCTCCTACTAGCCGTCGCTAACTGGTGTTAGCAACAGCTAGGTAATACACATATAATTTTATCTCCGCGAAGCGGAGCGCTGTTACAGATATATATCTTGTTTTTGAACGTTAATTTCTCAAAATGCACTGAAGCACATATATTGAGACATAGCAAAGGCACATCGGGCTACCAGTCCCTAATATTTTACCAAGTTTCGTGCAAATCCATTCAGCCGTTCGATTATTATTATTATTATTATTTTTTGCCCCGCGGGGCCCTTTTAAAACCTCCACATCAAACCTAGGGGGTCAGCGAGGATCTACTATGCCCCCTTATGGTCATCAGCCGTTCGATTATTATTATTATTATTTTTTTTGCCCCGCGGGGCCCTTTTAAAACCTCCACATCAAACCTAGGGGGTCAGCGAGGATCTACTATGCCCCCTTATGGTCATTTGCCCCTTCGCTTTGGCCTCCTCTTGTCTCTCGATCCTACCGAGAGACAAGATGGCGGCCGCTACGTACTGTTTGGAATGTTTACAGACACCGGAGAGCCAATCAGCTTCGCTTCGCAAAGCTCCGTAACGCGAAAAGTACGCGAAGCGGTGCGCTGTTACAGATATATATCTTTTTTTGAACGTTAATTTCTCAAAATCCACTGAAGCACATATATTGAGACCTAGCAAAGGCACATCGGGCTACCAGTCCCTACAATTTTGCCAAGTTTCGTGCAAATCCATTCAGCCGTTCGATTATTATTATTATTATTTTTTTTTGCCCCGCGGGGCCCTTTTAAAACCTCCACATCAAACCTAGGGGGTCAGCGAGGATCTACTATGCCCCCTTATAGTTATTTCCCCCTTTGTTTTGACCTCCTCTTGTCTCTCGATCCTACCGAGAGACAAGATGGCGGCCGCTACGGACTGTTTGGAATGTTGACAGACGCCGGAGAACCAATCAGCTTCGCTTCACAAAGCTCCGTTGCGCGAAAAGTCCGCGAACCAGAGCGCTAACCGGTCCGCTGTTACAGATATATATCTTTTTTTAAACGTTAATTTCTCAAAATCCACTGGAGCACATATATTGAGACCTACAAAAGGCACATCGGGCTACCAGTCCCTACAATTTTGCCAAGTTTCGTGCAAATCCATTCAGCCGTTCGGGCTAAAAGTGAGGCCAACCGCCCTATGGAAAACTCAATGTTAAAAACACGTTTTGGGACCCCCCTTTTTTCTCGGCCCCCACTGGACGAACCCCCCCCAAATTTTCAAGGGCTGCTCAGAAACAAAATGTGCCATTTTCCTGAAAATTTCAGCCGATTCCGTCCACAAACGCCAAAGTTATTAGACATAGAATTTTCAAAAAACCCATAGAGAAAAAATCCTAACTATATATACCTACTGGCGACCGCCAGTAGGTAATATATATACATATATATATATATATATATATATATATATATATATATATATATATATATATATCCAAACAAAGTTGCCTGTGTAAGAAGTACGCCACTCTCGAAGATAACATTCAGCCACAATTTATTCAGGGTCGAAAGCAGTGTGATGAAAACAGAGGCTTGCAGCAAAAATAAAGTCCAGCCTAACGCGTTTCATGGGCAAACCACTTCTTCAGAGGCATAGGACCAGAATGAAAGGCACGGCAATTTTCGGTACCACATTTAAAGTCATGAAGTCCCGCCCAAAAGGGCGCGGCCACCCCTGTGGCTTCATGGTCCTTGTAGTACCAGTCTTTCACAAGTGCGCTGTCGCTGCCCTCTTCACTCGTAAATGCAACCCCAGTGGGCCGTGCAGCCAGGCAATCTCTCACACTGCTCAAATTACTCCACCTTGAACCGGCATCTTCTTCCTTCTCAAGGACGCATCAGCGTCATTGCAGGGAGGCTGTAAACAGCCTCGGGGCTATACTTCGCGGCTCAGGCAAGCCGCCGATAAATCCAAACAAAGTTGCCTGTGTAAGAAGTACGCCACTCTCGAAGATAACATTCAGCCACAATTTATTCAGGGTCGAAAGCAGTGTGATGAAAACAGAGGCTTGCAGCAAAAATAAAGTCCAGCCTAACGCGTTTCATGGGCAAACCACTTCTTCAGAGGCATAGGACCAGAATGAAAGGCACGGCAATTTTCGGTACCACATTTAAAGTCATGAAGTCCCGCCCAAAAGGGCGCGGCCACCCCTGTGGCTTCATGGTCCTTGTAGTACCAGTCTTTCACAAGTGCGCTGTCGCTGCCCTCTTCACTCGTAAATGCAACCCCAGTGGGCCGTGCAGCCAGGCAATCTCTCACACTGCTCAAATTACTCCACCTTGAACCGGCATCTTCTTCCTTCTCAAGGACGCATCAGCGTCATTGCAGGGAGGCTGTAAACAGCCTCGGGGCTATACTTCGCGGCTCAGGCAAGCCGCCGATAAATCCAAACAAAGTTGCCTGTGTAAGAAGTACGCCACTCTCGAAGATAACATTCAGCCACAATTTATTCAGGGTCGAAAGCAGTGTGATGAAAACAGAGGCTTGCAGCAAAAATAAAGTCCAGCCTAACGCGTTTCATGGGCAAACCACTTCTTCAGAGGCATAGGACCAGAATGAAAGGCACGGCAATTTTCGGTACCACATTTAAAGTCATGAAGTCCCGCCCAAAAGGGCGCGGCCACCCCTGTGGCTTCATGGTCCTTGTAGTACCAGTCTTTCACAAGTGCGCTGTCGCTGCCCTCTTCACTCGTAAATGCAACCCCAGTGGGCCGTGCAGCCAGGCAATCTCTCACACTGCTCAAATTACTCCACCTTGAACCGGCATCTTCTTCCTTCTCAAGGACGCATCAGCGTCATTGCAGGGAGGCTGTAAACAGCCTCGGGGCTATACTTCGCGGCTCAGGCAAGCCGCCGATAAATCCAAACAAAGTTGCCTGTGTAAGAAGTACGCCACTCTCGAAGATAACATTCAGCCACAATTTATTCAGGGTCGAAAGCAGTGTGATGAAAACAGAGGCTTGCAGCAAAAATAAAGTCCCCTTTGGGCGGGACTTTAACAACAGTGGTATATGGTCCGAAAACGATGTGCCATTTGCTTAAAAGTCAAATGCCTCTGAGGAAGTGTTTTACACGAAACGCGTCAGGCAGGACTGAATCAAAGCTGCATGCTGTGAATATCCTGACGCTGCTTGCCTCCTGAAATAAATGCGGCGAAAAGTGAAATCCTTTTGTGAAGTTTGCTTCATTAACAGGCAATCTTGTGGGATTGACGGCGGCCGGCCTGAGCCGCGAAGCAAGACCCGGGGCTGCAAAGCCCTCCAGCGAGGACGTCAAGCTACGACCTTGCCAAATGGGAAAAGGATGCCGGTTTAGGCGGAACAAATGAAGCAGCGCCAGTGAGAACATGGCTGCACAACCCACTGGGGTAACAGTTTTAAATATTAAAGATGCAAATGTGCACGAAGGTCGTCACACCAGTGAAAGATGGAAACCACAAGTACCATCAGGCCACAAGGTGGCCGCGCCCCTTTGGGCGGGACTTTAACAACAGTGGTATATGGTCCGAAAACGATGTGCCATTTGCTTAAAAGTCAAATGCCTCTGAGGAAGTGTTTTACACGAAACGCGTCAGGCAGGACTGAATCAAAGCTGCATGCTGTGAATATCCTGACGCTGCTTGCCTCCTGAAATAAATGCGGCGAAAAGTGAAATCCTTTTGTGAAGTTTGCTTCATTAACAGGCAATCTTGTGGGATATATATATATATATATATATATATATATTACCTACTGGCGGTCGCCAGTAGGTATATATAGTTAGGATTTTTTCTCTATGGGTTTTTTGAAAATTCTATGTCTAATAACTTTGGCGTTTGTGGACGGAATTGGCTGAAATTTTCAGGAAAATGGCACATTTTGTTTCTGAGCAGCCCTTGAAAATTTGGGGGGGGTCGTCCAGTGGGGGCCGAGAAAAAAGGGGGGTCCCAAAACGTGTTTTTAACATTGAGTTTTCCATAGGGCGGTTGGCCTCACTTTTAGCCCGAACGGCTGAATGGATTTGCACGAAACTTGGCAAAATTGTAGGGACTGGTAGCCCGATGTGCCTTTTGTAGGTCTCAATATATGTGCTCCAGTGGATTTTGAGAAATTAACGTTTAAAAAAAGATATATATCTGTAACAGCGGACCGGGCAGCGCTCTGGTTCACGGACTTTTCGCGCAACGGAGCTTTGTGAAGCGAAGCTGATTGGTTCTCCGGCGTCTGTCAACATTCCAAACAGTCCGTAGCGGCCGCCATCTTGTCTCTCGGTAGGATCGAGAGACAAGAGGAGGCCGAAGCGAAGGGGCAAATGACCATAAGGGGGCATAGTACATTGTCGCTCACCCCCTAGGTTTGATGTGGAGGTTTTAAAAGGGCCCCGCGGGGCAAAAAATAATAATAATCGAACAGCTGAATGGATTTGCACGAAACTTGGCAAAATTGTAGGGACTGGTAGCCCGATGTGCCTTTGCTAGATCTCAATATATGTGCTCCAGTGGATTTTGAGAAATTAACGTTCAAAAAAAGGTATATATCTGTAACAGCGCACCGCTTCGCGTACTTTTCGCGTTACGGAGCTTTGCGAAGCGAAGCTGATTGGCTCTCCGGTGTCTGTAAACATTCCAAACAGTCCGTAGCGGCCGCCATCTTGTCTCTCGGTAGGATCGAACAGCTGAATGGATTTGCACGAAACTTGGCAAAATTGTAGGGACTGGTAGCCCGATGTGCCTTTGCTAGGTCTCAATATATGTGCTTCAGTGCATTTTGAGAAATTAACGTTCAGAAACAAGATATATATCTGTAACAGCGCTCCGCTTCGCGGAGATAAAATTATATGTGTATTACCTAGCTGTTGCTAACACCAGTTAGCGACGGCTAGTAGAAGATAGCGACCATCTTGGGCCCCACTTTGCATGTGAGTGATATTTATCACTAATGACAATCAAAGTGGGCATGCCAAGATGTTAGCGACTGGAAACAGTCGCTAACATCGCTATCTCCTATTATCAACTTTTGGAAATATTCGAGATAAGGGCGAATATCTCTAAAAGCTACCACCTGCCCTGAGCAGTTCTTAGCCATGTTATCCAATGGGAGGTGGATAACATGGCTAAGAGCATTAGCTCGGTAATGCATGAATATCGCTGAGTTTTCAGCGATATTAATGCATTGCGGTCGTTTTTTATCGTATTTCCGATAAACCTTGATAATAGCAAGGTTTATCTGCGATAATTTCTGACGGTAAAAAAATCGTTGCTAAGCATCGTTAGGGATAAATATCGCTTAACTTTGGTAATATGCCCCAACGTCTGTTAACGTTCGATTCGAAGGAAATCAGGAAGTGTTGAAAAACATTGTCTGCGCCATCTTGTCTTTTTTCAAATGCCACACTTTTGTCGTGCACAGCAGCCATTTTAGATGCCTTGACCAGACCCACTCTGTGCACGCTGTCGATCCTTAGCATGGCTCCCCACCCTCGCAAACATCTCCCCCAGGCAGTGGTCACCCCCGCTCTCTGTCTTATGCATGGGTAATAAACCTCCCCCATCTGCGCTGCTGTTCCCTGAGAATCACACCCTGTGCCCGCCCGACACCTCCCTTTCGCCCTATTCACTACCGCACCCTCTGACACTCCTTTTCCTCTGTGTCCGATTGTCCAGGCTGGTCCTAGGGTATCAGCTAGCCCTGCAGATGTAGTTTATGGCCACAGCTGTAAAGAATCACCCCTCTTCAAAGGAGTTATAGTAGATCAAGGCCCACACTCGATGAGATTCGTCACAGCAGAAGCGTTGCTATTATCTGAAAACCATCCTGTATTGTGATTGGGGAGGGGACCGAGCCTGAAGCGGAAGATTCCAGGGATGACTGTTTGTACATCAAAGTTTTTACAATTATGTGTCACATTAAAAATATATAGCACTCCGACAAAGTAGTAAGATTATAAAACTTTAATAATTTATAAATATATACAAGAAAACAAAAATAGTAATAACATATAAACATTTTTAGGGAAAAACAACGAAGTAGCGGTCGGCTGTGCGAATAGTCCCAACGCAGCACAACGTCCAGATTTCCGGCGTGGGGCGTCGCGGGGGGTGGGTCATCAGTAGCAAACTGTTGTGCGAATAGTTCCAAGGCAGCAGAACGCGTTGAAATCTAGATGACACGAAAGTGATGTCTAGTAAGTTGCCACCCAGCAAATAACGGCATGGGGCGTCGCGGGGGGTGGGTCATCAGTAGCAAACTGTTGCGCGAATAGTTCCAAGGCAGCAGAACGATGGCACCAAGGTGATGTCCAGTAAGTTGCCGCACTGGTTTTGGTATCCTACAATGCTGCTCCGAATAACGGCGTGGAGCGCCCCGGGGGAGGCGGCGTGAACGGGCCTCTCCAGGTGGAGTGTCATCTGTTGTAGTGGGGCGCCCCTTTACCGTTTCAGTTGCCATTCCGTCCGTTTTTGGTCCACTGTGTCAAAAGCCGCAATTCAGCTGAGTTGCGCCCACTCTTGCGGTGCAGCGATAGGCGGCTGTCACAGGACTCTCAAAATGGCGGCAGGCTGTTTCCTTTTTGGGCCTGGTCCACTGAAATGGCCCTGGGACACCTTGGAAATCGGACGCTTGTCTGCTAGGTCTTGGACCTCATTCTCGAAAGCGTCCCCTCCGCCTTGAGAATTCATCAAAAGTTTTGGGGGCTGCGACTCCTGCAGGCTTCTGGTGGGGAGCGGCTGCCATGATTGCTCGCGGAATGACCACGACTGAGCTACGAGATGGTGGTGCTTTCATGCTGACGCCAGCTTCAGTCTGAAACATCCAGAAACAAGGTGGGGCTTTCATCGTTTGGGGAAAAAAAAAAGTTTTCATCCTATGAAAAGTGTTGTTTTTAGGTCACATGATCAAGCCTTCCATCATTAGGAAACCAAAAGTAAAATGAACCAATGAAAAGTTTTATAAACAAGTCACATGACCTGTTATGCGGCATAGGGTGTAAAATTAGGAGAAAATACGTTGGCACGTGAGGCGGCGTCAGTAGCGGACCGATGTGCGAATAGGCCGAAGGCAACACAACGCGCCAAGATCTGGATGGCACCGAGGTGGTGTCCAGCAAGTTGCAGCACTGGTGTGGCCATCCTACAATGCTGAAAGTCGGCGTGGGGCGCCCCGTTGGCCTGTGAGTTTGCGTCAGTAGCGGACCGATGTGCGAATAGGCCGAAGGCAGCACAACGCGCCAAGATCCGGATGGCACCGAGGTGGTGTCTAGTAAGTTGTCGCACTGGTGTGGCCATCCAACAATGCTGAAAGTCGGCGTGGGGCGCCCCGTTGGCCTGTGAGTTTGCGTCAGTAGCGGACCGATGTGCGAATAGGCCGAAGGCAGCACAACGCGCCAAGATCCGGATGGCACCGAGGTGGTGTCTAGTAAGTTGCCGCACTGGTGTGGCCATCCAACAATGCTGAAAGTCGGCGTGGGGCGCCCCGTTGGCCTGTGAGTTTGCGTCAGTAGCGGACCGATGTGCGAATAGGCCGAAGGCAGCACAACGCGCCAAGATCCGGATGGCACCGAGGTGGTGTCTAGTAAGTTGCCGCACTGGTGTGGCCATCCTACAATGCTGAAAGTCGGCGTGGGGCGCCCCGTTGGCCTGTGAGATGGCGTCAGTAGCGGACCGATGTGCGAATGGGGCCAAAGGCAGCGCAACAATATTTTCTGATTTGAAGACACCACAAGGCGCTGAGATGCCAAGATCCGGATGGCACCGAGGTGGTGTCTAGCAAGTTGTGGCACTGGTGTGGCCATCGTACAATGGTAAAAGTCGGCGTGGGGCGCCCTGTTGGCCTGTGAGATGGTGTCAGTAGCGGACTGATGTGTGAATGGGGCCAAAGGCAGCGCAACAATATTTTCTGTATGGAAGATACCACTAGGCGTTGAGATGCCAAGATTCGGATGGCACCGAGGTGATGTCTAGGAAGTTGTGCCACTGGTGTGGCCATCGTACAATGGTAAAAGTCGGCGTGGGGCGCCCTATTGGCCTGTGAGATGGTGTCAGTAGCGGACTGATGTGCGAATGGGGCCAAAGGCAGCGCAACAATATTTTCTGACTGACACCACAAGGCGCTGAGATGCCAAGATCCGGATGGCATCGAGGTGATGTCTAAGTTGCGGACTGATGTGCGAATGGGGCCAAAGGCAGCGTAACAATATTTTCTGTATGGAAGATACCACTAGGCGCTGAGATGCCAAGATCCGGATGGCACCGAGGTGATGTGTAAGTTGCGGACGGATGTGCGAATGGGGCCAAAGGCAGCTCAACAATATTTTCTGAAGAGAATACACCACAAGGCGCTGAGATGCCAAGATCCGGATGGCACCGAGGTGATGTCTAAGTTGCGGACCGATGTGCGAATGGGGCCAAAGGTAGCGTAACAAGATTTTCTGTATGGAAGATACCACTAGGCGTTGAGATGCCAAGATTCGGATGGCACCGAGGTGATGTCTAGGAAGTTGTGCCACTGGTGTGGCCATCGTACAATGGTAAAAGTCGGCGTGGGGCGCCCTATTGGCCTGTGAGATGGTGTCAGTAGCGGACTGATGTGCGAATGGGGCCAAAGGCAGCGCAACAATATTTTCTGACTGACACCACAAGGCGCTGAGATGCCAAGATCCGGATGGCATCGAGGTGATGTCTAAGTTGCGGACTGATGTGCGAATGGGGCCAAAGGCAGCGTAACAATATTTTCTGTATGGAAGATACCACTAGGCGTTGAGATGCCAAGATTCGGATGGCACCGAGGTGATGTCTAGCAAGTTGGTGTGGTCATCCTACAATGCTGAAACTCGGCGTGGGTCACCCCATTAGCCTGTGAGATGGCGTCAGTAGCGGACCGATGTGCGAATAGGCCGAAGGCAGCACAACGCGCCAAGATCCGGATGTCACCGTGGTGGTTTCATAGTTGAGAGGCACTTCATCTGCAGTGGGGCGCCGAGATCCGGATGGCACCGAGGTGATGTCTAGCAAGTTGCTGTACTTGTGTGGTCATCCTACAATGCTGAAACTCGGCGTGGGTCGCCCCATTAGCCTGTGAGATAGCTGTTCTTTGGATTTGGGCCTGGTCCACTAAAATGGCCCTGGGACACCTAAGAACTCGAACGCTCGATTTTTTTTTCCTTTCCTGTACATGCAAAAAAAGGTAAATGCCCGGTATGTTACACGCTTCATCTGCCACGATGAACTCTCCAGAGGAACCGAAAAAATATATAGTTGTGGTAACTATACCATGCATCGTCATATGGAGAGGTGGCACCAATTAATTATAGTGCTGCATAAAAGAGAGATTTGGAGGAGAACCCCTGACCTGCTAGTACATTCATCAAAGAAGTGGCACTGAGAGCTTCAGAGGCAAGGGAAACGGTCCCAAATATTTAGAAGAACTTTGGAAAGATTAAAATGACATGTTTAGATTGTGGTAAATTAATTTCATGTGGGCAGATGAGTGTTACTCTAATAAATACAGCATATGAACATCATCATAGTCGATGGTTGGTAGAGACATTTTGACTATATCCTGGACCTGCCCGTCCTCGCCCAAAATGGCGCCGGAATAAATGGGACTCGTAACTCCTTGTTGTGTACTGGTTGCAGAACCTTGAAATCACGAGATACGTATGCAGTTTTGAAGCACATGGCGGGCGGGGACGAGAATTGATTGAATATTTCGACATCCCTATTGATATTAAGTTCTGATGTGTTATTGATTACTGTACTGTTGAAAATTCGAATTAACGTCACCCATGGTACTTGCCCGCAAATGTATATCTAGATAATTTTATTGTAACTGGCCCTGTCGTATTTTAATTATAAAATGTACGTCCACCGATTCCGTAACTGTTAGACACCTTAGTTTTTGCAACCTAATGGCCCGCCCGTTACGTTCCTCTACAGTGTAAATGTCTATTCATCATATACGATTACAGTTTGCTCCGTGGCAGGCCCACGTGGTTATAGGCTCGTATTTGTATAATGAAATTTTCACAATAAAGGTTTTTAAAAGAAAACATGGTAGTAGTGTATACATTGGTAAAGTTTTTAATAATAGTCACTGTTTTAGAATCATTAAAAGGCAAGTGAAATAAAGCAGACCAATTACATGAAGGGTAAAAGGTATAATACGAAGGAACGCAGTAAAGATAAATGGTCATGGGCTGTTGTGTTTTCTATTCCTGCAACATAAAGTGATCGATAAGAATCTCATATTCAGGCGTATCGGCGACTAAGACAGCAGGTCGACCCTCTTTTGCTCAACGGCTCCGTCATGGGACGAAGAAACGCTCTTTTTCTCGAAAAAAGAATATATTTTACTTGCAGGACAGTTGTAAAATTTCCGGGAAAGTACATTAGCCTGGAACATTATAACATATATTTAAGAGAAAATAATGTTCGGAAGTAATTAAAAGCGTAATTTTTAGGTGATATGACCAAGGCTTTCATCATTAGAATAAGAAAAGTAAAATGAACCAATGAAAAGTTTTATTAACAAGTCACATGACTTGTTATGCTTACGTTACGCGCTGCGCGCCCCGGATGACTTCCGGATGCGCTAACGCGGCGCGTCATATGACGCATTACGCGACAACGCAGGTCCAGAATATAGTCAAAATGTCTCCACCAACCAGCGGTCGAAACACAACCCCTTTCAGCAGGCTAAATAGTTCTGTTAAATGACAACAGAAAGGACAGGCAACAAGAACCATCAGTCAAAGAGGGGAGGGCTAGTTCTTCTCTACCGGGTTACATTGGGGCGCTACCGGAACTGATCGAATTGGTAGTCTACAGTGTTTCTGGATGTTTCAGACCGAAGCTGGGGTTAGCATGAGAGCAGCACCATTTCGTAGCTCCGTTGTGGCCATTCCGCAACCAATCATGGCAGCCGCTCTTTATCGTTATTTTGGGCGGGGTGGGTGGCGGAGCCGAGCTGTTTTGCAGCCATCATTGTGTGGAGTTCAGTTCATCTCACTAGTTTTGTATTTGTCATGAGGGGTTGTTCCTAATGTTTCTATTTTAGCGAGGTCAAAAAGAGATCCCATTAGTGGCCTACTGATTTTGCTCGATTCCTTTTCTTTTTTTTTACACGATTTTTCGTTATCTGCAAAGACTAAACAGAGTATTGCGACTCTGTGTTTGTTTGTAAATAGAGAATGAACCAAAGAGAACTAATTCTAAAACGGTAAATACTTGGATAACAATCAATCAAATGGAGAGAGAAGCAGGCACGACGGATTACAACGGGGGCAAAGGCCTGCGTTAACTACCTTTCACTATCTGCAAAGAGAGAGTACTCCTAATAGAAATGAGGGGGGGGGGGCACCATTCAAAGCAGATCAGTGTGCATAAACACGAAAATGTTTTCACTTACCACGTACTTGACATTCGACAGCTTATGATATTTGCTATTAAAAAACCATTGAAATTCACTGAAAAAAACATAGGTTATAGACCATATATAGTTAGGAATTAGCATTTACAAAACCTTGAAAATACACTGAAAAAACCATAGGTTATAGACCATATATAGTTAGGAATTAGCATTTAAAAAACCTTATTTTACTCACACAAAACCATTGAAATTCCATATATAGTTAGTTGCACTAACTATATATCGCGCACCCGCAATCCACTGCTGATGATGTCACATATTACATCATTCATGACATGGTCAGTGACATCACTGATGACATCACTGATGACATCTCAAATGACATCACTGATGACATCACTGATGACATCTCAAATGACATCACTGATGACATCATGACACACCAATACCAGTTACTACATACGCACTCACTGATTCCTACGTCTACACACACATTCACTCATTCACCCATACAATCACTCATACATACAGTCACTCATTATTACAACACTATCATATGCACTCATACACCTATGCAGACAGTCACACACTGCCACTCATCCATGGAGTTACTCACACACCAAGTCAGTCCTGTAAAGAATCAATCACACTTCCATTTCTGCATCTATACAGTTAAACACAGAACACCATACTTCAGTGACATCACTGATGACATCACTAATGACATCTGAAATGACATCACTGATGACATCTCAAATGACATCACTGATGACATCATGACACACCAATACCAGTTACTACATACGCACTAACTGATTCGTACGTCTACACACACATTCACTCATTCACCCATACAATTACTCATACATACAGTCAGTTATTATTAGAACACTATCATATGCACTCATACACCTAGTCAGTCCTGTGAAGAATCAATCACACTTCGATTTCCTCATCTATAGTTAAACACAGAACACCATACTTTTCACACATATACTAACACATACTTACTCTCTTATACAATCACTGATACAAGTACACATTGATATGCACAGGGTCACACACCTCCCAGCCAGCCACACACACACTCAGTCTTCCATCCATCCAGTCATTCTTCAATATGTAAAACGTATTTAAACTTTACAAAAACACACAGACACTAGATGATGTCATCAGTGATGTCATCAGTGATGTCACTGACCATGTCATGAATGATGTAATATGTGACATCATCAGCAGTGGATTGCGGGTGCGCGATATATAGTTAGTGCAACTAACTATATATGGAATTTCAATGGTTTTGTGTGAGTAAAATAAGGTTTTTTAAATGCTAATTCCTAACTATATATGGTCTATAACCTATGGTTTTTTCAGTGAATTTTCAAGGTTTTGTAAATGCTAATTCCTAACTATATATGGTCTATAACCTATGGTTTTTTCAGTGAATATATATATATATATATTTGCACTACTTTTGTATTTGAAGAATATTGGATGCTTGTTTTAGTAAATGACTGTGTCTTGGGGGTACTGTATTTATTTAAGCTGGCCTCTCTTTTGGATTTGCTACTGAGTGTTTTCTTTCAGATTGCAAAATATTTTTGCTGGTTTAGACTACTCAAAATAGGAAGCTTTGTTTTGCGTTGTGTCTGCCCAGTTTAGGCCAGTTAGTGCTTTGGGCAAAACCCCTGCAGCCATATCTACTCACGGGTATTGTTGGAGTTGAGTGTCACCCATGATCAATCAATGACTTGTATTTGGAATGATATGATAATGTGGCATCCATTCTATGTGTACCACATAGGCCCTCCTTATGATTTGCCAGGTCAAATCTGTATTAAACACTGCTCCAGAAAACTGTAACCAGAGGTCTCTGTAAATCAGGAGGCATGGATATGGCAGGGACAATGAGACTTGTGGAATAACATTTGGAAATAAGTCTTACATCGTCAGCCCACACTTGTTTTTCTTTGTAGTTTGACATGGAGATTTTAACAGTTTTTCAGCAGGTCAAATCCCCGTGCGAAGCACACATAATCATAACACTGAAAAAAGTAATGGGTCTAAAATATTACAGAGAGGTCGAGAATAAGAGTTGCGTCCACTTGCCCATTACCTGGAGGAATCCCTTTTTAGGAACAGCTCCCCTCACACACCAAAGGTGTTATGCTTCATCATAGGGGTACCTCCTCGCGTGAGAGACCTAGTCCCTATGCGGGCTACAACCCCCTCTCTACGAGGGAGGAGCACAGGGATGTTTTATTTTTGGTACACCAGGTGTACTAAAACCCTATGTGAGCTTGCTGTGATAAAATGGTGCAGTGCTGGTGTGTGTGCGTGTGCGTGTGTTCTAAAACTGGCTACAGGGTTAGCTAAGTAGAAACTTTGTTCCGCTTCCCATTGTCAGGATTAAAAACAAATAAAACAGCTTGTGACACAGATAGCGCTATCAGGAGTGACTGTGTCCATACAAGACCAACATGTTTTGGACTGGAGACCTAGTGTAGTGATGCAGCCTTCTTCAGGGTCTGTTGTTCAGCTACTACGATTTAAACTACAATGTGTATATGTGCTCACAAACCAAGAAAACGTGCAATAGTGAAAATCAAAAGAGGTTGTATATTACTGAACCCGTAAGGTATCTGTTCAGTAGGTTTGCTGTATAACCACTGTTGGTTATCGAATTCGCTACATCAGTCCTGGCATACTAGCCACGTGGCACATGCACCGAACCGCGAGCGTGAAGTATCTGGTCCGGGAAGGCACACGTCCTATGACTGATGTAGCGAACTTGATAACCAACAGTGGGTACACAGTGAACCTACTGAACAGATACCTTACCGGTTCAGTATACAACCTCTTTTGATTTTCATTATTGAACATTTTCTTGATTTGGGAGCACATATATACATTCTAGTTTAAATCGCAGTAGCTGATCAACCAACCCTGAAGAAGGCTGCAACACTATAATAGGTCTCCAGGCCGAAACATGTTGGTCTTGTATGAACACAGTCGCTCCTGATAGCGCTATCTGAGTCACAAGCTGTTTGATTTGTTTTTAATCCTGACACTGGCTAGCGGAATAAAGTTGCTACTTAGCTAACCCCGTAGCCAGTTTTAGAACACACACACACACCAGTACTGCACCATTTTATCACACCAAGTTCTCATATGGTTTTAGTACACCAGCTGTACCAAAAATAAAACATCCCTGTGCTCCTCCCTCGTAGAGAGGGGGCTGTAGCCCACGTAGAGACTAGGTCCCTTACGCGAGGAGGTACCCCTAAGATGAAACATGACACCTTTGTTGTGTGAAGGGAACTGCCCTTAAAAAGGGATTCCCCCAGGTAATGGGCAAGTGGACGCAGCTCTTATTCTCAACCTCTCTGTAATATTTCAGACCCGTGACTTTTTTCAGTGTTATGATTTAAGAGGGGGGAGTTGATTCACGCTGGTCCTTAAATATCCCTAAGCCACCCTTGTGTGGATTCATCGAAGCACACATGACTCAGAATTCCAATGCGTCCGGCAACATCTGTTAACCACTCGAATTTGTGGACCACTCATAAAGGGGACCTTAGTAGTAGTGACTTTGAAGAGTAATGCAGTACATTAACTTCTGAAGGGACAAAGGAGGAGGCACTAGTATGGTTAAGTTTTCAAAACTACTTAAAATAAGAATGGATACCCTTATTTGGGGTGGTCTACCAAGGTAGTTCGTGTAGACAGGATTAGAATGGAAAATAGAACTTCTTTGATCTTTGAGATGGGCCAGGTTTGGGTCTCTGCCAGTAGGTAGATAGATCTTCCATGGTTTACCCTGGATGCTAGTGAATAACACAAAGTAAATTAAATCACTAAACTAATCAAGGAAGAGACTATGATGTATAACATAATCAATATTTATTTAAGAAAAAACAGCCTCCCACACACTCTGCAACAGACTTACCTACTTCCTAAATTCCTAAAAACACAAACCTATGCTTTCTCTTCCACAACTCATTAAATTTACACCACCCGTAATAGATCCACCTACCTTCCTAAATCCTAAACAACTATTATAACACAGCCTCAATCACTTTTCTCCAACAAGTCTAACTCATCACTAGGCTATTCTCACTCGTCAGCCTTTGGTCACCATCCAGTGCTGTTAGATCACATAGTGGAGATATCCGCGAACTATGGCATCTGTTGCAGCCACTTGGAAAGCACTGGTTGCTGTTTGATGCTGCAACAGGCTGAGAGGATTGAGGCTGACGTTTCAGAAATCATGGAGTAGTGCTCACCTTGGGTGGCTCCTTGTATAAAATAGAGCCTTGCTCAGTTACACAATCTTGAGATCCTGACCACTATAAGAAACTAAGGTCTCCAGCTTTATCTCCTGATCATCTCACAGAAATAAGATAAAATCCTGAGATCCTGACCACTATAAGAAACTAAGGTCTCCAGCTTTACCTCCTGATCATCTCACAGAAATAAGATAAAATCAGGATTGTTTCTTGTAGCAGAAGTGCTTATGGATGCACAGTTCTTATTTCTTCTGGTGCATCAGGCGCACGATTAATGTTACTAATTAATGTATTTTGGGACCTTGTTGATCTTTTGGATTTCACATGTGCTATTTGGCTATGGGAAATGTTGACGTAGTTGTTTTCTGAATGCATATGCAAAATTCAAGGTGCCTTTTGCAGTGTTTGCAGACTTCTGAGGTATCTATAGTTTGGTTAATCATTAAGGTTATAACTACAGCCTCAGCTGAATACGCATTTGACTAATCTCAAGGCAGGATACCAGTAAGGGATCTTTAAATCACTGCAGTACTAGAACCTTTGCAGAGTGTTATTTTACCACTTCACTACAAGACTTTGTAGGATGTTTTGGATCACTGCTTTATTAGACTTTGCAGGATGATGTAAATTGCTGTGCAATGAAATTCTCAACAGCAGGAAGAGCCCATGAGATATATTATTTGCTCATTCATTACTCCTAAACAAGATTTACTCCCTTGTTCACAACTACTCTTGAGATTTCCACCCTTTCTCTCTCCTTCCCCTTAGAAGACAGTGTTCGTCTTGCAAAGTATCACCTGAGGCATAATCAGGGTCACTAGCAGGTGAGAAGTTCATTATCCTGTGCTCATTGCTTTTTTTTCTTATCTCCTTCCATAATCGACCTCTCCTCTCCTAGCCTCATATATACTCTGTTCACCTTTGTTTTCAGGATTGGTGGTGCCGGGAGTGGTCCCCTGACAAGCAAAGTGCCTCTCCCATTGACAGCATCTGACCTTCCCCTGCCACTATTCGTCCCACAAGTACCATCTTTAAAGGACCCACCATCCTCCTGAAAGCCCTAAAATAACAAATGTAAACTACCATTTCCCCAAATAATCCTACCTAAAACACATGCAATAGACACACACCCCTTACTAAACCTTAAAGGCACAGGTCACACTTCCCCTCCCTGAACATCTTCCACACACACCTCCCTCAAAAGAACTACGGGGCATATTAGCAAGCAATAGCGATAATTATCGCTATTGCTTGGTTAGAGACAAAAATTTACCGCAGAGCTGCGGCGATTTTTATCGCAGATAAACCTTGGTATTACCAAGGTTTATCGCAAATGCGATAAAAAACGGCCGCAATGCATGAATATCGCTGAAAAGTCAGCGATATTCATGCATTACCGAGCTAATGCTCTTAGCCATGTTATCCACCTCCCATTGGATAACATGGCTAAGAACTGCTCAGGGCAGGTGTTAGCTTTTGGAGATATTCGCGCTTAGCGCGAATATCTCCAAAAGTTGGAAATAGGAGATAGCGATGTTAGCGCACTGTTTCCAGTCGCTAACATCTTGGCACGCCCACTTTGCATGTCATTAGTGATAAATATCACTGACATGCAAAGTGGGGCCCAAGATGGTCGCTATCTCCTACTAGCTGTCGCTAACTGGTGTTAGCGACAGCTAGGAAATAGGGAGATAATTTTATCTCCGCTTTCTTGGCTTTTAAAGCCAAAAAAGCGGAGATAAACCCCCTTGATAATATGCCCCTACATTCCTTTCTAAGTAAAAAAAAAAAAACACCATAATAACACTTCCTCTAATAACCCCACACAAACCATGCACAAGAGAGCCACCTCCTCCCTCTCTAAAGTTTCCTCCATGGAAAGGGGACCAAAGCAGTCTCGACCCACACAACAAAAAGGTAGTGTACTAAGCATTATGGGTGCTATTTTGAAAAACAAATTACGCAGAGTTTGCACTTTGCTGATTAATTCCACTGGCGAAGTGGCGGAATTTATTTAGAAATTCCACGTTACAAGAGTGACACAGAATTTCTAAATGCCTCTAATACCGCCGGCGAAATTAAAAATTCTACGTCCATCCCTAGTTAGAGGAAGGAATTTAAGAAAGTGGTGATCTTTCATTCTAGCCATAACCTTACCCACTCCTATTCTTTGAATACTTGCTTGCTTTACTGCAACATGGCTGCCTAATAAAGACGGCTCAAACTGTACAAAAGTCACCTTGGTATCTAAAGAACTTAATTTGAAAGCAACATAAGCATTTAAGGACACCAAATTAATCAATTACACAGACAACGTCTTGACCAGATGTATGGCTTTCAGCAGCAATATAAGGCTCAAACCTTCCATCTGCTCTAGCTGAACCCCCAATGACTTGTAGTCTAGAATGCACACTGGTTGTGTATTTTTGCTACCTATTCTCAAACCATCATTTGGAAGTTGATAAAATCTGAATTATTGGGAGCATGTGGACATCTCTTGCATCTGATAATTTCAAAACAAGTGGTTAATTGCTATGTAAAGCACTGCGCAGCCCTCCTTTCAGGTTTTGTAGGCACAAGCTCTTTAGGGTGACCTTTACAGTTAGGGAGGACTGTGCCACATTATGCGTAATTACAATACAAGTGTGATCCAACATTTCATGCTATTTTCTTACCAAATCGGTCCAATGATGTATTTTGTGCTAAAAATATAGCAGTAAATGTTATAGGATGTGTACAGCAAAAGCCAACATCTGCTCGCTCTCTTTTAGATCATTGTGCTCCTGTAGTAGGATTTCTGCCTTCAATTACTCTTAATTACTCAAGCTGGCATATTTGCATGATTTCGGTAATTATGCATCCCAAGAGTAATGCGTAAATACTGAAATTACTCTGATTACTCTGGCCTAATTGAAATTTCGGAACTGGGGTGGTGTGGTGAGCAAAATAACGATGGATTAAACCCAGATCTGTGACTGGGGGTGAATGTTTTGCCATTGTGCAACATTCCGTCCATCAATTGTTGCAATTGTTGTTTTTGCTAATTGAAATTTCGTCCAGGCCTAGAGAATATGCTTGTGTAATGGAAATTTCCCCCACGGACTAGGTTTGATCGTCATTTGAAAAGAGGTGACGTTGCCATTCTATAGAGGTTACTCTATCCAGCCTGTTCCTCATGGTCAATTGATGACCGTACATCTTCATCTGGAAACACAGTATAAAGAAGATATACCAATCTTTTTGAAATGTCTGTGTTAAATTTTTGTCTAACACAACGTAAATGTACGGTGACAGTGATATACAGAACCGTGTACTCAGTATCCCAAAATTATTGGCTCTGGCACATATGCAGACTTTGCAAGACTAAAACCTTGGATTCCTGTCTTCAGAGAAGTCATCCTTAATGGAAGAGGAAACTTCACACATTTGTTAGTGTCATGCTTCATCATAGGAGTCCCCTCCCCACGCTGGCTGGACAATGCCACCAGGGTGGACTCGACCTCCTCGAAGACTGACTAGATAGGAGGGAGTTCTTGCATACATTTTACTGGACAGCACCATATAACAGGGGATCCAGATGAATATTTTAAAAATACTTAGTGTGCTTGGGGAAATTATACCTTTATTAGTGGAACACTAGGTTAACGCCTTCGACGCTCATGACGAGCTGGGCTCGTCATGAGGTAGCCTCCTCGCACGCTCATGACGAGCCCAGCTCGTCATGTAAAGTGCGAATCCGCAAAATCCAGCGTACGGGCGGAAATCATGCCGCACGCATGCGGTTAAAAAAGGAAATGGGTTGGGTAATAGAGTATAATGACTCATACCCAAGAACTTGCCAACATGTTTCTGCCCACTGCTGGCAGCCTATAAGGTCTGGGGCATTCATCAAGGCATGTGAATCCCTATGGGTGAAAAGTTCCTAAACGCTTTTCTATTTGAATTGATATGGTCGCCTTTGAAAAACGTACTGCTGAGCCGGATAGTGCCTGCGTTGCTGCCAAATACTTCACCACTGCTGGGGGTCCTGTTGTTTCTTCGCGGACGAGCCAGACTGCCCGAGGCGCCTCCTGACACCCACGGACCGCGCGCTGCCCGACTACAATATACAGGGGGCAGCGCGGTCTCGGGTGAGGTGCTCGGCAGTGGCCCCACCCCCCAGGGACCTTCAAAATCAAGGGCGGGCTGACGCACCGCGGGACGCACCCGGGCGAAGCCCGGGCCAAGGGCGGGCCCGTCCTTGCCCGTCACTGGCCGGAAGAGGCTGGGCTGGGCCCGGTCTCTTAGTTTTGTGTTGTCTTATACCCCTCTCCCACGTATTATCGTCTGGGCTGTCTCACTAGTACAACAATAGAAAGGACTACATTAACGGACAGGACTATATAGGTGGTGGTTTCCCTGATAATGGGTAAAAGGAAGCTACCAAGTCCGAAGGGAAACAAGTCTGACCCCGACACCCAGCAAACTTTACTGAGTTATCTAACCGGGGCAGTCGAGGTCCTGGATAGACAGATCCACTCAGTGGAGGAATCCATTGTGGGCTCCTCCTCTGGGTCAAGCCAGGCACTACCCTTGAGTGAAGATCCAATCAAATCAATTCAAGGGGGGGGAAATGCCATCTCAGCAAATGGTTGCATTCAATCATGCACTGACGAAATTCAGTCCATTGGCAGTGAGTCACCTACCCAACCCCCCCCCCCAAAAGAAACAGAGAAAACCAGGATCAAGTGCCCCCGGTGTCCAAAATTCCCAAAAAGAATCTGGCCTAGTGCTGGTCCATCCTGTCCCCGATGATTCTAAAAACCAGCAAAACGTTACATCTAAAAAAAACCAAGTAGAATTCCCTAAAAATCAATGTAAAAAAAGAGCTTTTAGTCAAGGTAATAGAACTACCCAGCCACAGTCTGACACTCAGAAATTAACAGCTCTAGTGGAAAGATTGGACTTGTATCTAAGAGTTAGGTTAGACCAGCTAACCACTAGAGTGACAAGTATAGAAACCATTCTTTCGTCTCTCCCAAATTCATCAAATCCACCTACAATCCCAAACACAAGTGTAAACATGACCCTAAACACCCAGGTAGCGAACCAAAATTCATTGGTAAACGGAAGGCTTGAAACTAAAAGATCAGTCCCTGTAGTTATTCCCCAAGGGATCATAGAAATGATGCATTCAAACCAAACTGGAAAAGGGGTACCCTATATCCCACTAAGGCAAACTACAATACCCCCAAATCTGCACCCACAGGAAAAAATAGTGCAAACGCCAATGACTCTCTGTTTGCAGTATCCTAGTCAAGGTCACAGTGCTGTCCCTTCTTCTATGGAACACAGGACCGTAGACTCACATTTACACCTTCCTCCAGAAGCTACCCCCTATGTTATTATCCTAGGAAATGTCCCTCCTAACCATCTTCCTAAAGAAGAATCTTGGACAGCTTTAAAGAACAAATCGCTACACTGGCTAAGTAACAGGACAGGGCTCCATAGCCAACTATTTCAAGAGTTTAAAATGGTCAGACGAGTACATTGAATGGGGGTGAGGGAAAAGGATTTGAAGGGGGACTGTGTAGTTATCACATTCGGAACACCAGGCCTAGTAAAGGTAATCTTGAACATTGAGCGAAATTACATTCCAACCATGACAGGGATTAATATACTGCTGCTAGGTTATTTCTATCCCCCCACAAAGTATGGAACGCTGCCCCTCGTTTCTGCGAAATTGCGACAAATCACACTGGCCACTGCAGGCAATTTCTACTTATAACAGGTTTAGCGCATTGTCGGGTTTAGATGACAATGAATGACTGGATCTGCCGTTGGCAGAAACAACATTAGTAAACCCAATAAATGTAACTTTCCAACAGGACTTAGTATGTAATGGAGCTATTCAACCTGTTCCACTCCAGGTGTCCCCTAGTTTACAAGATATAAGTAGTGTAAAACCTGACGTAGATCTGGTCCACACTAGTAGGAAGGTTGCTGTCAAACACTGTAACTTAGCCCCAACACCTCAGGGAGTACATCCTCCGCAGAATCCTAACTCTCCTATCAAGACAGGTAGCAAAGGGTCAGCGTTGGATATTATTTTCTGGAATGTGGCTGGGCTACAGACTAAAATTACAAATAACAACTGGAGAGTACTAGCAGCAACACATAACATCATAGCCCTACAGGAAACATGGCTCCGTACCCCAGTTCATCTGGTGGGTTATAAAACCTATTTCTCAGCAGCTGTTCCATCCCCATCGGGAAGATCAAAAGGGTGCCTAATAATATACATATCTAATGCCCTGCCAGCTGATAAAATTGAAGTTTTGAAACTAGAAACCAACTACCAGGTACTTATGATAGTTTGCAATAAGGCGTCCATCCATACTGTGATACATTTTTATAATAATTTGAAGACATCTGATTTAACTGATGTTTTAAACAAGATTTCTCTTTTAATGCAAGATGTACGTGTAAAGTATATTGATAAGTTTGTAACACTAATTTGGGGCGGTGATTTTAATTTGTCATTATGCAAAGGAATTGCGGCATCCAGGATGAGGGCGGGAACACCATAACGCATTTCGCACATACAACTATGGGGGATCGTATGAACGAAATAATGGCTGTTGCAGACTTGGGTTTTGCAAATGAATAAGTCAGCCCCCTAGTCCCTTTTTCTACCACCTTTAACGGGAGAGGTTTAAATAGTATAATGACTTTATACTCGTCTCCCATTGTACTACATCAAGAATATGCAAATTTAAAACAATCGCAAAATGCAGTCAGTGACCATTTCCCTAATAGCGTCTCAATAAGTAGCCCTTCCCCTGTGGCCGAGAAAGTCTATTGGAGTCTCCTGGACCAGCAATCTCTGAACCTAGACAGACTTAATGGTTTTTCATTAAAATGGGGTAAGGTAGATCAAAGAGCTAGTAATGGGTAATGTAATAAAGAATGCTCTGCCCTCTCTGTATACTTGCCTAGACCTTACCGCTACCTATGAGCAAATACTGTCTAGCTATGCTATTATTACTAAAACGATTAGAGATGAGTTATTCTGTAAAAAGAAATCGAAAGAGACTACCTGGAGGGGATGGTTTAACACCGACTGCACAAAATCTTGTACAAAATTAAAGTTAGCATTAACTAAGGAAACAAGGGATGGAAATGAAATAGCTAAATTAAGGAAAGCTTACAATATAGTGCTAAAAACTGCAAAGCCCAGATTAAAGACGCCTTATGGAAGCAACTCCATGATAGTTGCTCCATGAAAGATAGTACCAGCTTCTGGAGAACAGTTAAATCGCCTTTTCTCTGTGATGATGGTAATATCACAAAACTAGAGGTGGCAGTAGATGCCAATGCCTGGGTTGACCACTTTTCAAATATCTTCAGACAAGAAGAAGACACCATTCTGGGTCTAGCTGACGGCCCCCAGCAAATAAATTACCCCA